>NW_022589748.1:271017-787170 GCF_004348235.1 Phoca vitulina | reverse complement strand
TGGGGACAGTGGCTATTTCACTGGGGACAGTGGGTTTTTCTGGGGGGGGCCATGGGTCTTTCTGTGGGGACAGTGACTATTTCATTGGGGACAGTGTGTTTTTCTGTGGGAGCCATGGGTTTTTCTGTGGGGGCCATAGATTTTTCTGTGGGAGTCATAGGTTTTCCTGTGGAGACAGGGGTTTCAGAAGGGCCAGGGAGGGAAACTGGAGATTTGGAAGGAAGCTCTGTTGGCGCTGTTCCTGCAAAGAAAAACAAAGAAACAAACAAATCCTGGAGTTCAGTCAAAATCATACCATCACCTTCTTCACTCACTTCGAGTTGGAGTGGGTAGGCTCAAAGAGTAACTTACACCTCTCCCACTTCCAACCCCAACCTCCACTCACTTAACAAACACTCAACAAACACTGCTCCTAATACACGTCAGACATTGTGCCAGATACGGGAAACACAACATGAACAGGATGTTGGTACTCCCTTCGGGATCGCCGTCCACTAGGTAAGGGGTTGTGGATCCAGCCACAGAAATTCACAGCATCAAAGTCACATTCACTCAAGCAAGCCTTCTGGTAAGACCAGGAAGGTAGAGGTGGGCGGAACATGGAACACAAAGCTGTGTGAAAACTCAAGCATGACCGAGATGGATTTTCAGCAGTCCCAGAGATGGTCATCTCAGAACACGGCCCCTTTTCTGGGGCTCTGGATTTTGTCTTACCTCGACAAGTCCCATGATTGATCAAGATAAAACCCACAGCAACGACAAAGGCAGTGTTGGTACCCCTGATGGCCTCCAGGATCAGCTGAAGGTAATGAGGGACAGAGAAGAGAGAAATGCAAGTGAATCCCCGGCAGCTCAGGGACTCTCCTGGCCAGTCTGTCCTCTGCCAAAAGGCCACCTTGTTCTAGCCTCGACAGTCCAACTCTGCCCCCGCTCCTTTCCAGGAGCCAGGTATCCCTCTCGGGGACACCAAGTTCACCTCTGCTCTCTTTCCAGTGGCCCATCTTCTCAGCCCTGGTTGTACCCAAACATTATGTCCCCCCGTCACCACGTTCCACACAGACGCTGACAGGGCGCTCTCTCTCTCACCTGCATGGGCTGTTGATGCCCCAAAGGGATGGTGACAGAGGTGTTCAGCCAGTCGGGACTCTGAGACCCAACACGGTGCCAGAGAGTAGATGGGGCACTGCCCGCAGGACTCTCCAGCAGGAGATTGAGCTCAGCACCCTCTCCGAGGCCATACATGTGGTAGGGAAACTCCACACAGATCGCACCCGGGGCACAGAAGGGCCGGCTCACCAGTCTGAAAGACTGGCCTGCCTCAGAGAACTTGTCGGCCTCGACGTAAATATAGCGACCTTCCAGGCGAAAAAGAAGGGAATCGAAAGAAGGACAAGATGACAAACCTCCACAGGACAGCCCAGTGTTGTTTTCTCTCACAACACCGTGCTTTCCAAAGAGGGTCTGATGCAAACACGAAAACTCCCTACATTGTAGCAGGGTTGGGTTTTTTTGTTTTGTTTTGGTTTTTTCCCTGCTTGTTTTGGACTTCTAACTGAAGAAGGCAGGATCAGAAAGAAAGGGAAAACCAAGCCAGCAGCCCAGACTCCTTTGCTGGCTGCATCAGTAAATGTCTTGACTGAAAATGAGAGTGTGGATTTTGAAGCCTTGGGCTCAGCGAAGTGAGATGCCTGCATTTTCTGGGGGGAGGGGGGTTCAGTGACCCCACAGCCAAGAGAATCTTCAACTCACTCTACTTCTGTCATCTCCACAGTTTTGGCCCCATGGCAGCTTCCCACGAAACACCTGCTGGCTGATCTTCACCACCTACAATATCTTCTTCCATCGATCCAGCCAACCCCCCAGCTGGGAGAAAACCCAGTAATTTGTTGGCTTGAGGGGTCCTAAATCTCCTCACCTTCAAAAGTGCCTGCACCCTGGATATGCATGTTTTTATTTCCCCGGGTCCAGTGTCCGCCATCCCCTAATGCCTGGGCCCAGTCACAGAAGGGATGGGCATCATCTTCAAAGTCACACTGAGGAAAGCTCTCTAGGGGGTCAAAATGGGAGATGTGAGCAACGTGGGCCATGCTCTCTATTCCTCACCACGCCCCATCCTGCCCCCAGTTCTGAGCGATCTGGTCCTCCCAGGGCCTTGTTCTCACCCCCACAGGGAGCAGTGCTGATTGCATCCACTGCCACAGCTGGCTCTGGGGTCTCTCCAAACACACCCACCAAGGTGAACTGAAGAGAGAGAGAAAGGGGGCTGGGAGTGAAAAACCAGCCCAAAAGCCCCAACCCTCCCCCCATCTAATTTTATTCTATTCAGGAACCCAGGCACCCTGCTCCCAGGGCCCAGACCCTCAATCCGTTTCAATACCAGAGGTGCCTACCATGCGCAAGGAATCCTGACCTCTTTGCTCGTCTGTACCTGAATCTGTCCCTGGCCTGTGTAATTGACAGAAACAGGCTGCCAGGTGGGTCCGGGTTGTCCTGAGAAGAGAGTGTGTTTCCGGATGCTGCCTGCGATGGAAGGAATCCGAGAGATAACTGACTTATTAAGGGGACTGAAAAATAACTTCAAACCTATACTCAGGGGCGCCTGTGTGGCTCAGTTGGTTAAGCGACTGCCTTCAGCTCAGGTCATGATCCCAGGGTCCTGGGATCGAGTCCCGCATCAGGCTCCCCCTGCTCTGCGGGGGGCCTGCTTCTCCCTCTGCCTCTGCCTGCCACTCCCCCTGCTTGTGCTCTCTCTCTCTCTCTGTCAAATAAATAAATAAAATCTTAAAAAAAAAAAAAAAACCACACCTATACTCAGAAGGATGAGTAGCAAAGAGAAAACTTGGGAGTGTATTCCTCTCTCCCAAATGCAAACACAACCTTCTCTCTCACTCTCCTGGCACTGGGATCTGTTGTTCCAGAAGCGGGCGCTCTCCTGGCTCCCGGATTCCACTCCATGGAGTAACCTTGCATATATCCTAGATTTCCCTAGACCCTGAGGGATGCCCCATAGTTTCCTGTCAACCTAACCCTGGGAGATGAGCCTCAGGTCCGTGTAAAGCCAGCGACTGCCAATCTTACCCAAGACGGAAGCATAGACGGTGAGGGCTGCACCAGGTGACTGTCCATGGAGGATGTAGTGGAAGGACAGGCTCAGACAGCCAGAGGAATGGCTCAGGGGGCTCAGGAGGACAGATTTCTGCCCTGGTTTTGCATTCTTGGGGTCCAGGAGCATGTAGAAGCCACCTACCAAGTAAAAGGCCAGTAAGGTGGGGTGGCTGAAATTGAGGGAGTCCGGCACAGGGATAGGGCCCTGTGCCGACAGGGGTCCTGGGCCTGGGAAGTCCCGACAGCTGCCTAGGATCAGCCAGCGCTCAGGTGGGCCTACATCTGGCCGAGGCCTTCGAGCCTTCCAGAAATGCTTGGCAAGAGCGGTAAGGACGCAGGCACTGCCTTATGAAATGCAGCATCCTCTCAGAAGCAGCAGTCGGAACCCTGCCCTTTGGGTTCTGATGCTTTAGGTCCCCGAGAGTCATGCCCTCTTCCTTTTCTTGACCCACTGGATATAGTTGAGTCACACAGACTAGCGAGAGAGGGCCGGTCCAAGGTCTAGAACCCAGCATCTCTCCACCCTACCGACCCCAGCAGCTCAGGCAGCCAATCAGCTTGGACCTCGCTCCGTGACGCAACTGGTAGCCGGGGGAGGAGAATAAGGCTGCGCAGGCGTGCTGGTCCCTGACTCCCACGCGCTCCTGCTGGGTGAGCGCGCTCGCACCCGGCCTGGAAAGGCGGGCTTCGGGAAGGCAGAAAAGAGGGTTTGAGGGGAGGGAGTGGGGGGGGGGGCGGGGGGAGTGGGAGAGAAGAGAAAAGAGAAGAAACAGCAGGGAAGGAGGAGGAAGGGGAAGGAAGGAAATGGTAAGTGGTGAAAGAAAACGCAAGGAGGGCGACGCTGGGATATCTGGTTGGTGGAAAGAAGCGGGAGAAAAAGAAAGGGAAGATGGAAAAATACGAAGCAAGAGGGAAAAAGCATGAGAGAGAAAATTAAAACAACAGCCAACATTTACTGGGCTTGGCCTGGGGTGCTAATGCTGCGGGGCGGGGTGATGCGGAGATGGGCTGGCCCCGCCCTGCTTTCCAGGGCGTCTGAGTGAAGGGGAGGGGTGGTTCTCCAGGTCTTTCTAGAAGGCAGACCTCAGGCAGCGGGAAAGAGCCCTGGAAGGAGAGCATGCCGTTGGAGTGAGCCGAAAGGGCTCATGAGCGGTGGCGGGGAGACGGAGGGGAAGAGAGAAGAACAGGAAAACGAAGGGGGATGATTGAGAATGGAGAAATGCAAAGGGACGGAGAACAAAGAAGTGGGAACTTAGAAAAGAAATTAGGGAGCGTGGGGTAAGGTTAGTTTGTGGGACGGTGGGGGGGGGAGCTGAGTGTGTGGAGTTTGCTTTCTGCTGAGTAACTTGAGCTGACAGAGTTTTGAGGTTGCTGGGGTTCACCCCAGGCCATCTCAGGGCAGTTACTGTTAGGCAAACATCGTAAAGTCCTGCAGAGGTCACTAGAAGCCCAAAAAGGCAAAGGATGGAAATACGGCCATTACTCACTACCAGGGCTAGAGAAATCATCCTCAGGCCCCGCGTTCGGCACCCCGGGTGACCCCTTCTTCTGGACCCACTTGGCCCCAGAGGCTGTTGGGATCCAGCTCCAGCCACAGAGATCATTTGGAACGTCGAAGCTGCACATCTGCATCATGCAGACTGAGGGGAAGAAGAGGGGGGAGGATTTAGCTTTTTCTAGGAGGACGCAGCTCCGAAAAGCATGCCTCAGCCTGGGGTCAGAATTCTGAGTCCCAGTCTGTGTCCTACTGTCAGCCATGGTGGGCTTTTGAAGCAGATACGGTCCCAGCGCTTAGCAGTTCATTCCTGGGACAGATTATTGAAGCTGCCTGTTAGTTTCCTCATCTATAACTGGGAACAACAGTACCCACCTGCCGTAAGTTAGATCATATGTGGAGAGCAACTAGCATAATCCTGTGCTCAGTAAGTGTTAGTTCCTTGCACTCAGGTTCTAGAATTTTCCTTCGCTTGAATTTGCTCCCATTGAGTCTCTAATGTCAGTTTGGAGGGCTGATCCTGGGTGAATCTGGGGCAATAACTAGGGTGACCAGACATCCAGTCTGGGCCAGGAACTGAGGGTTTCCTGAGATACAGGATTTTCAGTGCAAAAAGAGGGACAGCCCAGGGCAAACTGGAATGGTTGGTCACTCTAGAAAAGGTATTACCACAACCCTGTTAAAAGAGAACCTCTCTTTAGGTGTGGCTGCTTCAGGATTCAAAGATGTGAGATGTGGAGGCAGAGGGAAGCAAGTAGCCCCAACTCTGGGAGAAAGCAGGACCATGGTCCCTGAGCTACTTCTGCCACCCTGGGCAGCTGGTGGAGGCAGAGACGAAGAGGAAGAGGGACAGGGGCTTACTGCGATTGCAGGAGCCCTGATGGATAGAGATGGCATCCAGAGAGATGTCCAGGTAAGCCGTGCTGCCCCTCACTCCTTCAAACACCACCTGTGGGAGAAAGCAGGAGACCACCCACCCTGTAAGGTCCTTTGCCTCGGTTCCCAGTTTTCCTGCCTGAATTCAGATGGCCCAGCCCCGCACCCCCTCCTTGCTCCAGCCCCTCCTGCCCACCCCCCCCACACACCCAGGTTTCTCCTCCCTGGGGCCCAAGGCTCTGCCCTCAGCCTCACCTGGCTGGGCAGGACAAGCCCCATAGGCACGGTGACAGCAGTGGGCATCCAGGAGGGGCTCTGGGTGTTAATATGCTTCCAGAGCAGGCTGGGGGGCTTTTTCTTGGTGTCCCTGAGCAGTAGCAGTCTGAGCTGGGTGCCCCATGATAGCCCGAACATGTAGTAGGCGAAGTGCACACAGAGGGGGCCTTGCTCCCATATGGGGGGGGCTGCGTAGGCGGGCCACCCCGCCCCGGTGGAAGGTGCTTGAGTTCATGTGCAGGTAGTAGCCCTCTGGGGGAGGCAGAGCCCAGGATGGCGAGGAGGCCCTGCCACCCCTGATGGTGCCCCTCCCACCCCCGTCCGGAGTCCAGGCACCCCCTTCCAGCTGCCTCCCTTCTCCCTGCGCCCAGGTCTGCCCGAGCCCAGCTCCCAGCTGTCTCCCTAAACCTTAGGCTTCCTCACCTCCATTAGGGTACCCCCCGGGGGGACCGGTGCTGCCGGTGGGGGAAGGCCCACTGGCTCGAATCCAGTCCCCGTCATCTGTGGACACTTGGGTCCAATCACAGAGGGGTTTGGAGTCATCCTCAAAGTCACACTGGGTGAGAATAGCTGGGAAGAAAGGGCTGCTCTGAGGCCAGGATGGGGGAGAGGGCCAAACTGGGGGTTGGGGGTTGCCTGGGTTGCTAAGTGCAGAGAAGGCAGCCACTAGGAGATTTAGGGTCCAGAGCAGAGCTTCTTAAAAGAGAATCTGAGAAATAAGAATCTCTTAGAAGAAATTCAGGGTGGGGGTCAGGGCAGAATGACTTCTGGGACAGGGGTCCCAAACTGAGGTGCCAGGGGCTGGATTCAGCCGGGGGGACAGGCTTTGTCTGGGTGCATACGTTTTGTTGTCAATTTGAACGTGACTGTCCCAGGTAGGGCTTGGCCTCTACTCCTCCATGTTTCCTCCACCCTCTAACATTCACTACGTGTCTGTGCCATCACTCAGCCCCAAGGGCACTGGAGGTGGTCACCCCTGGGGGCAGGAGAGAGATCTGAACGGTGCTGGTTTCCAACTCACAGTTATCCCTAGAGCTGCGAGCAACTGCCTTCCAGTCCGGAGGCTTCTCTTTCCTTGGGGTTGGTTTGGAGAAAGAAAAAAGAAAAAGAGAAAAAAAGGGAATACTTGTCATTATCAAGAATCATAAACCTCGATGAGCGTGAGCTTTCTGAGCGGTCATTCATGGAAGACTTCCTTTTGTGTTTGCCAAGTCGTACCAAAGTGTAGGCAGTGAACGTATATTTACTTGTCTTCTTTAAGGTTTTCAAAAGGTCACCCAGCCTCCTCATGTTAAATTCTCATCTATCTCCTAAAAAAAAGAAAAAGCGTCTCCCGTCCGAGCTCCTCCCATCCCCACGGGTTCCCTCGGCACCTCTGTGTCTGAGGTAGGATGAGTGGTAGAACCTCGCTCAAGGAGGAACCAGTTCCTGTGTATGGAGATTCTAGAGCGGTACGTAAGTGTTGGCACCTGGGGAAGCTCCTTCCTTCGGGCTGAGAGTGGGGATTCTGTGAGTCCCATGCTGCCCGGTGGGTGGCAGGTGGTCCTGCCTCAGCTACAGGCCACTGAACATATAGATGAGTTACAGAGGGATGGCCCCTCCGAACCCTCCGAACCCCACAGAGAAGCCAGCTTCCCCTCCCCAGGTGGCGCGGGCCAAACCCAACAGTGCTCCCCTTTACTTGTTCAAGTTCTACTTGCTCAAATCCCCCCAAACCAGCTCCAGGACACCAAGCCATCCATCATGTCTCGCTGCCTCTACTTGAAGTCTCCTATCTGCTGAATTTGCCCTGGGTTCGGCCCATTTTCTGAGAGCCCCACCTCTCTCTCCTCTCTGTCTCCCCAGCTCCGTGCCTCCTCCCTCTCTATCACGTCTGGGCTCTGTCCCGTTCCCGCTGAGCTGCTCACACCCCTCAGTTCCAGGCTCTGGGGCTGCAGGGTTCCCCCCCACCATTCCTGTTCATCATCCTCTTCCTCCCCAGGGCTGTGCCCTTTGTGGTTACCCTGCTTGCCCCCCTCCAGCTTTGCCGCTCGCTCTCCCTTGGAGCCACCCCTAATCACCCCCTGAGCCCAGCTTACCAGACAGGGGCAGGCATGTGGCCCCGGCCCCAGGCAGCCCCCACCAGCAGCACCAGAGTCCAGACTGGAGGAGCCATGCGGACCTCAGAGGCGGCTCTCAGGGGAGAGGGGAAGGCACAGTAAGCCCAGACCACTTTATCCACCCCTGACCCCCCTCGCTTGACAGCTTTCAGAGGATGCCATGAAAACCAGACAGAGAACACGGGAGCACTCTGGGAAGTGGAAACTACAAGGGTAGAAATGTAAAATCCAATGAAGAGAAATGAAATGAGAGCAGGAGAGAAGGAAAGCAAGAAAGACAAGAGAAAGACACTCGGAGAATCCGTCCGGGAAGTCTAACATCCAACCAAAAAAGTTCAAAATAGAAAGAACCAAGGAGAAGAAATGGCTTAAGAGAAACCACGCAAGAAGACTTCCCGGGACTGAGATACAAGTCTCTTGATTAGAAGGGGTCTCGTATGATGAATGCAAGGACACCCACGGAAGGCATGTCATGAGATTCGAGAGTAGCAGGGGGCAAGAGAAGACCCTAACCACTTTCAGATAGAAAAAAGCAAGTCACATACTAAGGATCAGGAAGCAGCATGGCGTCAGGCTTTTCAATAGCAACCATGGGTTCTAAGAGGCCGTGGAACATTGTCTGCGGAATTCCAACAGAAAATCATTTCAAACCTAAAATTCTGTAGCTGGCAACGGTGGCATAAACGACTGGCCGGTCAAATAAGGTGGGACTGGAAACGCTTCATGGCAAAGAACAGAAAAACACAAGTCCCAGAGTGCCAGACAAGCCACCAGCCAGTAAACATCAGAAAAGATGTTCTGCTTCACTTGGACTAAGGAAAATGCTAATCACAACTACAACTGTCATGGTGACCACCGTTTCAGAGACTGAAAGCATTGCGTGTTGGCCAGGATGTAGGAGACACACTCAAACACACTGACGCTAAGACTGTAGGGTGGGGAAAACTTCTTGGAAGGTGATGCGACAGTGACTCTCAAACTTTCTAGCGTGCGTGGTTTTGACCCCGCCTTACCTAATTTCTAGGAATCTCCCCACAGAAATCCGTGTGTATTTGCCCAAATCTGGGCACACCTTAAAGATGATCACTGTGGCATGGGTTATAATAGGAAAAAAAAAATCGAGATTACTTAAATGTTTACCAGCAGATAGGCAGTTGGATCATAGTCAAGGAATATTTTTCATATGAAGGAATGTTATGGAGGTATTAAAAAGAATGGCGCTCCTCCAAAAATTAAAAATAGGCTTACCATAGGGTCCAGCAATTCCACTTCTGGGTGTGTAGACCCAAAAGAATTGAAAGCAAAGACTTGAAGAGATGCCTGGATACCCAGGTTGATAGTGGTAGTATTCACCATTGCCAGAAGGTGAGAGCAACCCAAGAGTCCACAAAACAAACAAAATATGGTATATTCATACAATGGGATATCATTCCGTCTTTGAAGTAAAGGAAATTCTCACACATGCTACAACCTGGAGGACACAATGCTGAGTGAAACAAGCCTGACACAGAAGGACAAATATCATAGGATTCCACTCATCCAAGGTACCTACAGTCAAACTCACGGAGACGAGAAGTAGAACGGTGTTTGCTGGGAATAGGGAGTTAGTGCTTAATTGGGACAGAATTTCAGTTTGGGGAGATGAAAAAGTTCCATGGATGGCCTGTGGTGATGGTTGCACAATGTGAATGTACTTAATGACACTGAACGGAACACTTAAAAATGGTTAAGGGCGCCTGGGTGGCTCAGACGTTGAACGTCTGCCTTCGGCTCAGGTCATGATCCCAGAGTCCTGGGATCGAGTCCCACATTGGGCTCCCTGCTCGGTGGGAAGCCTGCTTCTCCCTCTCCCACTCTCTCTGCTTGTGTTCCCTCTCTCTCTGTGTCTCTCTCTGTCAAATAAATAAAATCTTTAAAAAAAAAAAATGGTTAAGACGAGGGGCGCCTGGCCAGTTCAGTGGGAAGAGCAAAAGACTCTTGATCTTGGGGTCGTGAGCTTGACCCCATGTTGGGGATAGAGATTACCTAAATAAGAAGATTTTAAGATTTAAAAATGGTTAAGAAGATAAATTTTATGTTATGAGTCCATTTCCACAGTTAAAAAAAATAATTTCAAAAATATCACTTGACGTTCTAACACTGTTTGTTAAAGTTCATTCCTGACTTAAAGAAGAAAAGTATGATGGTAGATGGTAGATCAGTATGTTCTGATAGTGGAAAGAGGACCTGCATATGTTATTAAATGAAAGAGCCCAAAGAGTCCAGAACACAGACAACAGGAGGGACAAGCCAGCTCTGTGAAGGGAGGGAGTGGGGAGGCGACCTCGCCAAGGCATGTTTAGCGGCCTCTGTTTTTTGTTTGTTTTTTAAGAGATTTTATTTATATATTTGACAGAGAGAGAGAAAGAGAGAGAGAGAAGGAATGAGCAGGGGGAGCAGCAGAGGGAGAGGGAGAAGCAGGCTCCCCGCTGAGCAGGGAGCCCGACGCAGGGCTCGAACTCAGGACCTTGGGATCATGACCTGAGCCGAAGGCAGACGCTCAACCGACTGAGCCACCCAGGCACCCCTGAAAATTTTATTTTTAAGTAATCTCTACACCCAAGGTGGGACTCAAACTCATAACCCTAAGATCAAGGGTCACAGGCTCCTAAGCCAGCCAGGAGCCCATAGCGGCCTCTGTTTTGTCTGTGAAATAGGAGGGGAGTGGAGAAGGCTCTGGTGGCAAGCAGGCCACAGCAGTGCCCCTCTCGGGGGGGGCTCCATGCCAGTCCTGCCCACAGCCAACTCACCCCTACCTTCCAGCTTGCGCTCATGCCGGCCGCCCTCCTCTGGCCCAGGCCTTCCTTCCCACCTTGCCCCAGCACACTTTACAATGATCAGGGCTTCTCTCCACACACACCCCTCTGAGGGGCTGACTGGTGGCCAGGCAGATAAACACTTTGGTAGAGAGTGTTTGGAGGGGGTCCCTGCCCCAGGTCACTGGAGACAGGAAGGGAAGGCTTTTGTAAAGAGGTGACACTTGAGAGGCTTTCTAAACCACAGAGACATGGTAATGAGGCAAAGAAGTTGGGAAGGCACATCCAGGAAGAGAGAATGTTCCAGGCTTAGAGGGAGAATGACATTTTTGAAGAATGGTCTGGCTGGGGGGAGGGGAGGGTGCCTGGGTGGCTCAGTTGGCTAAGCATCTGACTCCTGATTTCAGCTCAGGTCCTGATCTCTGGGTCTTGGGATCAAGCCCTGCATGGGGCTCAGAGCTCAATGTGGAGTCTGCTTGAGACTCTCTGTCCCTCTCCCTCTATCCCTATTGCACCCTGCCCAGCCCATGCACACATGCGCTCATGCACACACACACCCGTGCTCTCTCTAAATAAATAAATAAAATCTTAAAAAAAAAAGAAAGAAAGGAATGGCCTGTGTGTGTGTGTGTGTGTGTGTGTGTAACACTGGGAGGAGGCAGGGGCTCTGTCTTGGAGAACCCTTGAGGAGCCACCAAAAGTTTTTAAACAACCAGGGTGACTTGATCTGACTGGCAGCTCGGGCAGCCTGGGCAGCTGTGGACCAAAGGGGACCTGGCTGGAGCTGGAGAGACAGGAGACGAGTCTGTCAAGGGTGAGAGATGGTGGTGTAGTTGGACGCTAACATTGAGACAGCGGGAATGCGGACATGAGTGGATCGAGAACTTTCCGGGAGCCAGAAACAGCCGTTCTTGCAGGCTAACCTCACTGAACCTCATGTCCTCCTCACTGCAAAATTGTTGTCCTCATTTTCCATGTGTAGAAACTGAGCTCCGGAGAAATGAATCCTGTCCAGATTTCCATATCCCAGCACACCCAGGTGTTCCTAGAAACCTTCGGTTTCCCTCCCTTCACCTCGGCAGGCCCCTACTCTGTGCCATCAAATCTATGCCCAGGGCACCGGGCCTTTGCCCCTGGCAAGTGACGGTGATGCCAGGGGCAGCCATTCTAACGAGCTGTCAGGGAGGGGCCAGCGGGGTCGTGCACCAGGCATTGAAGACGGAAGTCCCAAACCCCCTCACAGTCCCGGGGACCCCTGCTCAAATGAGCACCAATAGGACCACGGAGGGGTCAGACCTGGGGAGAGAGATCCTCTGCCTCTTGACATCAGAGCGGGACATGTAAAGGATGCCCAGCCCCAACCCTGATCGACCCTTCCTCCATACCAGGTTGGGAGAGCAATCAAAAGAGGGAAAGAGCCAGGAAATGGTTAACCCAGGGAAGAGCCACCAAAGCCAATTGATCCACAGCCCCTCCTAGTTGGGCAATAAGTCCTCTGAGGGCTGCTTCCGCTGACCTCTCTTTGGCGCCACGGACAGTCCCAGCTTTCAACCTGTCTGGGGCGGGGGTTGGTGCGCAAGGCAGGACAGGACAGGATGGCGGCGTGGAAAGGCACCACTGGGCTCTGCATTTTGAGGGGTCGGGAATGTGTGAGGCCCCCGAGGGTTTGTCACTTGTGAAGCCTAGCAGCTGCAGGCATAGGTGTGAGGGACCCCGGCATGTGGAATAAAAACCCCCGGAAGGGCTCCAGAGAATTTACACCAGTCTTGGCTTCGCTATGTTTCCTTGGACACTTCACTCACCCTCTCCGGGCCTTAGTTTGCTCTTCTGCAAAATGGAGAGACTAGCACAGCTAAGTTTTTTTTTAAAGCGAAAATTGTGTGCGGGTCATGTAATTCTTTTTACTAATCAATTTTTAAAAAATCAAGAAGCGAGAGTTCATGGACATTTGGGCGTGACTCACATAAGTTGGGAAACCGTACTACTGTCTGCTTTTCTGTTGCCAATCATCTTTCATAATGTCATTTTATGATGGAATTTTAGAGGAATTAGCCTCGACCAGCTGGAAAAAATGTAGTTAACATTCAGCTTAGATTCCAATGTCTAAGAGGCCCCATTTAGCTAATTCAAATCCAGCAACACTCGTCTGCTATGATGATAAGAGGATTCGGAGTAGTTCCAGGAAAATCTTAGGTGACCTGTGGGCTGGGGTCGGGCAGGTGCATTTGGTCAACCTGATGCTCAGGCCCAGGGCGGGGGTTTGGGCCAATAGGCAGCAGTCAGGGTGGGAGCTGGGCTTGCAGGAGGAGGTTGAGTTGGCCCCGAGTGCTAGGAGACTTGGGGGGTGGGGATGATAGGAGGGAAAAAAGCAGGAGCCCAAGGCAGGGGATGATGTGGGGAGGAGATTTTTTTTCTTTTTAAGATTTATTTATTTATTTATTTATTTATTTATTTGAGGAGGGGCAGAGGGAAAGAATCTCAAGCAGACTTTCTGCTGAACGAGGGTTTTGATCCCATGACCCATGAGATCATAACCTGAGCCAAAACCAAGAGTCAGACACTCAACCGACTGAGCCAGCCAGACGCCCCTTGGGGAAGAGTTGATACTGAGATGGATGGGCCTCCTTCTTCCTCCCCTCCAGCCACTCCCTCTACTCTCCTTTCCCTCTGATCCCTGCTTCTGCTAGAAGAGGGAACAGAAGTCAGAGAGCCTGGCTTCCGGTCCTTATCTTCCTCAGTGTCTTACGGCCTGGGCAAGGCCCATAATCTCTCTGGGTCTCGGTTTCTTCCTCTGCAAAATGAAGATCCTCTACCATCTCTGCCCTCCTCATGCAGTTAGGAGAATAAATGAGAAAATGCCCAGGAAAGCACCTCGGAAATCACAAAGCGCTCTACAAACAGAAGACATCTCCATTAAACAATTATGTAACCTGCTGACTCAGAACTGGGCCGCCCTGGCTCCTGTCCTGCCAGGAAGTTAGAAGAGCTGGCTCCGCCATTTACCTGGTGGAACTCGGTTGTATTTTTCCCCGTCTGGCAAATGGGGATGATACCTGATGATACCTAAGGGCCCCCTGTTTCATGGACTTGTGGTGAGAATCGCAGCAGGTCATGTAGGCGCCAGAGTTTAGTATGTTGTGGATCATCATAATAATAGTACAGAAGAAAGTTCACATTCCCAGCCCACACTTGAAGACCCTCTGAAATCTGACAACACCCTCCTTGTGTATGTGTGTCTCTTTGCAGGGACGTGGGCCCTCACCAGGTCCTTCCCGTCCCGGGCCTGTCCACACGCAGTCACATACCAAGCTGGCTATACCTTAATGAGCTCGTGTCTTTTGCCTCCAGGGGAATCCCAGGAGGACCCGGGGCTTCGAGAGGCATAGACTGTCACTTCATGTTTTCCTAGCACTTGGTGCAAAAGTTGCCACATAGTAGGCACTCTGTAAATGTGGAATAAATGAGTCATGTTTTTAATGTTTTAACATACTGGCCCGGGGTCATATAGTTCAGGTTCCACTAACTTTTTTTTTTTTTTTTGGTAATAGAAAGCAGTAAGCAGTCTGAAGAGAAGTCAAGGAATAAGGTAGGTGGCCCTGACTTGTGGGGAAAAAAGATCCAGGTACTGGGTGGGCCTGGGGATGTCTGGGTGGCACATCAGGCTAAGGTGTGCTTGGGGGTTATGAGTCCTAAACCTTGTGTTCGGGGCCTAGCTGCGGTTATTGGCAGCATGCCTTGGGTTTCAGGACAACTCTCTTAGCTTTGATGTTGCTATCGAGAAAGACAGATTCCTCCCTTCCTGATTCACAGCAGTGGGGCAAGAACCAGATGCCATCCGTGGAAAGCGCAATACAAATTTTTATTGGAATGTGCAAAGATCAGAGCCCTAAGAGTTCTTTCCCTTGTAGATTTTGCTAACATTTCCCAGTAGGGCCTGAAGAGGGCACTGCACCCCAGGAGCTGGGTTGGCCAGGATGAAAATTCTCCTTTGGGTCCACCTCTCGGTTGATTCCTCCCACCACGCTTCACCGCTGCTCCCAGCACACACATATACTTGGCAAATACCCTCCAATCCCCGAGCCTACCCATAATTTGCCCTGCTGCAGATTGCAAAAATTCTCTCTTTTGCATATTTTCAGGGGTGCAGGCTGACTTCTCTAAGTTTTGTGATATGAGCAGAAAGACTGATTCCCACATATATGATAATGGTCAGGACTGGTCTCTTGGGTGGTATGTTGCAGCTGAAGCATTATTTCTGGGAAGGAATTTGAGGTGGATTGTTGGAGTAATGGGTGAAATTAGAAGTAGGGATGGAGAGCGGAAGCTGAGTTAGTTTGTTCTGTGTCCCCCATCCCAGGGGAACAGGGCACAGGTAGGGATTATGAGGAAGGATAAGCAGAAGAGGAAAGGGGTCAGAGCTGGGGGCACTGGGAGTTCCTGCTGTCTTGGCTTTGGGAGTTCCTGCTTCAAATAAACTTTGAAGTTTATTTCTTCATCTGTTCCGTGGGAATGACAGTGGAAACTTTCTCATAGAGTTGTGCAAGGAATAAAATGAGGTCATGTAGGCAAACCACCTAGAATAGCCCTGGGCACAGAGTGAGTGTTCAGTGAGACTGCTGTCGGGACCGTGGCTCCTTCTGCAAGTGCCAGGGGAGAGCATTAATGGTGACCATCCCCAGGCAAGGAAAAGGGTCAGCTGGATTGAGAGGTGGCAAAGGCTGATGCGGGAATGTGGCTTTAGCCAGAGGCACCACAGAGAACAAGTGAGAAATAATAAGGGCCCAGTGGCCAGGACTGGAAGCTACCACTCTGGGGGCTCCTGGTTCCTTGATGGCAGCTGTAAGCTCAGTAAAGAGGGTTACCAGCTGCCTACTGAGGACTAGCCTTGAATGGAACCACCTTATTGACCAGCGTGGGCAGAGCTTGTGGCCTCAGGCCCAGTGGGGTCAAGAGGTCAGACAGGCTATGCGAGGCAGCACGTAGGGCCCGACCCCCTCCACCTCTAGTTTCCCAGGACTGTGGCCTGCTGCCAGCATGCGAGCAGGGCCAGGGAAGTAGGGAGCTCCCGGGGAAACAGAAAAGTCAAGAGCCATGTTGTGATTTCAGTTCTTGCCAGTGAGATTGAAAAATACACAAAACTTGGACCCAGTGAGAGCCAGGGGCCAGCCCCCATCCCATCTTCATGGCTCCCACCACCCTTCGTCCAGTGGGCTCTTGCTGTCATGGGAGTATCCATGAGACCTGGAGAATTCATGACTTGCCACCTAAATTCTCCAGTCCCTCCTGTCCCTGCCTGATAGGTGCAAAAAGAGATATTTGCCCTCCAGCTTCTCCTGGCATCACCGCTCGGCAGGGCACCGAGGTGAGTTTTGGTGTCTCCCCAGCAAGGCTCTGTCCCCAAGCTTAAGCTGATTTCCTCCGACTTCCTCCTGCTTCGGGGCCTCAGGCTGGCCCTGTGACATCCTTAGATCTGAGTTGAGCTCTGGACAGTTCCTCTGGCCCTTGAGATGTCACCCGTGGCCGTGGAGTGTCCGTGGGACAGGCTGGTGCTGAGCTGCTCACCCCTCGACAGGGGTCAGGAGTGGTGGTGCAGAGGCGTGGTACAGGCAGGCAGTGGTGGTGAGTGAGGTGGTGGACGTGCCCGGGGTGGGAGCACCTGGTCACCTGTCCCCTCTCCTGCAGGCCTCCCCCGTGTACAGCGTCAGCTTTCCCCGCAGGAAATTGGAGTAGATTCGGAAAAGTTTGCACAAAGTATCAACAGTGAATGTTTGGAGTGGAGCAACAGAGGCTTCCTCTGGAAGGGAGATGGCCTCCTTCTGCCAAGGAGAGAACAAAAAAGTTACTGCAGTGCAGTGCAGCGCCGGGGAGCCCTGGAGGGAGACGGGATTCAGGACAGAACTGGAGGGGGGATGAGCAGGGCCCTTCCAACGGAAGTGTGAGGGAGGCTCCCACCCACCTGGGCTCCCAGCGCCCGAAGCAGGGAGGTGAGGCTTCGCAGGCTGCTGATGGCTTTGTCCACATGCAGCCGGAGGGTCTCAGATGGCTGCGAGGAGTTGGCCAACAGGGCCTGGCCCCGCAGGATGGCTTCTGAGAGCAGGGCCAGGCCCTGCCAGACTTCCACGGCCTGCTGCCCGACCTAAAGGAAATGGAGACTTGGAGTTAGCGGCCCAAACCAGCCCCTCCCTCTCAGCAGCCCCAAGCACCAAGCTGAGCAAAGTGAAGGCTTAGAATCAGTTTGGTTGAATGAATGAATGCATGAATGAACAAAGAACAGAGAACAAATGAACGAACATATTGCGTCCAGCCCTCATCTTCTTCTGTCGTTCTCCCGAGCACCCCCTCAGGTTCCCAAAATGAGACTCCCCAGGAAGAGGGAAAAAATAAACTCACGTCCATCCTCTTCCAGGTGTAGAAGTTAACCTTGGTGTCTGGGACGGTGATATTCTCGCTGAAGCTGCAGCCTTGAGCACAGCCCATCTGAAATGCACGACCCGGGGTAAGGGGGGTCAGGCTCCCCAAAAGCTCCCTCCACCTTTGCCCCTTACCTAGCTTCCAGGTATGCACTGGGGGCTACCACTTGTATCACTTTTACTGGGGGCTCTGGCTTCCCACTTCCATCCCTGAACCAAGTGCCAGTTCCTGGATCTTGGAGGAAACCCCTGGGCTCTTGAGAGTGAGTTCTGTGGAATGTCCTGAGGAGGGGGCCTCACCGTGACATTTTCGGCCTCCCTGGCCTCCAGGATGTACCTCTCCAGGACTCGGCTGTCACAAATGAGGCGAGGGGGGGCGCCCAGGACTGGGAGGCCCAGAGGAAGCAGCAGCAAGGACAGCAGAAGCAGCAGGGCAGGACATTCTAGAAAAGAGTGCCGGGCTGAGTGTGTGGGTTTGGAGGGGCAGGTTCACACATCCCGCTCCTCTGCCCCCAGCGAGGCGCTCCCGACCCCCCACCTTCCCAGCGCTCAGGTTCTGCCTCCTCTGCCTTCATTCAATCCCGCTGCGACGCGCGCACCCCACCCCCCCCAAACTACCGGCATCCACTTCTCCGGGCCAAACTTCAATCCCGGTGTGACAGAGGCTTTCCCTCTCGCAGATCCCGGTGATTGCTCCAAGACCCAGGTGTCAGCTTTCTCCCCACGCACGTAGCAGCCCCCTCTTCTCCCCGAACCCCGAAACCGCGTCCCCATGTCCAGGTCAGATTTCACCTTTCCCAGGGGCTCCCTAAGCCCTGCCGGCACGTGGAGGCTGCCCCACCCCCCTTGCCCTTCCGGGGTCCTTGGCAAGTTGTCGGTCCTTGAACCCAGCCACCTCGGGGCCACTAGCCCCGGCGGTAAATTCCTGCTCAAACAGGGGCCCGGGCGGGCGGGGGCTCCTCCAGCCGGCGAGTACTCACCGCACGCCCCCATCTCCGCGCCTCCCCCGGCCCCTCAGCGACCAGGGGCTCGGCCGGCGCCCTTGCCGGGAACCCTCATCCCGGGAAGCGCGGTGGGGCAGGGCCGTCCCCACGGCCCGAAGGAGGGGGCCGCCGAGCCGGGGTCGCACAGAGAGAGCGCAAGGCTCTTGGCCAGGGTCCGCGAGGACTGGCGCGCGGCGACCGGCCGGGGTTGGCCCGGGGACTGCGGCTCGGCCGGGGGGTCGGGGCTGTTATCAGCATGTGTGCGTGCGTGTGTGGGGGTGGGGGGGCAGGCTGCGTGCGTGAGGGGTCGCCAGAGGTAAGGGCCAGAGGGGTCAGACCGGGGCAGGACGCCTGGGTCGGGGGCTCGCTGGGGCGGGAGCGGAGCGGCCGCAGGCGCGGAGCGGGGGCACCGGCCTGCCCCGCCGACCCCGGGTCCTGGGAGGCGCGGCTGGTTGCGCACCCGCGGGAGGAGTACCATTCTGGGAAAGGCTGGGGACCCGACGCTCCCTCCACCCGGTGGGGGAGGGGGGGCGCGTCCCAGTCTTGGGCGGGGGTTCAGAGCTGGGAGCACCGGTTCCCGCGAGGCAGCTGGCTTTGGAAGCCGGGAAGGTGCTGGCGGAGGCAAGTTGCCTGCCTTCTCACAATCCCAGTACTTGTTCTAGAAGCCAGTATTGTTCGTGTTGAGGAATCTGATGGGTGGACACGGAGTAAGAAATTTGGGGGTCTTCTCGCCCCCACTCTTTACTTTTCTAGGACTCCAAAAACCCAGAAATTGAACTTTTAGGGCACAGGATATGTGTGCAGGACCTGCATGCACTTTGACATCCTTCTTGTTTTTTGTTGTTTTTGGTTTTGACCTGTGATACAGGTTAGCTGCATGGCAGAATTCGTTAGAGCTCTAAAACAGAGCTATCCCCCAGACTGAGGTGGTTCAGATTTGCAGCTAAGCCTTCGGGGCTTCTAGGAAGCAGGGGGGCAAGCTCCCTAGAGCAGAAGTCTGAGGCTGGCTGGCCTCTCAAACCTTGGACAGTGGTCTCAGTCCTGAGCCTCAGTGCCCTGACCTGTCAAAGGGGGGTGATGAAGTCCCAGTTCCAAAGTCCTACAAATACAGGTGCTTATGTATCTTCCCTCACTTTCTTCCCAGTTCCATGAGATTAAAGATATTTTATTCACACAATGATCGGTGCCCTCTTTGTGCAGGTCAGCTGACCACACACTTTGCAAGACGAAAAGATGTGTTTGAGAGTTCCTGCCTCCTGGAGTTTATAGCTTACAGCAGAGAGAAGATGGGTACACAGGGTAGTGTGTGAGGACCGGAGTGTTCAGAGCCTAGCCGGAAGAGTTTGGAAGAGGCAGAGCTCACTGTTAGCTGGGGGAATCAAGGAAGATTGGATGCAGAAGGTGACACGAGCTCAGCCTTGAAGGGCCCGTAGGATTTTTAATAGGAAGAGATGTGAGATGGGGATGAAGCTAGTTCAGCAAGGGGAAAGGGGGGGGTC
This sequence comes from Phoca vitulina, assembly GCF_004348235.1. Taxonomy (NCBI): domain Eukaryota; kingdom Metazoa; phylum Chordata; class Mammalia; order Carnivora; family Phocidae; genus Phoca; species Phoca vitulina. Next base: position 767,632 of record NW_022589748.1, on the reverse strand, counting down.
AGGTGTGTCAGGATGGGGGGGGTGGACTGCAGAGGTGGAGGAGACTAGGCCGGAGGGCTGGTCAGGGAGTGGTCAGGTTGTGAAGGGCCTTGAATGACACTCAAGAATTTGGATTTGGGGCGCCCGGGTGGCTCAGTTGGTTGAGCGTCCAGCTCTTGGTTTCAGCAGGTCGTGATCTCATGGGTCATGAGCTGGAGCCCCGCATGGGCCCCACGCTCAGTGGGGAGTCTGCTGGAAAGATTTTCTCCCTCTGACCCTCCCCCCCAATGTGTGCAGGTATGCTCTCTCTCTCTAAAATAATCTTTTTAAAAATTTTTTTAAAAAGGGAAGAGTGTAAAGAGTGGGGAGCACTCATTCATTCATTCATTTGAGAAATGAATATTCATCTAAGAAATATATATGAGTACTTCATTGTGGCCGGGACCTGGGGATGGAATGAAACAGACAAGAGGGCCTGCCCTGGTGGAGCTGACATTCTAGTGGCGAGGTGGGATGACCACAAAAATGAAAAATAAAAGAGCATGGCAATAAAGGACCAAGGAGAACAGGCGTGGAAGGGACCAGGAGTGTTGGAGGAGGCTGCAGGTTTCGATAGGGCAGTCGGGGAAGCCGTGCCAAGGGTGACTTGAATAAAGGCGGATGGAGGTGAGGGAGGGAACCCTGAGGTGGGGAGGGCATGATTAAAGAGGGGGTCAGGAGAGGGAGAAGCAGGACGCAGAGGCTGGTGTGCTTTCCGTGGAAAGTCATGAGGGCCTGACTTGTTCCAGTACTGCTCCTCTGCCCTCTGCTCACCTCCAGGCCCTGCTCTGGGGTCCCTCCTCAACCCTGGCATACTGACTCCCAGTCTGCACACCCCGCTGTGCCCCTGGTCCCAGTTTCCCTCTCAGCACCCAGGCAGCTTCCCAGCCCTGCTTGGCCTTCGGAGCCCGATTCTGCTTCCCTCCCAGATCCCAGCTGTGGGACAAGCACACACACACTCACGTCCACACACGTCCACACATGCGTTCTGTCCCGACCCCCCCCCAGCCTCTGCTCTCTGGTCCCCTGACTCCTGCGTCACTGCCCTGACCTGACCATGGAGAGGGGGCCGGGGACAGATGGGGGGGCGGGTAGACACCGCCTAAGGAGACGGAGGAGAGGAGGAGCCTTTTGGGCCGTGGGACCTGCTGCTTCCCTCATAGCAACTTGGAGGCGTGCCTTCACCCCTGCCTTCAAGGAAGGAGGGGAGATGGGCCATAAGCACCAGAGCCTAGGTGCTAGGGCCTGATGGACAGGGCTGGTGCTGGCTCATCCTCTGGGACTTTTGGAGAGAGCCCTCTGGTCGTAACTTGGGAGAGAAGGGGCAGGAGAGGATCTTGGTCCACCCCACACCCACCCGCTAAGTTGTAGTAATCCTACCAGAGGGCAGAGCCTGGTTTGGGGGCCATCTTCAACCCAGGTGCTCTTGGCTACTGCCCAGCAGGGTCCAGCTTACCTGCCCTTGATATCAGGACCCTGAAAAACAGAGAAAAAACAGGAAGCTCCTTGGGGCTTCCCCTCTAACACCTCCCACCCCCTGCCAGTGCCCCCTCCATCTGCCTCCTTGTGTCCCTCTGGCATGGTGCTGGCCGCTGCAGAGGGTCTCCTCCCTGACCTCTCCAGTCAATCCCCACCAGCTTTCCCATTAAATAGACTCATTCATGTCATGCCCCTGAGCAGGAGACTGCCGTGGCTCCCAGTGGCCCCAGAACTAAGACCCCCTGTGTTCTGCCATTCACCTACCTCTCCAGCCTATTTTCCCACTTTGCTCATTCCCAATCCTTCCATTGCATGAACTCAGTTAGATGCTTGCTGCCTTTTGCTCACTCTGTGCTTTCCCCCTGCATCACCTTCTCACACTATCTCCCCCCCTCCCCATTCTTCAAAGCCCAAACCCAAGACTTAAGCAATTCTGTGTAGCCTTCCCTGATCGCCCCTGCAGAAAGTTCTCTCCTTCTGCACTGCCATCATTTAGGGACGTGGCTTAGGCCTCCTACCGGCTGGGCCACCACACACATCTTTCAAGATGGAGCACTGCACAACTCTAGGGGGCGCCATTCACACAGACTCGCTAGGAATGGTACTCTCTGAAGTCATGCAGCACAGGTGCCTTGTTCATCAAAAAGAGCAGAGGACAGTGTACGGCGGGGCTCGTTCACCTTGCGGGGCTCGTTCACCTTGGTACCCCCAGGGACCCAGCATGTTGCCTATTTATGGTTATGTGTGGCTGGTATTAGGTGGTCCCTCCACTCCAGGCACCTCAGCCAGAGAATGGGAGACGTAGAGTGGGGAAGTGAGCCACTCATCCTCTGAGTGCTTGCTGGAGCCAGCCTGGACAACCCAGCTCTGGGATCTCGGGGGCCTGTGAAGCCTCCATCCGCTTCCTGAGCGCAGCCACTGAGGCAGGGTCTGAAAAGGGATGGGTGTGACAGGAGGATGGCGGGGGTGGAGCAGGCTCTGCTCCATGGAGTCTTCCTGGCAGCCAGTTCAGACTGAAAGTCCAAGGAGAAGCAAATTTACAGCTCCCCTGAGCTGCCCCAGACCCCAAGGCAGCACGAAGCCCCAGCTGCCTGGAGTCGTGTTGGGGACGAAGGGGGGCCTCTGGGCCTCCCTTCAGTGGCTCCCAGCTTGGCTGGAGAGTTCAGCCAGTGGCCCACAAGACCTTCTGTGCTGGGAAGTGAGGTGGCCAGGGACTGTGGAGGGTGTGGTGGGGGGAGGGCTTCCTGGCCCTTGGGGAATTGGGAAGGGAGCAAGAATGCTGGAGAACAGATTCCTGCTGGAGAACCAAAGAAAGTCCTGTCCAAAGGCCGATTTGGAGAAACTGAGGCAAGGGCTGCTTGCTGGGCCATAAAGTAGCCAGGAGAACCGGACATCCAGGTGTCTTCTCTCAACAAGCATTGGCTCTGTGGCCCAGCAGCTTAAAGGGGGTTGTCCTGTAAACAGGGGAGCCCAGATTAGTGGCCTGAGCTCTGCCACTTGCTAGCAGCCGGCTTGACTCCTGAGCCTACGGATGGCAGACGGTAGTAACTGCTTCCCACGGCTGTCGTGGGTTATGTAACACTTGGAGGAGGGTGATCAATAAATTCTGGTTGTTATTACTGCACTCACTCTGCTTTAGTATCCCTCCTACTTGTCCTCACTTTGGAGGCCTAGAGACCAAATCTCCAGCATATTCTCCAGACTCCCTCCAGCACCCTCCCTGTTCCCTCTGGGGAGCTGGGCACAGGCTCATGGCACCTCGTCTCTGCCGTTGTAGCTGCCCCGCCAAGCAACTCACCGGAAGACATCATGAGAATAGTGGGGTGTGAATGGAGGTATCTCTGGGCATATGCGCTGACTGCACTTTGGAGAAACTTGCCCCGGAACACAACTGCGTGAAATGGAGTCACTGTGGGAGTTGCTGGTGGGTTAAGATGCAGATATCAAGCCTATAGGCTCTTTCTACTTAGAAGAATATAGGCCAAGATCTCCTCAAGGGAAGTTTATAGAGGCCTTAGACATACTCGTAAGCATCCAAATTTAGCGAATACTTCCCCAAATGGTTCATGGTTCACTGAGAACCAACAAATACCAAGAACCTATTGCTTGACCCCATAGGCATCCCCTGATCTGTATGTAAGGGAGCTTTTCTTTTCTTTTTTTTTTAAAGATTTTATTTATTTATTTGAGAGAGAGAGAATGAGAGACAGAGAGCATGAGAGGGAGCAGGGTCAGAGGGAGAAGCAGACTCCCTGCCGAGCAGGGAGCCCAATGCGGGACTCGATCCCAGGACTCCAGGATCATGACCTGAGCTGAAGGCAGTCGCTTAACCAACTGAGCCACCCAGGTGCCCTGTAAGGGAGCTTTTCTGCTCCTGTCTTATTTCATGAACCAGCAAATGAGTTTAATACTTTCAGGAAAGTGTATTTTTCTTGCAGCGAACAAAATTCACAGACTCTGAACTGGAAAGGATCGAGGAGGTCCCGTGAAAGCGAAGGTCCACCCTCGGCTTGCAGTGGCAAGACATACGGTGTTTCTCGACAGAGCAGAGGCTTGTTATAGAGTGGACAGCAAGCTGCATCCGTCCACGCAGTGATATTTATTAGTTACTGGATTGGGCAATGAAATCACTTCTCCTTGAGATTATCTCATCAGTTTGATAAATAACTCCCCTGATCACCCCACCTAGAGAACAAAGCAAAGGAACAAGCTTTGTAAAAAATTACTGTTTTCTTATTACAAAAATGATCTGTTATCATTGAAAACTAGGAAATATGGCTAAACCGAAACATATGAATGAAAAGCACCCATAGGGACGCCTGGGTGGCTCAGTCGTTGAGCGTCTGCCTTCGGCTCAGGTCATGATCCCAGTGTCCTGGGATCGAGCCCCGCATCGGGCTCCCTGCTCAGCAGGAAGCCTGCTTCTCCCTCTCCCACCGCCCCGCTTGTGTCCCCTCTCTCGCTGTGTCTCTGTCAAATAAATAAATCTTAAAAATAAATAAATAAAAGGAAAAAAAGCACCCATAATGCCATTAGGAAGGCAGAGTCTTTTTTCAAGATTTTATTTATTTATTTGAGAGAGCGAGAGAGAGAACATGAGTGGGGTGAGGGGCAGAGGGAGAAGCAGACTGCCCCCTGAGCAGGGAGCCCAAAGCGAGGCTCAATCCTGGGACCCCGGGATCACAACCCGAGCCAATGGCAGATGCCTAACCGACTGAGCCACCCAGGCACCCCAGGAAGGCAGAGTCTTAAATGGTCGTGTCCAGACATCTTTCTTGGTGGGATCACTTTCACTTCACCCCAAACCTCCATGCAGTTGGACATCTGCTCCCTGGGGCACTATGTTGAGCACAGACTTTTAGTCCAACTTCTCCAGAGGTTCAAGGGTTTACGGAACATGCCATTCTTTCGCCAACGCCTGACCAAACACCAGGAACTCACCTGAGACAGAGTACAAGGACCTCCCTAGGAGGATCATCACCCCATCCAAACCAGTTCATGTGTCCTGAGGGCCTATCTTCTTCCCTGCTGGGCAAGCCACAGACGTAAAAGCTAACAGAGCTAGTAGCCTGGCCTTGTAAATCAAATACACACAAATCACCTTTCTTCCCCTCTCCCTATTCCCACGAAGAGGCCCGAAACCATTTCTTTGCAAAATGGCTCATATTAACCATAGTAGCTTTTACAGCTTACGGAGCCTATACTAATGCCAGGGACAGTTCCAAGCACTATGCCAATTACTTGTCTTTTTAAAATCTGCCATACTCCCTATTGACTTTTTTTTAAAAGATTTTATTTATTTGACAGAGACACAGCGAGAGAGGAAACACAAGCAGGGGGAGTGGGAGAGGCAGAAGCAGGCTTCCCGCTGGGCAGGGAGCCCGATGCGGGACTTGATCCCAGGACCCTGGGACCATGACCTGAGCCTAAGGCAGATGCTTAACAGCTGAGCCACCCAGGCGCCCCTCCCTATTGACTTTTGAGGACCAGTTTATACCTTTCTGGGAAGGCCAGGCGCTTAACACAGATCCCTACAACTAACGCGTGCTCAATAATGCTATGGGTGATGAGCAGATATCTGCATTCTCCTCCACAACAAAGCATTTCAATTCTGGCCTCTGCGGATCTGGTTTTGAAGTTGGCGGTCATTTCAAACTCACTGTGGCTTCTGCCGCTGTTGAGTAAAAAGAAGGGAGGGGGCACTGCATGTGGACACACCTTCTGCCCCTATCCCCAGCCCTGATGGAAGACACTTCAGTCAACAGGAGGCAGGGGAACAGTGGTAGTCGGCCTCCCTACGGGAGGGATTCGGAGTTCCCTGCCCTGCCCACCGTGCCTGGACTCCAGCAGATGCAGGAGCCTTCCGCACGCCCCCTACCTGCCCACACACGCAAAAGGGTGAGCTCTGGGACCCTGTCTTCCTTCAGCAGCGATGTCTAGGGGCTGTTTCCACGGACCTGCCACTGAGGGAAGCCCCACTGGCAAGCAGTGAGAGAAATGGAGTAGAAACAACAAATAGGCTGGGAGAGATAGCTGCCAAAACAAACCAAATGCAAAAGAGCTGCTTGCCACCAGCTCGGCTGGGCCCAGGCCAGGAGCATGGAGAGACAAGAATACATACGTGCAGGGAAACATATCGTTCCAGCGAGCTCCCTGCTGGCTCCCCATGCTGCTACTGGGGGCTCTGGGGGCAAGGGGGCCTTGCAGTCAAGGCTGACAGGGGAACAAAGTGGGCGGTATGGAGAGCAGGGGGGATCTGAGAGAAACGCCTCTCATCCTGTCTCCCTTAAGTCTCCCTGGTACCTCCTGCTTTCCAGCCACCCTGAGTGACCCTTGAGTCCCACAACACCCCCTGCCTATTCACAAACCCCCTTTGCGCAGCGGACCCCTCTGCCAGATATGTCCTCTCTTCTCTTTGCCTGGCAAACTCCTATTCATCCTTCAATACCCAAGGTCAAAGGTGAAGCATTTTGGACCCCACCCGGAAGCTAGCCATCTCACTCTTCACATTTCCAAATCATGTCTACTCTTTACTTCTTCTCTCTCTTTTTTAAAAATTTTATTTATTTGAGAGAGAGAGTGAGAGAGAGAGAGCACAAGAGGGGGTAGGGTCAGAGGGAGAAGCAGACTCCCCGCTGAGCAGGGAGCCCGATGCAGGACTCAATCCCAAGACTCCGGGATCATGACCTGAGCCGAAGGCAGTCGCTTAACCAACTGAGCCACCCCGGCACCCTCTATTCTTAATTCTTATATAACTCACCTCACTCACAAAAATGGGTATATCTACCTTCCCAGTGAAATGGGGAAGCTCCTTGAAGGCAGGGGCTTTTAAACTGGTTTTGTATCCCCAGGGCCCACCCCGGGCCTTGGCCCAGAGTAGGCACTCAGCATGTTTGTTTGAATGAAGCACTAGTCCTCCTGTCAGGAGGCACTATGGGGCACTATACTCAGCCTGAACCTCACAAGATGCAGCTGGAATAGCGGCGTGAAGGAAGGGTGAACCACTCAGCTCTGCCAGGCTCGAGCTGCAGAGCACTCAGGCCAAGAGGAGTCCCACCCAGGTTTTCCTCCTGAGTGCCAGGCGGCCTGGAGATGCCACCGGGCCTTCATCACAAGGGACAGGAAGCCCGGGTGCAAGAGCAGCAAAGTAAGGTAAAGACATTTCCCTTAAGTGCCCGCCAAAGCCAGGACAAAGCCACTTCTCTGCTTTCTTGAGTTGCAGGCAGTCATCATCCAGTATCCAAGTCCCTGGACAGGAATACCCAAGCCTGAGGGAGGGATTTTGGTAAATGAGAAGCCTGATTTTCAGACCCCCAAACCAAACTGCCTGCAAGCAAACTTGAGTAAAATTCTGTTACTGTTAGATCAGAGGCTTTCAAACTCTTGTGACTTGGATCAACAGTAAAAAACACAATTTATATTGTAACTAGCACATGTGTAGTACACACAGATCTGTAACTGAAAAGCACCAACATTACCATTTCAGGTCCATTTCTGTAAGATTTTTAAAAGGCTCGGACCCAGTAAATTGATTTCGAGACCCACAAATGGATCATCACCCACTTCGATAAACATTGCTTTAGATGACTCTAGCTTGATAAACATGAGAAATCAGATCCCCTTACAAATATCTGAACAAAAAACTTATTATCTGTGTGCCCGGTAATTCAGGCAGGAGGCTCTCCCTTCCCACTAGAGCAGCCCACCCAGGAGGGTCTAAAGGGCTCTGGACCACAGCTGCTTGGAACTACCTGGGCCCAGCAGGACTGGGAATCAAATGAAGCAGTGTGTTAGTCCCTATCACAGAGCCTGACACAAAGGAGGTCCCAGTCTTTGCTCCCTTCGTCTTTAAATGCTCACCTTCCTCGTCCTGGGAACCGCCACCAAGAAGCCTGATGCTTCCTGAGTTACAACCATCCCAGCTGCGCTTTCAGCAGGCAAGAGTGTATACCTTACCCACTCGGCCTGCCTCTGAGAGTACAAAAAAATTTAAAGCAAACACTGGGATTCTCAGGCTTTTGCTTGTACTAAAGTTTGTTTTGTTACACTATCCGTAGTACTATCTATGCTCTCTGCAAAGGCAAGAAACACCTGGGGTTCCCTCCTGTATGTAAATACTTGTAAAGGTTCCTACTCTCCCTTTCCCCGTACATACAGAATTTACACAGGGGAGAGACAGTGGCAGTGGGGCGGCTGCATACTAACACAACTTGGTAGTTTTTATTGTCTAGGACAACGGTTACAGACCACAAAGACCCGGGAAGACCCACTGCTTGGGCCCAACAAGAGACGATACTCTCCCTCGCAGTTCAGAGTCCTCTGGGCTATAAGGGGACAAGCTTTTTCTTACGTGGCTCTGGTAGGAGGTCCATGACTGTACTCAGTACAAGAAGAGCCATATCTGAGCCTACTTATGTGGGGGTGGGTGGATAAGGTGGCCATCCTCTTTTCCATTACTTGGGTGCAACCCTGAAGACCCGGATGTGGATGGCCGAGTTGTTGCGGATGCGGGTCAGCGGCTCTCGTGTATCAGTCTCTGGTTCCAGCTCATCGACAAGCTCCACGGTGGAGGTATTGGCAGCCACCTGCAAGGACCCGAAGCTGCCCGCCTGAAGCTGTAGGGCAATGTTGATGGCACGGTTGATGGCCAGGCCCAAGCCATGAATGTAGATCTCACTGCATGAATTCTGACCCCGAGCCCCTCCGTCCAGAAGCTTTTGGCAGCGGGCCAACTGGGCCTTAAAGTCAGTCTTCATGTTGACATAAATGTCATTGGGCCTCCGGGGCAGGCGGTGGGGGAGCCGCTTCCGAAGGGTATACTCCACCGGGTCCAGCTCAGCCTCGACGGCCCCGCGGGGCTCTCGGTTTTCCGCCATGCTGTGTGCCCTGACGCGGGGAAGAGAGGAGATCAGAGAGAGGTGACAAGAGCCCAAACGGTGCAGACAGGAGGGGACGCACTCAACTGCCCTCTTGCCTTCCAGCCTCAGTCCCCTCCCACTCACCTCAAGCTCCCTCACCCCCAGTTCCTATTCATTGAGGGCATCGCCCCCAACCTCAGGCCCCTCCACCCGCCCCCTCCCCCCGCGCCTACACTCTCCAGTCCACAGTCCTCTCCCCGAGCACGCGGCCCGCTCCGGGCCAAGCCACTCAAGTGCTGCGCCCACCCTCTCGGACTGAGCGTACGGCGCCGGACACGCAGGACCCAGGAAGAGAAGAAAAGCGGCGCGCTAGAGGATCGCGAGATTGCGGCCGCCCTTACGGCTCCGGGCTCCTGAGAGGGCTGCGCAGTGCGCACGCGCGCCCGTCCCCCGCGATCCACGAATCGCCTTCCCGGCCTCCGTTCTCCCCGCCCCTCTGGGCGTTCGCGCGACCGTGCGGTGCGTCTAAGTAACGCGAGAGCGCTGGGAGACCGGCTCCACCATGTGTACGCCACGCAAGCGGGGTGCGGAGGCAGGAGGCGTGTACTAAGTCAAAGCCCGGGAGGGTAAGCTTTCCTAGGCCAGTCCAAGTTCTTGGCCCACGGAGGGGTCCTGAAGGGGAGAAAGGGAGAGAGGAGACTTTTCTAGAAGCGTGGAGGATTTGAGGTAGGGGCTTACAAAGACAGCCGGGAGGGTTCAAGAAGGTGAAGGGACCTAAAGGCAAGTCTGGACTCCCGCGTCCATCGCAGTACCTCTGGTTAGAGGAGGCGTGGCAGAGTTGGCAGAGCCGATCTCCCGCCCAAGGTCCCTGCTGCCCAGAGACTGAGGGGGGGATTGAGGGGTGAGGCCGGGCGCTCGGCAGACGCCGCCGCCTCTGGTCTCCCCTGTAGGACACGGGGACCCGTCCTTCTCCCCTATCTCTCGCAAGGGCTTACCCCCCCAAGTCAGCCCTTGGGGCCCCAAGCTATGAGCCGTAGGCCCTACCTTCACGGTTCCCCCCAGAGCACGCTGACCCACCCACACCCCTCAACCTTTACCCCCCAGCTAGCTCATCGGTCTCTGCCCACCCCAGCAGGGACGTGCGCCCCCTGGCGGTCAGGGCGGGACGGCGCCTGGTGGTTCGTGGCTCCCAAGGGCCAGTAGGGAGGAGTTTCCTCTGGCCAGACTGGTATAGCTTCTGGAGAGTTCCCTTCAAAAATGAGTTAGACCTGCACTAGGGACCTAGAACTATTCCCTGCTTGAGTTGCCCCAACACTCAAATGGGGATGATAATTCCTGTTTTGCAACTGTGAAACCCAGTATAACCCTGTGAACTGTAAGCCTACACATGGGAGTTGGCATTTTTATGGCCCCATTTGACTGGAGGTTGGAAGGGGGTCAGGTTCCTGAGAACTTCGCTCCCAGCACCATTTAAATCCTGTACTCCTTTTAGCTTCAGATTCTTTCATTAATCACAAGTTTGGGGATTTATGTGGGGGTGAGGAGGAAAGGCTGGCCACAACCCTATTCTGCCTCAGAAGTGACATTTGAGCTGAGTTGTTTTAAGATTTTATTTATTTATTTGATATAGAGAGAGCGCGCACAAGCAGGGGGAACTGCAGGCAGAGGGAGAGGGAGAAGCAGGCTCCCCGCAGAGCAGGGAGCTGGATGCAGGGCTCGATCCCAGGACCCTGAGATCATGACATGAGCTGAAGGCAGACGCTTAACAGACTGAGCCACCCAGGTGCCCCTGAGCTGAGTTTTGATGGATAAACAGGAGTTCTTCAGGGAACCAACGAGTATTCTGGAAACACTGAAGGGTATTTTTAAAAGAATGGAAGTGTAATCTAAGCTTCTACCTCAAGGAACTAGAAAATGAAGAGCCAAATAAACCCAAAGGGAAGAGAAGTGAGGAAATAATAAAGAACAAAAACCAATAAAACTGAACACGAAAACAATAGAGAAACTCAATATAAAAGGTGGTTCTTTGCAAAGATCAATAAAGTTGATAAGCATCTAGCAAGACTGACAAAAAAGCAAGAACAAGGGAAGGAAAACTGGAGGTGCCTGGCTGGCTCAGTCAGTAGAGCATGCAACTCTTGATAGGGGGTTATTAGTTTGAGCCCCATGTTGGGTGTAGAGATTACTTAAAAAAAAAAAAAAAAAAAAAAGCTTAAAAAGAAGGAAGACTCAAATTATGATTACCAGAAACGAAAGCAGGGATAGCACTAAAGATCCTCATATGCAAAAGATACTTAGAGAATATTACAGGCATGCCTTAGAGATATTGTGGGTTGGGTTCCAAACCACTGCAATAAAGTGAATATCACAATAAAATGAGTCAAATTTTTTTGGTTTCCCAGTACATATAAAATTTATGTTTACATCATACTGTAGTCTATTAAGTTTGCAATGGCAATTATGTCTAAAGAAAAGTATATATCTTAATTTAAAAATACTTTATTGCTGAAAAATGCTAATCATCTGAGCTTTCAGTGAGTTGTAATTACTGATTACAGATCATCATAACAAATATAAGAAATTTGAAATATCAAGAGAATTACCAAAATGACACACAGACACAGAAGTAGGCAAATGCAGGGCGCTTGGGTGGCTCAGTCAGTTAAGCATCTGCCTTCAGCTCAGGTCATAATCTCAGGGTCCTGGGATCATCCTTGTGGAGCTTCCCTGCTCAGGGGGGAGCCTGCTTCTCCCCTCTCGCCCTGCTTGTGCAGGCACACTCCCTCTCTCAAATACCAATTTTTTTTTAAATAGGCTTTATTCTTTTTTTTAAAGATTTTATTCATTCATTTGACAGAGAACACAAGCAAGGGGAGCATCAGGCAGAGGGAGAAAGAGAAGCAGGCTCCTTAGCAGGGAGCCTGATGCTTGATTCCAGGACCCTGGGATCATGACCTGAACTGAAGGCAGGTGCTCAACCACTGAGCCCCCCAGGTGTCCCAATAAATTAAAAAAAAAATTTTTTTTTTAAAGAAGTAAACAGATGCTGTTGGAAAAGTGGTGCTGACAGGATTGCCACAAACGTTCAATTTGTAAAAATTGCAGTACCTACAAAGTACAATAAAATAAGTTATGCCTGTACAAACAACTCTATATATACAAATTCAGGAACTTAAATGAAATGGACCAATTTCCTAGACAACCACAACCTACCGAACTTACCTGAGATGAAACAGATTATCTGAATAGTCCTGTAATTATTCAAGTAATTACATTCATAGTTAAAAAAAAAAAAAAAAACCTTTAAAAAAAGAAATATCTAGGTCCACATTTCAGTGGTGAACTCTACCAAAAAAAAAAAAACACAAATTCTACACAATCTCTTCTCTATAGAAGAGAAAGGAACATTTCCTAACTAATTTTATGAGACCAAAACCAGACAAAGATTATACAAACGAAAACTACAGACCAAAATTTCTCATGAACAAAGATGTAAAAATTCTCAACAAAATTCTAGCAAACTGCATCCAGCAGTATATAAAAAGAATTATAAATCATGACCAAGTAGAGTTTACTCCAAAGTTGCCAGACTGGTTCAATATAAGAAAACCAATTGCTCTCATTTACCATATTAACAGGCTAAACAAACAATGTATATGATCATACCAATCAATACAGAAAGAAACATTTAACATAATTTAGTATTCATTTATGAAAAAAAACTCTCAGCAAAGAATAGAAAGAACTTCCTCAACCTGTTAAAGAACATCTACAGAGGGGCGTGTGGGTGGCTCAGTCAGTTGAGTGTCTGCCTTTGGCTTAGGTCATGATCTCAGGGACCTGGGATCGAAACCAGAGCCCTATGAGCCCAAAGCCCCATGAGCCAAGAGCCCCAGGAGTTCCACTGCAGGCTCCCTGCTCAGCTTCTCCCTTTCCCTCTGCTGCTCTCACTGATCGTGCTCTCTCTCTCTCTGTCAAATAAATAAAATCTTTAAAAAAAAAATCTACAGAAACCCTACAGCTACAATCATATTTAATGGTGTAAGACTAGACCGTTTTCTCTTAAAATCAGGAACTCTCTCTCGTGGTTAAAGTCCCAGCCAGTTCAATAAGGCAAGGAAAGGATACAGTGCAATAAGGCAAAGAAAAGATTGGAAAGGAAGATATAAAACTCTCTATTTGCAGACGGCGTGACTGTATACATAAAAAGTCCCAAGGAATCTACAAAGAACTTGTATAATTAATAAATGGGTTTAGCAAGTTTAACAGGATATAAGATTAACATACAAAAATCAACTATTTATATATACTGTCAATAAATAATTGGACACGAAAATTTAAAATACAATACTATTTACAATGGGGGAGATATATAGGGGGTGAGGAGGGAAGTAGAAGGAGGGAGAAATATTTAGGTGTAAGTCTGACAAAACACGTACAGAATCTGTATGCTAAAAACTACAAAACCCTGATGAAGAACTCAAAGAAGATCTAAATTAATGGAGAGATGTCCATATGTCCATGTATTGGAAGACTGAACATAGTAAAGATACCAGTTCTCTCCAAACTGAACTCTAGATTTAAGGCAATTCCTATGAAAATCCCAGCAAGAATCTTTGTAGTTACAGACAGCTTTATTATAAAGTTAACATGGAAGGGCAAGGGAAGTTAAAGCAATTTTGAAAAAGTTGGAATCGCGCTGATTTTAAGACTTACTACTACATAAATACAATATCAAGACAGTGTGGTATCTGCCAAGGGATAGACACACAAATCGATAAATTGGAATAGAGAACCCAGAAATAGATTCACACAAACATAGCCAAAGGTGCAAAAGCAGTTGAAAGGGGAAAGAATAAGTCTTTTCAGCAAGTGGTGCTGAAACAATTTGATAAAAAGGCAAAGAATTGAACCTTAGCCCTACGCAAAAAAATTAACACAAAATGGATCATAGGTTTAAATAAAAATGTAAAATTATGAAACTCTTAGAAGAAAATATAGGAAAAAATCTTCATGGACATAGGGTCAGGTGAAGAGTTCTTAAGACACAACAGGAAAAGCACAATCTATTATAGAAGAAAATTGATATTTTATCAATTATATCTCATAATGCGGCAAAAAGGGGAAAAATCAAAAACTTTCACTCTGTGAAAGACCATATTCAGAGAATGAAGAGAAGCCATAGACTGGGAGAAAATATTTGCAAATTACTTATCAGACAAAGGACTTGCATCCCGAATAGAACTCTCTAAACTCAAGAGTTAGAGGGGCATCTGGGTGGCTTAGATGTTTAAGCGTCTGCCTTCAGCTCTGGTCCTGATCCCAGGGTCCTGGGATCGAGCCCCGCATCGGGCTCCCTGCTCAGCAGAGAACCTGCTTCTCCCTCTCCCTCTGCCTGCTTCTTCCCCTGCTTGTACACACTCTCTGTCAAAAATAAAAAATATATTTTTTAATTTTTTAAAAGATTTTATTTATTTGACAGAGCCACAGCGAGAGAGGGAACACAAGCAGGGGGAGTGGGAGAGGGAGAAGCAGGCTTCCTGCGGAGCAGGGAGCCCCATGCGGGGCTCGATCCCACGACCCTGGGATCATGACCTGAGCCGAAGGCAGACGCTTAACGACTGAGCCACCCAGACGCCCCAATAAAAAATCTTTTAAAAAAATAAAAAATAAACTCAAGAGTTAGAAAACAAAGAACCCGATTAGAAAATGGGCAAAAGTCTTGAACAAACACTTTGGCAAAGAGGGTATAAGGACGGCAAATAAGCACATAAGATAGTCAACATTGTTAGCCGCTAAGGAAACGCAAATTAAAACCATGACAAGGTACCACCACATGCCTAGTAGAATGTCTACAAGGAAGAGTCTTGATGATACCAAGTATTGAAGAGAATGCACGGAAACTGAATGTCTCACATACTGCCAGTGGGAACGTTAAATGGTCCAGGCACTCTGGAAAATAGTTTGGCAGTTTCTTCTAAAATTAACCAGCATACATACACTCAGCATACGACCCAGCAAGAGCACTCAAAGGCATTTAAAAACCTGTTCATGAATGTCTGTAGCAGTTTTGTTTGTACTAGCCCTGAACTGGAAACACCCCAGGTGTCTTTCAGTGGGGGAATGGTTAAACAAAATGGCACATCCATACCATGGAAAAGTCCTCAGCAGTAAAAGGTAGATCAAGAAGACTTGATAGGCTGTTGGAATACTAGCTACATCACAGAATACCGTGCTGAGCAGCTTGTGGAAGGCAAACAAGATGAGCAAAATAGTGCGCCCAGTGCTAAATGGGTAGCATGTACGGGATTCAGTGGAGCCCCAAGGAGGAATAGTCAATATGACCTTGGGGAGATCTAAGGTTTTCCAAAAGAAGCAGTGGCTAAGCTGAGATAGGAATGTCTAGCAGTAGGGCTCATAGTCTGTGCAGTCCCTCCTGTTACGGTGGAGAGGTCTGGAAGGACTGAGTCCTGTGAGTTAAGGAAGAAAGAAGGAACCAGCAAAGGACTCAGAAAGAGCAGCTGGTGAGGTAGGAGGAAACCCAGGGAGTATGGTGTCCTGGAAACTAGGTGAAGAAAGCATTTCCTGGAGGAAGGAGTGACCAGCTGTGACATATGCCGCTGACAGGCCACATAAGGTAATGGACCAGTGGATTCAGCAACGTATAGGTCATTGATGACTTGACAAGCTGTTACATTTGATAGACTGAAAAACTTAGCTCATGGCAGAAAGTAATTCTGAATGCAATAAATTCATTTTGAGGCCTATTTTGTCTGATAATTAACAATAAACATAGTTTATGAACTATCACTCCAGGGGCATCTGTGTGGCTCAGTTGGTTAAGCGTCTGCCTTTGGCTTGCTGGTCATGATCCCTGGGTCCTGGGTTCGAGCCCCGTGTGGGGCTCCCTACTCAGTGGGGAGTCTGCTTCTCCCTCTTCTTCTCCCTCTGCCCCTCTTCCCCTGCTCGTGTTCTCTGTCTCAAATAAATAAAATCTTTTTTTCCTTTTTTTTTTTTAAGGGGAGAGAGAGAGAGGGCATGAGCCAAGAGGAGAGGCAGAGGGAGAGGGAGAAGCAGACTCCTTGCTGAGCAGGGAGCCCAATGTGGGGCTCAGGTCCAGGAACCCTGTGATCATGACCTGAGCCGAAGGCAGATGCTTAACTGAGCCACCCAGGAGCCCCAATAAATCAAATCTTTAAAAAAATTGTTTTAAAAAAGGAACTATCACTGGGCGCCTGGGTGGCTCAGTTGGTTAAGCGACTGCCTTCGGCTCAGGTCATGATCCTGGAGTCCCTGGATCGAGTCCCACATCAGGCTCCCTGCTCGGCAGGGAGTCTGCTTCTCCCTCTGACCCTCCCCCCTCTCATGTGCTGTCTCTCTCATTCTCTCTCTCTCAAATAAATAAATAAAATCTTTAAAAAAAAAAAAAAAAAGGAACTATCACTCCTTTACTCAGGATATGTGTCTTTTCATGAGATCTGAAGTATGTTTTCTAAACTTTGACATCCAGATAAATATAAAGGTTCATGATTTAGGTGGGTGAAGTCAGGCACTGTAATAAACTAAGTTGACATTAAGATGCCCCTTATCTTTTTGCATTTCGTTGAAGGCAAACACCAGAGAGGAACTGCCATTAGGAAAAAAAGGCAGAGCTTGGCTTTTTAGACTTGAGACCTCCCTTTCATCTCAACTAATCACCTCACCAAATCTTTCTTTAGGTCAAGAGTGTGCCAATTTACTTATTTATTTTAAGTGTTTATTTGAGGGAGAGAGAGAGAGCGAGAGAGCACAAGCAGGGGGAGCGGCAGGCAGAGGGAGAGGAAGAAGCAGGCTCCCCGCCGAGCGGGGAGCCCCATGGAGGACTCGATCCCAGGACCCTGGGATCATGACCTGAGCCGAAGGCAGATGCTCAATGACTGAGCCACCCAGGCGCCCCACAAAAATATTTTAGATCTAAGTGGTTTTTTTGTAATTCTCTTTTTCATTCCGTATGGGAGATGCACAGTTCTGATTTCAGTTTCCTTTCTCAAAGAGGGCGCTTAACAGATTCAATTCCACAGTATCTTCAGCAATAGGGGCAGCAGCATCTTTCCCAACTTGACAGTTGGGGGAGATTACTTGGCCAGGGTCACAAGCTGGAACACAAGGCACCCTCGGTGATCCCTCCAATCTTGTACCCTGGAGTCCAGCGTGTGCTCCTTGCCAGACTGCATCTAGTGGGTTCTACTCTCAGATCAAACACATTTTTATGGTGGCAGTCAAAGCCCTCAGCTGAAGTTCTGCTCCCCTTCTCATCCAACTAGCAGGTACTCTTCTCCCATCAGCCTGGAGATGGGAGTACTCCAGGTACTCTTCTCCCATCAGCCTGGATTGCGGCTATTGTAAAGCTGACCCCCACTTTTCCTAAACCTACCCAAATGCCTTCCGTCCGGCTCAGCACAGGCCCCCACCATCCCCTACAGACAGCATTCCACAGAGCCCCCCCCCCATACCATTTCTCCACCAAAATTTGCAATCTGGCATTTGCTAATTAACAATTAAAACATGCTAAGACCTTACTCATTCAGAGATTAGGCTGCTGGGAACTTGAATCGCTCAGAACACACTCTAGCAAAGTTAAAAAACAAACAAAAAGCAACAACATTTTCAGTAACAAAAAACTGTTGTACGTTTATGAACTTTAGGTGAAGAATTCTCACCCAAGCCTGGATTCTATTGATACATTTTTATACAGTGTTAACAATCTGAATATTGTCCACCCTGTTGGAACCAGAAGCCCCTGTCAGCTAACATTTGTGGAGTACTTGCCCTGTGCCAAGCACTATGTTAAATGCTTTACCATACATTCCAGAGACGGAAGAGATTATTTCCAAGGCCACAGGCAGTAATGAATAAAACCCGCATGGGAACCCTTGCTTTAAACAATTGCCATTTTCCAGCCTCCAAGCAAGCTGGGAGACTGGCAGCATTAGGACAGAAGTCCTGACTGCAAGAAAGTGAAAGGAACTGAAAAAACAGACCCTAAAACTGCAAGTGCATAGAAGCCTGGGGAACACTCAGTGCAGGAACAAAGGGCCTTCTGGTAGCTCCTGAGGTCTGTGCTCAAATATGGCACAACACAAGGGACTCAAGTTCTCAGTCTGACTTTACTTTTCCCTGTCCTGAGAAGGATTACATTGTGTTTGCTAACAGCTGTTTTAGGAAGCTGGAAAGTGAAGTATACATTCTGGAATAACTATCCAAAAAAAAAAAAGGTGAAGATACACAGGGGGCAAAAAAACAAACTTTTCGTCCCCAAAAGTTCAGGGATTTGGAAGTCTTTCTTGAAAACCACTTTTTTTAAACAAAGGAGGTGTCAATCTACTTCTCACATTTGCATAATAATTTCTCTTTTCACAGCCTTTCATATTCACCTTTTTTTTTTTTTCCACCTATTTTAATTCTTTCAGCACTCCGGGAAGGGAGAGGCGTGGGGATCGGGGTGGGGCGGAGAACAGCATTAACACCTGGCTGTGAAAGTGAAACGGAGGCCGAAAGCATCAACTGCTTTCCCCCAGGGTCTAGAAGCTAGTCAGTGGCGGAGCCAGATGGAATGGGTCTCACCAGTCAGCGCTGCCTCGGACAGTGTCCAAATCATAAATTCCTCACTTATTTCACATATCCCAGGACGTCTGATGAACGCACCTCGGGATTATATGTTATCTCCTTCAATCCAGGCGGGCTTCCTGGAGGAAGCCGACTGGCGAGGCAAGCCCTGCGATGCCACCTGCGGCGGCCTCCGTCGCGACGGTCGCGCGTCACGTGCCGGGGAACAGCCGGGGAGCGCCCCGGGGGGACCCCCAACACCCCCCCGGCCCGCTGCAGGCCCTGCATCACGTGACGAGCCAGGCCCCGGGTCACGTGCCGGGGGGGTCGGGGGCGGCGGGCGTCCGGGCTCCCCACTGAGCAGGCGGGGCGGGCGCGAGGCCGTGCGGGTGGCTGGGGGCCAGAGCCGTGGAGGGGGCCTGAGCGACCGCGGCGGCGGCGGGGGGCGGCGGCGGCGGCGGCGGAGGGGGCGGCCCCGCGGCCCCGCGTCCGCGTCACGTGGTGCGAGGCGGGCAGCCATCTTGCTACAAACACAAACAGAGAGGAGCGGCCGCCGCGGGAGCGCCAGCGCCCCCTCCCCCGCCGCCGTCGCCGCCGCCGCTACCGCCGCCGCCGTCGCCGCCGCCCCCTGGCCCGCCGCGCGCGCCGCCAACGCCCCGGGACCGGAGCCTCGCGCCTCCCGCCCGCCGCGGTAAGCGCTCGGCGGCCCCGCGGACCCCGGCCCGCCGCCGGGCCCGGGGCAGGCCCGCCCCCGACGCCGAGGCGGCCGCGCCGAGCCTGCGAGAGTCAGAGCGAGAGCGCGGGCCGCCGGCACGGACCCTCCCGCGTCTCTGCCCAGGCCGCCGCCGCCGCTCCGCCGCCCGGTGCGTCCGCCCTCCCGCCGGCCCCTCCCAGGCGCGGCCCCGAGGGAGGCCGGCCCCCTCCCGGTGGGCGGCCGCCCGCGCCCCTCGCCCCGCGCACCTGGCGCCCCCTCCCTGAAGGGCACGCCGTCCTCCCGGGCGGCCCGCCTCCTTCCCACCCCCGCGCTCCTAACGGTCGCCCTCCGGCCCCTCGGCAGCCCTGCCCGGCCCCCTCCGGTCCACCCGCATCCTCCGTCGGGCCCGCCCGGGGCCCCCCCGACCCTAATGCCCGGCGCTCCCCGGAGACTTCCCCAGTGTGCCTCCGGGCTCTTATCGGAATTAGCTGGGCCCTGCATGTCTTAAAGTCCAGGCGTTCCATGACTTTGGCCAACGTGGAAGCCTTTTTTCTCACCCGAAGCACCTCCGCTGGGTCTTCACCTAAATTTCCTTTCAACGACATTAGTGCTTGGTCATTGGGGTCTTCTTTCTCCTTGTTGCCGGGCCGTTTCAACACCGTAGTTTTTCGTGTCTCCAGGCCAGGCTCTTCCCAAAGCCCAGCGCCTCTGATGCAGCAGCTCCCTGGGCTCGGCCCCTCACACTTTGCCCCCCCCCCCCCCCCCAAGTTAATAACTTGAAAGAGATCCTCATTTTGCATTTCTTACCCAGTCATTACCACAATTCCCAGTAAGCGTCCCGGTCTGGTCTTTCATAGGGCTCCAGCCCTGGGAGATGCTAAGTCAATTGTCGGCCTGTTCTTTCGTCCACCCACCCCAGTCTCACTCACCTCTTCCTTCTTATTGCTGCTTACCCAAAACTCAGCCTGCACACCACCTCTCCACTGTTTCTCCCAGCTGACATGCCAGTTGCATCTTGGCCCCCCACCCATGGTCTCTGCATCTGAAGCCCCATGGATACCAACAGGCTGGTCTCCTTTGCCATTCATGATGTGGGAGTTTGCCCTCAGGATCCTTCATCTGTACTTTTCCTTGTGCAGTCCCAGGCCACCAATCCCTCACCCAGCTCCAGAGGTCTGCTGTGTAATTGGGAAGGGCTGAAACAGATCTGGACTTGGTGTTGCTGCCATGGCTTGGGGACCAAGGACCTTAAGGGTCCCATATGGTGATTACAGTCAAGTGAGTTGTGTTTCTAGACCTCTGGCCTGGCTTTTTTAGCCAGTGGACAAATGAGTTTTGTTGTGATTTGATGAATCCAGGGACCCCAGTTTGCCCTTGTCTGTGGTTGGAGTTAGGGATAGAAACACTTCAGAACAGAGAAAGGGAGAAGAGGTTGCCATATGAAGGATTTAAAAAAATCTAAGGAGAAATTTAAAATGGCTTAAAACTCACAAAGTACTTAGGGTGGTTCCTGCTGTTTGTGCATCCCTTCTCTAGTCTCAAATAGAGTGTCTAGGAACATGGGGTCCCCTGTGGGGGCAGCTGCATCCTCCCTTCCTTGTTTTCCCTGGCTGGGTCCCAAGACTGGGCAAGTGGGCAGAAGGGATCAAATGAGGTAAAGTGTGAAAGCGCTTTGAAAACTTAACCAGTAGACATGCCAGGGGGCGTTATTTGTCATGATGGCTCAGAGAGTAGAGAGCTGCGCTAACTGACCGGGCGGGGGGAACACGGGCTTGCACCCTTCCTAAGCTTCAGAGTTATCCTACCATGCATGGAGAATCTTTCCATCCTGAGAAAGGGCGGAGTCACCTCCCAACAGGCTTGGGACTGGGCGGTTGCTCAGATGTTGGGGAATTTGGGACTCCACTTCTGTTAATAGCGGTACCTTTCTGTGCCAAGGCACATTGCTCTGGAATGGGGCTAATTTTAGGGGTGATGGAATGAGGAAATAATGTTAACTTAGTGTGTACTAGGACTGCCTTTTCTTTGGATCTTTCTCTTCTGAGAGTTTTGAACCCCAGAGAACAGGCTTCCCTCCTGTTCTGCAAGCCTGTTGTGAGCACCCTGGACCAGTATGTGTCCTCTTCTCTCAACTCCAGCAGGGGGCGGCCTTTTAATAGCAATAATTCCAATGCCAGGGGAGGGAGAGTATACTGAGGCCTGAGAAAGAAGACCGGGCAGGCAGGGACAGAGGGAGTGCGTTGGGAGATGAGGCAGACAGATGCTGAAGGTAGGACCATGGGGTGGCAGGTAAGCTGGAATGAGCCTGTGAGGAGAGCCTTAGATTAACAAGCCGGGAAAGGGTGTTGTGCCCAGTCCTGTCTGCTCCCTCTCCCGGCTCTTTCCTTCACTGGAAAGGGACCCAAACAGTTGGCTTTGAGAGTTTGTGATAGAGAAACTTAGCAGAATGTTTTAAATCTCTTCTTGAGGATTTCCCTCCTGGCAGGATTTCAGATTTCTCTCATGGGATAGTATAATTAGGAAACGATTTCCTTGCTTGCTCTTCAGAGGGGAGACTGAACCGGAATAAATTGGTTTCTCTCGTCTTTGTTCTTCCCCGTAAACACCAAGACACTGAGGAAGGGTCCTCACCCGTGGCAGTGTTGATACGTTGGGCCGGCTAGTTCCTTGTTGCGGGGGGCTGCCCTGTGTATTGTACCGTGTGGAGCCGCATCCCAGCCCTCCACCCGGTAGAGGCCAGTAGTGCCTTCCAGTCATGCCCCCCAAAGCCGTCTGCAGATACTGCCACATGGCCCTTGGGGTGCACAGCCCCCTCCCCAGTTGAGAACCACCGGCTTGGGAGGAAACGTGGCACCGACGCCGCGGGTTTGGAGGGGTGGGCACCATGGGGCGGTGGCCACCAGCTGCTGGGACCAGGTCCTCCTGTGGCCGGGCTTGCTTGGAGACGCGACTTCTTTCTCTAGCCGCTCTTCTGCTTCCTCTGCCCTGACTGCCTTTTCCTTGTTTCTGCAGTTGCCCTGCTGCTCACACCGGGAGCCACTCCTCCTCAGTTTGCTTCTGACAACCAGGACGGAAAGGCGCAGGCCAGGAGCGGAAGCGTCAAGGAGAGCCGCCTTTGCCACTCCCTGGAAGGGAGGGAGGGTGAGTTGTCTCCTGTCCCCGAAGCCTTCCACACCCAGAGGGCTCTTCTGTCCCCCACCTTCCCCCTGAAGATGGGGCCCTTCTGGAATGAACTGCAGGAAGCTCAGAATAGTCTTTCCTGAGGTTTGTTTGAAGGAATGTGGGGTGTTTTCCTTGGAGTGAGGAAGACTTAGGTATGCAGTAGCTATTCCTAAATGTCTTTTTGTTTCCTAAACCTTTTTTTTAATGGTGGTTAAAATATGCCATTTAACTGAGTTTTCAACTGAGTTTTTGAGTGTCCGGCTCTGTGAGGTTAAGTATGTTCATGTTGTGCAACTGTCACCACCATCCATCTCCAGAGCTGCCTCATTTGCCTCATTCGGGCTGAAACTCAGTACCATTGAACAGCTCCCCGCTCTCCTCACCTCCCAACCCTGGGCCGTTGTTCTACTCTCCATGTTTCTAAATTTGATTCTTTAGGAATCTCACATAAGAGGAATCCTAGGGTATTTGTTCTTTTGTGACTGGGTGGTTTCCATTTTGTGTAATGTCTTCAGGGCTGATTCACTGGTCAAGTTAAGTAGGGATGGTAGCGTGGGTCCTGGGAGGCCTGCTCGAATCCAGTGAAAGGGAGAACTTTTCAACAAACTTGTCTCCTGACGGCCGTGTGTGCCGTGGCGTCCTCCATCACCAGCAGCGGCCAGTGGGGGCTCTTGTAGAAGAGATGCCCGTGTCGGGGGGGTCCACCCCGCTCGAGATGCTCTCCAAAGCTGCATTCCCTGCTAGGATGCTGGGATTCTGGGACTGGGTCCCGCCTCCGTCAGAGCATTTTGCTTCATCTTCCCATGTGCACCTGTACGTGAGAGCTGCTCTCCCTTGGCCGCTCTGCTGGAAACCCTTCCTCCTTTCTTGCCAGAGTTGTGGAGTCTTGGACTTGATGGAAACTGTGGAGGCACTCGGGTCCAGCCTCCCCTCCAGCCAGTGAGGGAAGCCCCCGTGCAGCTCCCCGAGACCTTGCCCACCTGTCCTCGCTCGGAACCGCCAGGGATGAGCCGCCTCCTGAGAGCCTCCTCTGCTGTTCCTTAGAGGGACAGATCACTGCCACTGCCCCTACTTCTGTCAGCCTCCTTTCTGCTTTATGGTGAGGGGAGTGCCGTCCTAGTCTGTAGCGTAATGACGTTCTCTTTTTGGTTCTTAGTAGTTACGGTGGGCTCTTCCTGATCCATGGAAAGGGTCTGGGTGTTGATTCCTGGTGGGTAAACCAGCCCAAGGAGGGCACTGGCAGACTTACCTGCCCGCAGCCTTCCGTGTGCCCTGCCTTTGGCCCTTAGGGCCTCCCCACCACCACTCCCCTTTTTCTGGCCCCCTCCCCCCAGTTGAATCCCTAGATTCTACCACCAAACAGGCAGCCCTGAGTTTTTTCCAGAAGGGAAATAAGTTTGCTCCCAGTGTAATTTTTTTTTTCAAAACTGATGTTTTTTTGTCTTTAGAATATCTGTGGCTCTGATGGGTTTTTTGTTTGTTTGCTTGCTTGTGTTTTATCTTTGCGTTGAGCATGCCCACATGCCTCAGCCAGCCCTTCACCGAGGCCGCAGCACACTGCGAGGGGGCTGAGACCAGTGCTTCGCTCAGCTCCGCTGAGGGAATTCAGTACTCTGAGGCCTAACGGGGGGGACAGAGATGAGGAGGAGCAGAGGCTGTGGTCCTGCCCTGGATAACTGGAAGCATCCAGCATCTGTAGATTTCCCCATTATGCAGGACAGAGGAGGCCCAGAAGTGGGGAGGCCCATCTGGCCCATTGGTTTAACCCCAGCTTTGTTTCCTCACCTCTCGGTAAGGATCTTTCTCGGATGTGAAGCTTCGTCCTCGGGCGCCACTGCAGTCAGATCATCGTCCTGTAGCTTGGGGACCTTGGTTCATTCCAGCATAGGCCCCTGCCTGAAGAGAGCCCAGTCCCGGCCCTACTTGCTTCCTGGGGGCAAGGCTGCCAAGTGAGTCTGGAGTGGAGGGAGGCAACCCCTGCTGAAGCTGGAAGGGGCTCTAGCTGCCCTGTTTCCTCCCCTCCCCCAGGTCTTCCCTCATCGTGACGGTTGGCCTCACTCATGCTGGGTGGCACGTGGCTGGCTTAGGTGAGCCCTTTCAGAGTTCCTTGGGTGGGAATCTATACCTTATTCCCGGTGGTTCTCCGGGTGTGCTGTCTCCGAGGCCTAGCGTCCCGGTGCCTCCACAGGTGTTTGGAGAGTGAACGCCAGGTCCCCCCCTCTTCCCTTCAGCCCCTCTGACCTCGAGGACACGCCCAGCCCCATCATGGCAGCGGAGACCCTCAATTTTGGGCCTGAGTGGTGAGTTAGACATGCTCTGGATGGCCTGGAGAAGCCAGGAAGAAGAGGGTTGCTCAGACTCCTGTCTCTTTCCTTCCCTGTGTCCCTTTCCTAGGCTGAGGGCCCTTTCCAGTGGCGGCAGCGTGGCCTCCCCACCCCCATCCCCTGCCATGCCCAAATACAAGCTGGCTGACTATCGCTACGGGCGAGAAGAAATGCTGGCTCTCTACGTCAAGGAGAACAAGGTGGGGGCAGGCGGGTGTGGGGTGTGTGGCCCTGTTGCCTGGGCTTGGTCTGAGCCAGTGGAGAGCGTCCCGGAGCAGGTGGGATCCCGGCTCTCCCGCCCCGACCGACAGGTGCCGGCTGAGCTGCAGGACAAGGAGTTCGCCATGCTCCTGCACGAGGAGCCCCTGCAGCCCCTGGCGCTGGAGCCTCTGACTGAGGAGGAGCAGGTGGGGCTGGGCCAGGGCGGGGCGGGCAGGGCGCTGGGTCTTCCCCGTGCAGAGAGCGCCTGAAGCTGGGAAGATAGGGGCTGGAGGTTGTGGTTCTGGGCAGGGGTGAGGGGGGGCAGGTGCCTGGGTCCTCACTGCCACCCCTGGCTCCCTCCTCAGAGAAACTTCTCCCTGTCAGTGAACAGTGTGGCTGTGCTGAGGCTGATGGGGAAAGGGGCTGGCCCCCCCCTAGGTGGCACCTCCCGTGGCAGGGGCAGCACTCGGAGCCGAGGTAGAGGGGGTGACAGTGTGTTCTGGGGGCGGGCGGGGGGCGGGCTGTGGTTTTGAGGGTGCAGAGAGATGGTCAGGCAGGTTTCCCACATGTATCTCATCCTTTATCCAGGCCGAGGCCGTGGTGACAGTTGCTTTTACCAAAGAAGCATTGAAGAAGGCGATGGGGCCTTTGGCCGAAACCCCCGGGAGATCCAGCGTAGCCAGAGTTGGGATGACAGGTGCGGGCAGCACGGTGGCAGAGCGGAGGGACGCCCTGCGGCGCCGTCCCTGCACGGCGGCTCGGGTCTTTGTCCGTAGAGGGCAACAGGAGACCCACCAAATAAGCCCTGGCCACAGATTTTCCTCTTTGCCTCTGACTGACTCCCTGTGGCCCTCTTCCTTTTCCTTCTGATTCTCTTAGTACTCATTTATCCTGCGACCTTTTCTGCGTGCCCCTCTGGGCTCCCTCCCAAGCCTGACATTTCCCTAGTACCCCGCTCCTGTGCCTTCCCTCTTCCCACCCCTCTCAGGGCAGGACGGACAGGGTGTGCAGGGATGCCGCAAGTTGGAGGGCGGGGTGGAATCCATCCTCCTTTGACCCAACACCTTTTCCTTCTGCAGAGGCGAGAGAAGGTTTGAGAAGTCGGCCAGGAGGGATGGAGGTATGGAGAGTGGCGATGGCCAGGTCCCGAAGGTCGTTGAGAGGTGGGGGGAGGACTGAAATGGGTGGTGCCATTAGGGGAGTGTGTTCCTGAGGGAGGTGGTGGGGACGGGAGGGCCTGGAGCTGGGCTTCTTTTTACTGCAAGGTCTATAGTAAGAGTCTTCCAGGGACCATGGCTGCTGTTCCACTGACTGTGTCTTCCCCCACCCCCAAGCACGATCCGGGTTTGAGGAGGGAGGGGCTGGCCCGAGGAAGGAACATGCCCGCTCAGATAGCGAGAACTGGCGTTCTCTTCGAGAGGAGCAAGAGGAAGAGGAGGAGGGCAGTTGGAGACTTGGGGCAGGACCCCGGCGAGATGGCGACCGCTGGCGCTCAGCCAGCCCTGGTGAGGTTGGGGCCGGATGGGTGTTGTGGGGTCAAAGGGTGGCAGAAACTTCGTGGGAGGGTGGGCTCCTGCGGCCGGGTGGAGGGAACAGAAAGCTTTCTGGAGTGGAGAGGGTGGAGGGGAGGTCCTGGTGAGCAGCAGAAAGGTGAAGGCTGGCCTGACTGGGATACCGACCTTCTTCTCTGACTTTTCCTGCCCAGATGGCGGCCCCCGCTCTGCTGGCTGGCGGGAACATGGGGACCGGCGTCGCAAGTTTGAATTTGATTTGCGAGGGGATCGAGGAGGGTGTGGTGAAGAGGAAGGGCGGGGTGGGGGAGGCAGCTCTCACCTCCGGAGGTGCCGAGGGCCTGACGGCTTTGAGGAGGACAAGGATGGGCTCCCGGAGTGGTGCCTGGATGACGAGGATGAAGAGATGGGCACCTTCGATGCCTCTGGGGCCTTCCTGCCTCTCAAGGTATCGGAGGAAACACAGGGAAGGTCTCCACTGGAGGGTGGTGGGACCTACCCTGGTGGGGGCCTCTCGCTCCCACCTATTCATCCTCTGCCTCTCGCTCCCCACCGTGTCCCCTAACCCTGTGCAGAAGGGCCCCAAGGAGCCCATTCCTGAGGAGCAGGAACTCGACTTCCAGGGCCTGGAGGAAGAGGAGGAAGAGCCTCCTGAAGGGCTAGTAGACGAGGGGGGGCCTGAGGCAGGTGAGCCTGCGGGGGGGGGGCAGTGCCTTGAGCCAGTCCAGGCGGGCAGAGGGGCCCTCACCAGGCTGTGCCACCCGCCTTTAGGAGAAGGCGGCTTGGGCAAAGAGCAGGTGTTGCCGGGTGGGGGAGGAACGGAGCAGGGCCGCATCTGAAAGGCAGAGTGTCAGTTCAGATTCAGGCATAATCAAGATGATCTGTGCAAATCCTCGAAAGAATCTGAAGAACACGGTGTTAAGTCTGTGGTGGTACGTGTGCAGCCCTGGGCAGTGACGTGGACACGTGCACAACGTGTACAGTGTTGCGAGGTGGGGCTCGTGGTGCTGATTTGCTGGGGTGTTAGCGGAGTTGAGCAAAGTTAGGTGGGTGGATTCAAGGCCCAGAGACCTAGGTTCTGGCCAGAAATGGGAGACTTGTGTCAAGACATTTTTAAGGTCTTCTAGCTCTTTGTTTTGAATTCTGGTAATTACCCGTCTCTTTCAGGAGGGAAGGAACTGACTCCACTGCCTCCTCAGGAGGAGAAGTCCAGTTCCCCATCCCCACTGCCCACCTTGGGCCCCCTCTGGGGAGCAAATGGGGAAGGTGACGACGCTGCAGACAAGGACCTGCAGGCAGCTGAAGGTAGTGGGGGTGGGGGGGATGCTCCTCTTTCTTGTGGTGGGATGGAGGTACCTAAGGCGTCTTGGGCGGGGGGAAGAGGTAGAACTAGAGTCCACTTTTCTGGAACGAGGGTGGGTAGGGAAGCGTCTTATTCTCTTCTCTGGACCCCCATTCCACTTGCTTTCTTTGCTTCTAGATGATCTGAGGGGAATGCCGCTGAGTCCTGGAGTAGGCTCATCCTCTGGCCCGCCTGGAGATCTGGAGGATGATGAAGGCCTGAAGCACCTGCAGCAGGTGTGAGGGACCTCAGAAGGCTCTGGGGATCGTGCCCTACAGGGGACGGAGAGCCATTGTTGCCTCTGTCCCTCTGCATTGTGACTCGATCTCCTGACCCCATCCCGATCTTAGCTCCAGCCCCGTCTTGATGTTGTCGTGATTGGGCTGTTGAGCCTTCCTTCTCTCCCTGGTCTCCCAGGAGGCGGAGAAGCTGGTGGCCTCCCTGCAGGACAGCTCCCTGGAGGAGGAGCAGTTCACGGCCGCCATGCAGGCCCAGGGCCTGCGCCACTCAGCAGCTGCCACTGCCCTCCCCCTGAGCCACGGTGCGGCCCGGAAGTGGTTCTACAAGGATCCCCAGGGGGAGATCCAAGGTGCCCGCGGGCAGTGGGGACCGTGCCAGCGGGGCTGCTGGGGGCAGGGGGACAACACCATTCTCGTTCAGGGCTTCGCCGCACAGCTTTCTGACCGAGGCCCCCCTTCCCTTGGTCCAGGCCCCTTCACGACACAGGAGATGGCAGAGTGGTTCCAGGCGGGCTATTTCTCCATGGCGCTGCTTGTGAAGCGGGGCTGTGATGAGGGCTTCCAGCCACTGGGTGAGGTGATCAAGATGTGGGGTCGTGTGCCCTTTGCCCCGGGACCCTCGCCACCCCCACTGCTGGTGAGCCCGGCCGCCTTGGCGAGGAGCGGGGAGGGGAGGCTGGAGCCGCGCTGGGGGCGCAGGGCCGAAGGGCCGAGCCACAGGCGCGCCGTGGGCCTCGCGCAGGGCAACATGGACCAGGAGCGGCTGAAGAAGCAGCAGGAGCTTGCCGCGGCCGCCCTGTACCAGCAGCTGCAGCACCAGCAGTTTCTGCAGCTGGTCGGCAGGTACGGGGCGCCTGGAAGGCCTTGGCGGCCAGGCGGGCTGCGGGCTGGGGGCCCCCGCCCCCCTGACGCCCGTGTCTGGGCCCACAGCCGGCAGCTCCCGCAGTGCGCGCTCCGGGAAAAGGCGGCTCTGGGGGACCTGAGCCCGCCGCAGCAGCAGCTCACCGCCTTCCTGCAGCAGCTCCAAGCTCTCAAACCGCCCAGGTTCAGGGGCTGGTGTCTTTTGGGGGCGAGGGGGGCAGACCCAAGAGGAGCTCGGAGTTCTGAGAATCCCTGCTCTGCTCCTCAGAGGCGGGGACCAGAACCTGCTCCCGACCATGAACCGGTCCTTGTCGGTGCCAGATTCGGGCCCCCTCTGGGACATACATACCTCAGCCTCATCACAGTCAGGTGTGTGGCCCGCCTGTTCCCTGTCCCCGTGTTCTGGGCCCCCCCCCGCAAGTCCCTGGGTGAGTGGGGGGGCTTTGTGTCTGCTCCCGCCCAGCCTGAGCCGCCTGCTGCCGCTGCCCTTGCTTCTGCAGGCGGTGAGGCCAGTCTTTGGGACATACCAATTAACTCTTCGACTCAGGGTCCAATTCTAGAACAACTCCAGCTGCAGCACAAAGTGAGTAGGCTTCCTGGGGCTGGGGTCCTCGGGCGGCGAGGGCCGGCCCAAGGCAGGGAAGGCGGGGGGGCGTCGCCCAGGTCCGCCGCCTGAGCTCGTTGGCCGTGCCAGTTCCAAGAGCGCAGAGAAGCGGAGCTCAGGGCGAAGCGGGAGGAGGAGGAGCGCAAGCGGCGGGAGGAGAAGCGGCGGCAGCAGCAGCAGGAGGAGCAGAAGCGGCGGCAGGAGGAGGAGGAGCTGTTCCGGCGCAAGCAGGTGTGTGCCCGGCTGCTCCCGGCCTCGCCCGCCAGGGGCCCCCGGGCCCCGGCCGCTGGCCCTCACCACGCTGCCCCGGCCCAGGTGCGGCAGCAGGAGCTCCTGCTGAAGCTGCTGCAGCAGCAGCAGGCGGTGGCCGCTGTCCCGGCGCCCCCCGCGCCCCCGGCGCCCAGCTCCCCGCCCCCGCTGTGGGCCGGCCTGGCCAAGCAGGGGCTCTCCATGAAGACGCTGCTCGAGCTGCAGTTGGAGGGCGAGCGGCAGCTGCACAAGCAGGCCCCGCCCCGGGAGCCGTCGCGGGCCCAGGCCCCCAACCACCGCGTGGTGAGCAGGCTGGCCCTGACCCCCCGACCCCCGACCGCCAGGTTTTGAGCCCTCGGGAACCCCTTCCAGTCAGCTCCCAGGGTGACCCGTGGGGTGGGGGGGGAGTTGCTGAGCCCCCACTTTCCAGCCTGAGCGCTGGTCTGTATCTGACTCTGAAGCGTTTCTCTTCTGGGCGGCCCTCCCCTCGCTCCACTCAGCCACCTCCGTGAGCCTCCCCATCTAGCTATTCTAGTGTGTGTGTGTCCGTATTGGGGCCACTCTGATTTTTGCCATCTGTACCAGCTTGGGGGCCTGGGCTCGGCCCCCCTGAACCAGTGGGTATCTGAGGCCGGGCCACTGTGGGGCGGGCCGGACAAGAGTGGGGGCGGCAGCGGCGGCCCGGGGCTCTGGGAGGACACCCTCAAGAGCGGCGGGAGCCTGGCCCGCGGCCTGGGCCTGAAGAACAGCCGGAGCAGCCCCTCTCTCAGGTGGGTGCCGGGGCCCGCAGGCTCCGTCCGGTCTCGGGCAGGGCTTGGGAGGACGTAGCAGGCCCGCGCTGATCTCTCGCCTCTGATCCGTGCCCGGCCCACTCAGTGACTCGTACAGCCACCTGTCCGGCCGGCCTGTGCGCAAAAAGACCGAGGAGGAGGAGAAGCTGCTGAAGCTGCTGCAGGGCATCCCCAGGCCCCAGGACGGCTTCACCCAGTGGTGTGAGCAGATGCTGCACACGCTGAGCACCACGGGCAGCCTGGATGGTACAGGCGACAGACCCAGGGGGGCCGGGCGGGGCCGGGGCTCCCAGACCTGCATCAAGTGGGCCCTGAGCGCCCCCCCTCCTGCCCCTTAGTACCCATGGCTGTAGCGATCCTCAAGGAGGTGGAGTCCCCCTACGATGTCCACGATTATATCCGTTCCTGCTTGGGGGACACGCTGGAAGCCAAAGAATTTGCCAAACAGTTCCTGGAGCGGAGGGCCAAACAGAAAGCCAGCCAGCAGCGGCAGCAGCAGCAGGTGAGGCCTCGAGGGCCCTTGGCAGGTGGGGTGAGGCTGCCCCTCACGCCGCTGACCCACCCTCCCTGTCTGAGCCTCACAGGAGGCATGGCTGAGCAGTGGCTCCCTACAGACGGCCTTTCAGACCAACCACAGCACCAAACTCGGCCCTGGGGAGGGCAGCAAGGCCAAGAGGCGGGCGCTCATGCTGCACTCAGATCCTAGCATCTTGGGTGAGTTTGGGGGTGTGGCCATGAAGGCGGCTTTTTACTCAGCAGGGGCCAGGAGCCTGGGGAGAGCTCAAACCCAGCTTCTCCCCGGCTTCAGGGTACTCCCTGCACGGACCTTCTGGTGAGATCGAGAGCGTGGATGACTACTGACCAGCCCGTCCCACCAGCCCCTGGGCTGTAGGCCAGGGGCGGCAGCAGCGGCTTGGACCCTTGGGTCCCCAGCCTGCAGGCTCCCCACAAGGAGCATAGGAGGAAGCAGGGGCAGGGTCCCCAGCACTTGTTACAAACCACACGATGCACCTTAATTCACCCACCACGAGGCACTTTACAGATTGGGGGGGAAGGGTTTTTGTTTTTTGGGGTTTTTTTGTTTTTGTTTTGTTTTTGTTTTTTCTTTGAAAAAAAAAATTTAAACAACCCTGAAGAAAACGTTAGGAGAGACAAAAAAAATTGTTAAAAACTAGACTCTAAGCACCCCTTCCCCCTCTAGGGACAGTGAGGGTGACAATGGAAGGTCCACAGAGGTTTTTTGGGATTTTTGGTTTTGTTTTATTTTGTTTTGTTTTTAAGAAAAAAAAAATGGAAAAAAAAAAAGGGTTAGGAGATTGAAAGAAAAAACACACTGTTATTTTGGGGCAGTGGGGACACAGACCCCACGGACCTGTCCTGCCTGGCCCCCAAGGCTGCACTTACCCTCCCTGCCCCGCAAGGTGGGCCATTGGGGTAACTGGAAGCTGGGGTGCCAGCAGTTTGCACAGCGAGGCCCCCTCAGCCCCGCCAGCCGGACCCGCTGTGAACGGCTCCCTGTGTTGCTGTGACTGCAGCAGGGGTGTCGGGGTAGGGGCCAAAGTAGCCCCTTGGCTTTGCTGCTTTGGGGGAAAGTTGCACAAATGGGCCGGGCCGCCTCAGCTCTCTAGGCTGCCGTCCTGCGCTGGCTGACGAGGTAGAGGGGGAAGGGCCAGCCAGTGCCAGCCTCATCTGGCTGTCAGGGTGGAAGAACTTCCACTCTGGCCCCGGTGAGGGCTTCCCCCACTGCTGCCATTTGGGGGGGACGGCCTGGGTGTGAAGCTGAAAGCCTCAGCTCCCTGCCTTGCCACATGAATGTATTCTTTGGGCCACAAGCCCCTGCTGCGCCTTCTGCCTCAACCCTGCGCGAGGTGGGAGCGGAGCAGTTCCTCCAGGAGCTGGAGAGAGAGGCACCACTTAATGACTATTTTCTCCTGTGAAAGGGGCAAGAGGAGGGCCTAGGAGGCCAAGGGCGTGGGCAGCATGGGGCTTCAGGATGCGGTGTGGGGGCTGTTAGAAGGGAGTTCCCTGCCTGCAGCCGGCTGTGTGGGACGTGGACCACCCAGCTCTGCTCTGACCCCTCCATTGACCAAATGGGGAGGAGCAAGTGGCCTCTCCCCTTCCTGCTCCCCTGATGCGTTTTTAATGTTGGGTAAGGTGCGGGGGTCAAGAATAGAAGTGTTGTCTCTCCTGGGTCAGGGGTAGGCTGCCCTTCTGTTGCTCACCAACTTCTTATTCCCAGTCACCTGCCTGGGTTTGTCTCCATTTGTGGTTTTTTTTTTTGTTGTTTTTTTTTAAACAGTTTGTTGTATCTTTTGGGTTTCTCATTTAACTTCTCCCGTCGACCTCATTGCTCAGAGCGCAGTATTAGGGCAGGACTCTGCCACTGCCTCCCCTCCATGAATGTATTTATCCTTCCTGCCCTGGGGAAATGGGGAGTCCCCATCCATCCCCAGAGAGACCACATTTTTTTTGTTTTGTTTTCGTTTTTGTTTTTTTTGTTTTGCACCAAAGTGGCAACTGGGTCAGTGTTGGGGGATAAAGCTGGCCTCGGGGGTGGAGGGCTACCCTCCACCTGCTTCTCCCTGGTTTCAACAGTGTTAGCGTCCGTGAAAAGACTTTATTCTCTCTAAAGCAATAAGGGGGTGATGGGCCAGGGGGAAATGTCTTGCTGCTGCTGGCCCCCCAGCTCCCCCCTTCCTCACGCCAGTATTTGGCGGCATTAGAGGTGTCGGGGGAGTACTGTTGTGACTGAATGTAACCGCCCCCACCCCTGCCGCAGCCAATGCAGGGGAGGGGGGTGACACTCTTCCCTGTCTCTTCCTTCCCCTTCCCCCCCAGCTAAAGAGACTTTGAACTTAGGGGGCCCTTGAGCCTGGAGAGGCCTTAACCCTGTGAGGAAGTGTAGGGGGAGCCCTCTCCCACCCCCATCCCCTTCTGAGAGTGGTCAATGTTTACAAGCCCCTGAGCCCCCCAGCCCAGGGACTCCACCCCCATTGCCGTCCTTTCCCACCCGTCTTCCTGGGCCCCAGCTGCTCTCCCACCCTCCCTGGGTTGGGGTGGGTGCAGGGGCTGTTCTGTATCCCCTTGTCTGCCTTGGACCCACAATCTCCCCTACCGCCACCCTGTGTGACTCCCCTCTCTTCTACCTGCTCCTGTAAATATTCCCCTTCCCCCAATAAAACTTGGTGTGTGTTCTCCCCTTCTGCTTCTGTGTCTTTTCTTGGGAAAAAGGGTCTTTGGGGAACAGAGACAAGGCTGAGCGCTAGGAACTGAAAGAGCTGCGCCCAGGGCCAACTGTGGTCAGCCAGTCAGAGGGCCGTGTGTGTTTGGGAGCATCCATGGCCCTGCTGGGCAGAAGGTCCTCCTGCCTGACTTTAGCTGAGAAGCTGTGGGAATTTCTCTCTGGTCCTTATTTATAAAGGGCTATATCCACCCCCCACCTCCCACCCCTGACACACACACTGGTCTGCCCTGGGAACAGAGATCTGGAGTGAGAAAGACACAAGGGTAGAGACCAGGTACAGAGTTGGAATTGGTTCCTTTATGGAAAAACTGAAAATATAATAAAAATTAAAATTAAACCAGTTTTAAAAAAGCCAGCCCCTGGAGTTTCTACCTCCTGCCTCTGGCCCTCCAGAGGGACAAGGCCCTAACCCCAGGGCAGCAAAAGGATGAGGGCTTTCTGCCCCTCCTCTTCCCCCATTCTATCCCCATCTTATTCTTGACAGTGGGGGCCCCCGGGAGGAACCAAACCTGGGTAGGGGAGCAGGGACCCAAGGCCCCGTGGCCCGGGGAGGGAGGCTTGGTGTGCACCCAGCCCCAAAGCTCCCGGCCTGTAGTGTGGGCATGGGCAGGGCCCCTCTTGGCCTGGGCCCAGCAGGGTGGTAGCTGTTAGTTCCAGATCTTGAGGAAGGAGTCCCAGGAGCCTGTGGCCACAGCCATGCCATCATCGGTGACCCCGAGGCAGCTCACACGGTTGTCGTGGCCGGCGAGGACACCTGTGAGGAAGGACCATCAGAACCCAGGCTCCCCAGCCCCCCTCCCCGCCCCGCCCTCCCCAGCGCCCAGCACGCACCTGCGCGGTCGCCCTTCATGGCGTCCCAGATGTTGCAGTTGAAGTCGTCGTAGCCGGCGAGCAGCAGCCGGCCGCTGCGGGAGAAGGCCACGGAGGTGATGCCGCAGATGATGTTGTCGTGGGAGTACATGAGCAGCTCCTGGTCAGCCCGCAGGTCGAAGAGGCGGCACGTGGCGTCGTCCGAGCCAGTGGTGAAGGCGTAGCCGTTGGGGAAGAACTGCAGGACACAGGCCCCGAGCCAGATGAGGGCACAACAGAGCCGGGAGCCTGGCAGGCAGGCCAGCCCGGCTCGACCCAGAACTTACCGCCACGGCATTGATGTCCGACTCGTGGCCGATGAAGGTCTGTCGGCACATGGAATCCCGCACGTCCCACAGCTTGATGGAGGCGTCACAGGCACCGGACACAAAGGTGCGGCCATCAGGGGCCAGTGACAGGGACATCACATCTCCACTGTGCCCAGCAAAACCCACTGTCTGCTGGCCTGTCTCAATGTCCCACAGGGCACTGGAGAGACGACAGAAAGAAGGAAGGGATCACAGAGGGGTACAGGACAGACTCCCTGTCCTCCGCCGTCCTCTCCCCGATGTGAGCCCAGCCCTGACAGAACCTACAAAGGAAGGGGCACACGGAGCCACTGGGTCACAGGCAAGGGAGGCGAAGTGTTCAGAAGGCCCCTGCTCGCTCAGGGCACGTGCTACATGCTAAGCACCAAGGCAGGGGCACCCCAGGCAGGAAGTATAGGTGAGCCCCGACTACCTAGCCCTGGCAGGGCCTCACCAGGTGGTGTCCCCGGAGCTGGTGATAATTTGGTTGTCATCCAGGAAGCGGCAGCACGACAGGTACCCTGGGGAAAGGGGCTGGTCAGCCGAGTCTCTCCGGGCGGGCAGCACGGCCCCTCCCCCCGCAACAGCGCCCGAGCCCTGCCAGGTCCCTCTCACCGGTGTGGCCAGGCAGCTCCCGGCTGACCCGGACATTGCCCTCGCGGGTCTTGAGGCTGTAGATGGAGCAGATGTTGTCCAGCCCTCCACAGGCCACAAAGTTCCCTGAGGGCGCATAGGCACAGGTCATGACCCAGGAGGAGCGCAGAGGGATGGCATGGACCTGGAGAGAAGGGGGCAGTGCCCAGGGTCAGAGCCAGCCAGGGCCCGCGGCCCCACCCCATCCAGCCTCAGGCACCACCTCTACCTTGTTGGTGGTATAGCTGTCCCAAATGATGAGCTTCCCGTCCTGGGAGGCGCTGACCAGCAGCCTATGAAAAAAGTGGCGGGGGAGAGGCAGAGGGGTCAGGGTGTGAGGCTCCCTCTGGAGACAGGACACCTTTCCTCCTCTCTCAGCCGGTGGGAGGCCCTCCGAGACCACTCCCAGGAGCTGCCAGTACGGTCCTGTTTCCCACCCCCTGGGGCTCTCTGGGGGTCACTGTCTTCCCAAACACGCTCAGCAACATAGGCATCCCGTTCATCCCACCAGATCGGCGAGGCTGCGACCCCTGCCCCCCTCTGCCTGCTAGAAACTCAGCCCAGGGCAAACACAAAAGCTCAGCACACGGCCCCAACCACACACACACACACACACACACACAAACACACACACACACACACCTTGAGTCTGTCCCCCAGTGCATGGCATAGATTTTTGCCAGGTGCCCACGGAGGGTCCTCCGTGTCCTCATCTGGATTCTCCCCACTGGGTCCAGCCCAGCTGTGATCTGGAGGTAGAGGCAGAATGGGCTCAGGGAGGCTCAGGCGGCATGGCCCACCAAGCAGTATGCCTCAAACCCTTGCTCCTTCCCTAAACCCCAGGTTCGGCCCTGGATTCATCTCACCTGGGTCAGTGTTGAATCCCCACATGCTTTTCGGGCATCCTAGAAGAGATGGCAGAGCCCATCAGAAAGAGGCAGGAGGAGAGGGGGAGGAGGAGGCAGGGAAAAGAGGTGACAGAGGAGTGGAGAGGAGGAGACAGTGAGAGACTAGGGTAGCCACACACACAAAAATCCACCACCCACCAAGTCAGTACATGCAGGCCACCTGGCCCTGCCCGCTCAGCCTCCCCAGCCCAGCAGCCAGGCCCTCTCACCCGGATCTGGTTCCGGAGCTGCTCAGCCTCCTGTCTCAGTTGCTCCAGCTCACTCATGGCGCCGGGCCCGTGGGGCGGGGTTGGGGGCGGCTGGGGGCCGCGGGACGGGGGCTGGGGGAGACAGCTCCTCGCCGCTGGCCCGAGGCCTGGGGGATGCAGGGCTGACGTCAGGCCCAAGGCCGCCGGGGAAGAAGGGGGAAAAGGCGGGGTTGAAGCGCGGCCCGGAAGGGGTAAGCGCCGGTCGGAGGAGGGGGAGGGGACAGCAGCGGTGGCCGCGGTCCCCCCGGCAGAATGGGGGTCTCTGGCACAGGAGGGATGTTGCCCAGTTACAGCTGACTTCCCCAATCTTCCTCCCGCCCCCCGGAAACGGAGCGGGAAGTGCAAGAGGAAGCGCAGGGGAAACCCCTCCCTCGGACAGCAGCCCGGGCGGGACACCCGCGGCAGGAACTGAAGGGGGGGACGGGGGGAGGGGGCGGGGAGAGTCCCTTCGAAAACAGACCTGGCGTCTGCCCGGGCCCGCACAGGCACCGCCCTCCTAGCACCTAATTTTAAAAGGGGCGGTGCCTCTTTAAATTCACCCCCACACGCCGCACACCCTCCACACACACCCCCAGCTTCGACTGGGGTGGGGGAGAGACCAGAGGGGGAAGCTGGGCTGTTCGTGGGGTTGCCTAGGCAACCGTCACCCGGACTAAGAGCACCTCATTGGTGAAGTGCCCCCACCCTAGCCCTGTTGCCAAGGCAACCGCATCCACGGCAGAGACCTGTAGGGTGGGTGACCCCACCCCCGGCCCCATCGCCCCCGCCCGACCCAGCCTCCCGCCCCGACCCAGAACCGGCCAGGGTGGCTGTTTACAGGATTTGGGAAAGCCGATTGGCACTAATAGGTTCGGGACGGCTCACCCCGGATAATCCCCGGGCCGGCTGCGCCCCATTAGCCGCCCCCCGCGGGCGGAGGGGAGGGTGGCGGGGAAGGCAGCCCAAGCCGCTGCTCCCTCCAGCGCCGCGGCCGCCCGCCCCGGCGCGCCCGCAGAAAGCCCGTGGGAGCCGCTCTCGGGTAATTAGTGCTCCGAGGAGAGGTCCCCGGCCCCGAGGCGCGGAGCTGCTCTCTCCCAGACGCGGGCCGGCGGGCGGGCTGGCGGCCCCAAGCGGCCCGGCCCTGCGCCCTCGGCACCCCAGGAGCCCAGCCTCCGAGCTCCGCGCGCCGGGGCCCCAGGGGCCTGGCTGGCTCCGCTCCAGGGCCCGGAGTCCTGCCCCCCTCTCTGGACACCTGTGTGCTCTGGCCATGCTCACTGCACTCTGCCGACCCAGACGTTCCCCCACCCAGCTCCCACTTCCCCCAGGCCCTGGGCGTTCCTCTTCCCCACTGACATTTCCCCTCTGCCAGTTCAGCTTTCTACGCTAGCGCCGGGGGATGCCCCTCCAAAAAAGCGGGGAGCCGGGGCGGGGCGGGCAGAGTCTCCCACTCCACGTCCCCAGCTCCGGACAAAGCCCCTTCCTTCCAGCTGCCAGCAGCCCAGGCCGAGCGGCAACGCCAGAGGCCAGGGGCAGAAGGAAGCAGGCCGGGAGGAAGCCGCTGGGGGCGGGGGCGACGCTTCCAGCCCTCAGTCCCCATCACCCTCCAGGGCCCCCTCGGCGGCCCCCGGATTCTGGGCATACAGCATCCGAGGCCCTAAGGAGAAATGGGGGTGCCACCGCCTCCGCAGGTCTGGCGGGGCGAAGGGGAGGGGACATGGGAGGGTCCCGGATCTGGCAGCTGGAAGGCGCGGGCCGGTGCCGCGCTGCGAAGCGCAGTGGGCCTGGCCCTCCGGCCCCCACGACCTCCATTTTGCCCAAAAGAAAGCTAGGCGTGGGATGAGGGCGTCCCGGGGAGCTGGGCTTGGGGTTAGGGCTCGTAGAGGGAACAGGGTGCCGAGGTCTCCGGCCTAGGGTAAGGGGGCCAGAAAACACGGACAGAACCCAAATCGAGGGGAGGGTGGAGGCGAAGGGAAGGGTGGCCTCGCGGCCTTGCCTGCCTGTCTGAGGATTCTGGAGTTTTGCAAGGCGAATGCCGGCATGGGTGCAAAATGGGAGGACACGAGGGGTGCTACCCAGGGGCAAACGGGAGGGTGGTGATGGGGGAAAGGGGGCGGGACGGGGCCTAGAGGAAGCCCGGAATTTGGCCCCCCAACTTCTCAGGGAGCAAGAGGCAGGAAAGGCTGGGATGGAGTCTGGGGTGAGGCAAAATGCCCCTGACGGTGCAGGGAGCGCGTGCATTATTGGGGACGAGGGTCCCCCCAGTTCCCCTTCCGGGTTTGGGAGCGACGGAGCCAGAAGAAGGGAGGGGAGGTCTGGGGTGCTACGTCCGCTCCCAAGAGGCCAGACCGGGGAGACAGAAGGAAGAGAGGTTCTCCCACGGGAATTTGGGGCTGGGGGAGAGGAGGACTTCTTTTGTCAGCGGAGGTACCTGTGGCGGTGGGATTCTGCGAAGGGTCGCTAGAGGGGCGCGGGAGGTCCTGTCTTCCTCCGCGGCGGAGGCGGCAGCGGCGGCGACGCGGATGGATTTCCTCAGTCACCCCAACTCAACCGTCCAGCGCTGCTCTCCCCAGAGCGGAGGGATCCCGCCCGCCAGTGACGCGGCCGTCGCCGCCGCGCCCAGGGCCCGGCTGGGCGAGACCAACTCCTTAGTGGGGGGACGCCGGAAGATAAAAGACCCCTTAAGAGGCAAGGATTGACTCCGACACAACAAAGATAGCACACCACACGATTTCGACGCAAAAAGGACCAAAATAAATGCTGTGCTTCCCGAAGAGGAGCAAGACATCCCCCCTGGGACTGACAGAGGTGGTACCGGCATAGGGGAGGGGAGGGGGGGAAGAGAGAAAAAAAAAAAAAAAAAAAAAAAAAGCTCGCTGGTCACGTGACCTACCCTCCCGGATTGGGCGGCTCCAGACTGGGCAGGAGAGCTTGACGCCCCAGTTCTTGGTTCAGCACGCCCCTGTACCCGGTGAGACCACGCCCCTCCACGGGCTGGGACCGAGCTGGAGAGATCCCGGCCCGCGCGGGACGGGACCGGCGCCCCTGGCGCGGCAGAGGGAGAGAGCTGCTCTTGTGAAAGTCCCCGAGGAATGGTGCGGGCCCCTGAACCTGGCAATGGTGAGAAGAGTCGTGCCCGGAAAGTTCCCCAGCGTTGCCCACTGGGCTTTTGTAGAAGTCTACCGGAGTGCGTGACACTGTAACAACAACAACTCGTATTTATTGAGTTCCATACTTACTTAATCCTCACGACAGTGCTGTGAATTTCGGTACTAGAGTTGTCCCCATTTTATAGTAGTGGAAACGGGTTCCCAGGACTGCAGAGTTGAGATACGAACCAAGGCAGCTTTAGCGACTTAACTGTGCAGTAATATCAGTACTAGCCTCTTGAGGAACGCTCCCGTGGACCATCCCTGTAAAGGATTGAGAATGTAAGCATAGGCCTTAGTTTCCACCTCTGTAAAATGAGTGTTGACTGCTGCCTGCCCTGCGAGTCACGTTGGAGTGTTACGAGATTCTGACAGGTTGTGAAAATGCTCTGGAAGGTTCAAGTCAATGAACAGCCTTCACTGAGTCCTTACCCAATTTAAAAGTGAAAGTATCGAAACAGACAACGTCTTGTAGCCTCCCTTAAAGGCATTACAAAAAGCGTTCAAAGCACAATATATATTTTTTAAGAAAATAAGAAACCAAAGTCATATTCTTCGTTATGCACAAATCCCATTTATGTGCACTTACCAGTTTGATGATATTTTAGCAGGAGATGATAGATGTCAATTAGGCATTAGAATTTGGAAGGGACCTTACGGATAATTTTCTTCAATTTCCTGTCAATCTACAGATGGGCAAAGTGACTTCCCAAAAGTCACTTAGAAAACTGGCAGCCTAGGACTAGAACCCGATTTTGTTAATCTCTGTAGGGCATCTGACACTGCTTCCTCTCACTTTTGGCTTCACTTTTCCTCTCACTTTTGGCTAATATGCTTCTTTGTTTTAACTCATTCAGCAAACATTCACTTAGTCTCAGTGATGTACGAGGCAGGGTCCTAGGCACTGAGGATACAGCCATGAACACGTGCACCCTTCCTCTACCTGCAGGGAGGTCACAATCTACAGAGGAGACCGATGGTAGATGATCATTGAAATGACAATTAGCGCTGGTGGCTTGGAAGTGCCATTTGCAAAGAGCAGAACATTTGGGAGGGGACACATTTGGGGAGGAAGATCAAAAGTTTTAAGTTGGGACATGTTAGGTTTGTAGTGCCTAGGAGAAGTGCAAAGAAGAATATTCAGAAGGTGGCTGTCAAAGCAGGTCTGGGGCTCAACAGAAGAATATGAATTGGAATAGAGCCTTGAGAATGAATGGCATTTTAGAGCAGATGAAGTCATAGAAAGGTTCAGGAAAAGACAAGATGGCCTAAGACCAAGCCCTGAGGAACTCCAACATTAGAGGTCAGGCAGAGGAGAACAAGCTGCCAAAGGAGAAGCCAGAGAGCTAACAGGAAAATCAGGAGAATGTGGAGTTCTGGAACCTAGAAGAAAAGAATGTTCCAAAAAGGGAATGACAAACCGTGTTGAATGCTGCAGAGGGATGAAGCAAGCCTGGACTGGGAAGTGTGCATTAGATTAAGTAACATGGAGGCCATTGGTGACTTGTGTCAAGAGCACTTGGAGTGAATGCTTTGCTTGCAGTGGGCTGAGGGTAAGTAAAAAAAAAAAATGAGGCAATGGAGACAACGAAAGTGGTCAGAGCTCTGGGAATCTTGACTTGGAGGGGGTGGGGCGTAGAAAGGTGGGGCTGCGTACGGTGAGAGAATTTGAAATCAAGATATTTGTGTTTTGATAGGAGCTACTGGAACTTCTTTAGATGATAATGGGAAGGATGGGGGTTGGGGGAGGTGAAGGATACAGATGGGTAGGGGATGGCCAATGGATGACCAACTTCTCTGAGAAGGCAGGCGCCCTGGAGCAGATGTGGAGAACCTGGCTCTCACGGGGCATGGGACACTTCCTCCTTCCTCTGACTCTCCTTTCTCAGGCTTCTCCTTGGTCCTCCCCTCCTCCTCTGGGCATCTGTAAACATTGTTTCTCCCAGGATCCCAGCTTCAGCCTCCTTTTTTCACTGGTGACTTCCTCCATTACTGTGACTATCCTTGAATTGCTTATACCTCTCAAATCTCCATCTCCAGCCCAGATGTCCCCCTGCCCCCGGTGTAGACTTGGTGTATGTCCAACGGCAGCCTGGATATCTTCACCTGGATGCTCACAGACACTGGTGTGCTGGAGTTAGCTGTGCCAGTTCACACCAGCTCACAAGAGCCCAATGTGTACCTCTCTTCCCAACTCCTTGTTCAGTGAAGTCATGTTGATAGTAGTAATTTTTAATTGTCATGGTGGGAGTATTTACACCATGGAAATCGGCGAAGGCTTCAGATCAGGGCTCCCCTTTCCAGAAGAGCTGATTTTTAAACCATTTACTATACACCAGTGGTCACGGACATGTCACATTCAACACATTCAAAACTAAATTAATCCTCTTCTACCCCACCCCACCCTGCCCAACCCTACCCTTTCTCTGAATCTCTTGGCCCAGTTAATAGCATCTCCCACCCAGGAGCTTCTCACGCCCTCATTCCCCATATCCAAAGATGGTCAGCTAGTTATGGTTTAGGCCAAGCTGCTATAACAAAGAGACCCCAAAATTTGACGGCTTAAGAGACAACTTTATTTTTTTTTTAAAGATTTTATTTATTTATTTGAGAGAGAGCACAGCAGTGGGGAGGGGCAGAGGAAGAAGCAGACTCCCGGCTGAGCAGGAACCCTGACGCAGGGCTGGTTCCCAGGACCCTGGGATCATGACCTGAGCCAAAGGCAGATGCTTAACCAACTGAGCCACCCAGGCACCCCAAGAGACAACTTTAAAATAGATCCTCCAGGACTGTGGGGGCATCTCTGCCATCCTCAACACCTAGCTTCCATCTCTGTGTCTAGTGTGGCCCAAGCAGCTTTCCACAATCATATCTGAATTTCATCCATTGGGAAGGGCGGTGGGGTGGAAAGCACAAGTTCTTTCCTGTTTAAGGACAACACTAACATCTGCTCAGAGGTTGGCCAGTTGCAAGGAAGGCTGGGAAATGTAGTCTCTAGCCATACACCCAGCTAAAACATTATTAATAAAGCAAGAGGGGAGATGGCCACTGATGTAAGCTTAGCAATCTGTGTCATTGGTGGATACATCTTGTCCATGCTCCCTCTTGTGTATTGCTTAAATCCATCCCCTCTGCCGTATGCCAAATGCTATTACCCTGGTCCTCGCCTATATCCTGGCCTCTAAGATAGTTCCTCTCTATTCATCTATCAAATAGCTGCCAGACGTATCTTTCTTTTTTTTTTAAAAAAAAGATTTTATTTATTTATTTGACAGAGAGAGACAGCGAGAGAGGGAACACAAGCAGGGAGAGGGTCAGAGGGAGAAGCGGGCTCCCTATGCGGGGCTCGATCCCAGGACCCTGAGATCATGACCTGAGCCGAAGGCAGTCGCTTAACCAACTGAGCCACCCAGGCGCCCCCAGACATATCTTTCTAAAACACAAATTAGATCATATAACTTTGTTGTTCAAAACTGTGCAGTAGTTCCCCACTGGTTTGGCCCTTCTCTCATGAGAAGGGCCAAACTTCATGACACACAGTCCTGTCCCCTCCCAGAATGCCTTCCACCCCCACTCCAGTTCGACTTCCTTATCAGCTGGGAAAATGCAGTTCCATTTTCTCAGGCTTAGTTTCAATACTGCCTCCCTGACCACACTGTTGTTTGTGCCCCGCTGCAATGCTGGCCCCGTTCCTATTGCAGCCTTTACTGGACTGTTTATTTCTGGGCACTCACCGCCTTCACTAGGGAGAGGCTCCCTGTGAAGCCAAGATACTTGATTTATCTGGCAGAGGACTGGGGAAGAGCTCACCGAGCAAGGCAGAGACCCTCACAAGATGCCAAATTGTTTCCAAAGTGTGGGGTCTGAGAGTCCTGGCCCTACCACCTTTGACCTCATTACCAGATGTTCAGCTTTGGCCAACCTGAATGTAGGCCTGGAGGGTGTGCGAACCTCCAGATGATTTTGATGAATTTGTTTTGTTTTGTTTTGTTTTTAAAGATTTATTTATTTGGTAGAGAGAGAGACAGCGAGAGAGGGAACACAAGCACGGGGAGTGGGAGAGGGAGAAGCAGGCCTCCCGCGGAGCAAGGAGCCCGACGTGGGGCTCGATCCCAGGACCCTGGGACCATGACCTGAGCCGAAGGCAGACGCTCAACGACTGAGCCACCCAGGCACCCCGATGAATTAGTTATTTAACCCTCCTTCTTACAGCATAGACATTAAACCCAAGGAGAGTCACATCAAGTTATGTGAGCCATTTTATTCCTGGTGTCTATCAGGCACCTAGAGAACATCTATGAAATGAATAGAAGCAAGGCAACATTTTCCCCAGGATCAATACTTTTCACACGCCACAGTTCAAATCTGAGTTCTGTCATTTACACCAGCTGAGTGACCTTGGGTAAGTCACTTAATCTTCCCATGCCTGTTTCCCCTACAAAGTGGGGATAATAATCAGGCCATTATAAGAGCTAAATTACTTAACATTTGTAAAGCACTTATAATGCTTTACATCCAGGCATTGGATGTTTTGTGTTTGCTAAACAAAAATTGAGTTTAGGTATGAACGAATTGGTCTTTGGCCACTTTCCCAGTCTCATTTCCCCCTTACTGT
The DNA here is from genome assembly GCF_004348235.1 of Phoca vitulina. NCBI lineage: Eukaryota > Metazoa > Chordata > Mammalia > Carnivora > Phocidae > Phoca > Phoca vitulina. The sequence continues at coordinate 723,284 of NW_022589748.1, read as the reverse complement.
AGTCTGTGCCACCAGCTCATCTGCAACCTTCCTTCAAGACTGAGCTCCTAACTCCACATATGTTCATGTCTCTAGAACTTTGCACATGCTATTCTCTGTGTGGAAGACCTTTCCCACCTTGTTCACCAGTGAACCCCTATTCATCCTTCACAATTCAGCTCGAACTTCGCTTCCAGAAGCCTCCCTGGACTCTCAGAAACAGGTAGCCCCTCCCTCCTTTGGGCCCCCACTCCCCGCCCACTTTCATGCATGTCTGAGCTCCCCACTGCACCAAAACCCCTTGAGAGCAGGGATAGAGCTTATGCATCTCGGTATTCCCATGCCTTGCACAAAGATGTTTGCTGAATCAATGAATGGATAGTGAAATATATTAATAACATTTTACCGTATCCACTTACATAATACAATAGAATCGCAATACAGTACAATGACACATGAACATTGGCTACAGTTGACTGGTAGGTAAATCAAGTCCAGTCATGTAGTCAGCCAGCTGTAGTTTTTCCACCAACCATTAGAGGAAAATTCAGTTCTCATTACAATACTACATATTCCTAACTTATGAATAATAGTAGTAAAGCCTCAAAAACTCCCAGGAACATTCTCAGGACCAGTGTTTACTGAACAGTCCTGCGTGGCCAGCTCTGGCATCAGATTGAGTCTTCACTCCCAGCTATTCTTCAGCTAGGGACAGTGAAGCTTGGACCGGGACACAGAAGTATTATGAAATAAGGTCATCTCTCAACTGGTTGATGAGAGATTTGAGTTCTAGTCCTGGCTCTGCCCCAGTCGACTGTGTGACCCAAGACAGGGCCCTGCCTCCGTCTCGGGAAACCCCTGTGAAATCCAGGGGCCGGATCCATGATCAGTAAGGTTTCTCCTGACTTGGGGCAGTCTCTGAATCTGAGACCCTGACTGGGTAAAGGGATGGGCGATGGAGAAGTGAAGTTGTGTCATTAAATGTCAACAAAAGGAAAGGTGCAGGCCACGAATAGAATCACTTTCCACTCCAGTGTCCCTGTAAGCCTTACCTCAGCAATAATAATGATAACAATAATAATTGTGTAAGATAAAGAAATGCAGGTGCCAAGAGGTCAAGGGGCTCATCCAGTCATCCAGGTCTCATTTATAGAGGCCAATGACTAAGTCACTCAGGAATATTTCAGTTTCCCAATAGAGTCAGCTCTCTCCCCTACAGCTCACCTCTCCCACGTAAGCCCGGAGGCCTCCAGTCTGAGGTGCTAGGCCTGGACTCCCAACCAACCTTGGGCATGTGAAATGCCAATGGTGCCAATGGGTAATCAATGAGCCACCTTAAACCATCCGTCCTTTGGGTGGGGACAGGTGAAATCTCTTCCAGAGTGGGCATCTGGTGAGCACACTTCTGGAGCATTGGCTGTCACAAGGTACCCTCTTCCTGTGCCATCCATGGTCTTTTTTGGGGGGGGCTGAAACCCACCATCCATGGTCTTAATGCTCCCCCCACCCTCAGCAAGTAGGTGGGAGTGCCCTCAAAACAAACATATTCATATGCATATACGTACAAACACACACACATATCCTGACACGCATAAGCCCATACATACAGGCACACACCTACACACATGCTCACATAAGAGTCTCTCAGCTAAGCCAGGCTGTCAGAGATGCTCCTTCCCCTTTGCTATTAAAACTGCTGTGGAGGTGGTGGCAGGCCAGGAAAAGAGCTGGGGAGAAATAATGAGGAAAGGAAGCTAAAGATGGGTTAGCTGAGCACGGGTACACGTGTATGTATAGGACCCACACACCAGGGATGGGAGAGGAAAAGAGGGGCCATTAGAAAGACAAGGGTGGTTGGGGCGCCTGGGTGGCTCAATCGTTAAGCGTCTGCCTTTGGCTGGGGTCATGATCCCAGTGCCCTGGGATCGAGCCCTGCGTCCGGCTCCCTGCTCGGCAGAGAGCCTGCTTCTCCCCCTACCACTCCCCCTGCTTATGTTCCCTCTCTCGCTTTCTCTCCGTCAAATAAATAAATAAAATCTTTAAAAAAAAAAAAAAGAAAGAAAGACAAGGGTGGAAAGAAACGGGGAGAAGATGGAGACACACCCCCTCCTGTACTTCTTCCCTTCTTCCTTTCCCTCCTTCGCCCGGTGATTTCATTCAGGCTTCAGTATGGCAGAACCTTGTTCAGGAGCCTGAGCATGGACAACTCTCCAGGACTATGGTGCCCTCTCCTCGACCCCATTTAAAAAAGTAAGGGAGCAAGGACCCCATCAGTCACCCTGCGGCGTCCTGGTCTCCAGATGGACAAGGTTTCCGTCTCTTTTGTACGCCTGCTCTCTACCTGGCTATCCCTGAGGGTCAGTCTCAAAGTCCTTGCTATCCTCCCCCAAATATTAAAGTGGCGGTGTCTGCCCCTTTAAAGCAGCAGCCCCCGGTCGGGTTATTGTCTAGCCTTGCAGCCAATCGGCGGCGCCATTGGGGGCGGGGGATCCGGCCTCCTGATTGGCCACCGCGCGCCCCGCCCCGCTCGGGATCCCCGGAGCTGTCCGGCCGTCTCGGTGCTGATCCCGCCGCCGCCCACGGGCCGTGAGCAGCGCTGAGAGGGCATTATGAGCGGGGGCGTCTACGGCGGAGGTGAGCTAGCCTCGGGCTTCAGGCTCCCCAGCCTGTAGCGGCCTCACCGGCAGCCCTGCACCCCGAACCCGCGCGACCTAAGCTCTGGGCACCCCAGGGCCTGTCACCCCGGCGCTCGAACGGGTTTGGGTCCTGCGCCACTCCTACCTTGGTCCTCCCAGGTCGGTCGGTCGCTTGCGCGCCCTGGGCTCACTCTCCACCATCCAACTCACCTCCTCCCGCCCCCACCCCCCACCGGCCCCTTCTTTCCCGGCAAGGAGAGTGGCCTGAATAAGGCCACCGGGCAAGAAGGGACGCTGGAGTCTTGATCCCCACTCCCAGGATCCCGGACTCCAGGCCGAGCTCCCACCTGCCCCGGCAAGCGTTGAAGGTGGCGAGACTGTGGCTCTGCCCTGACCTCCTCTTGGAGCTATCCAGGGGGAGAGAGTTTGGGAGAAGTCCCCTCACACACCTGTCTCCCCGCACAGATGAGGTGGGGGCGCTGGTCTTTGACATTGGCTCCTTCTCTGTCCGCGCTGGGTACGCTGGGGAGGACTGCCCCAAGGTGAGCCTTCCAGCCCCGACCCCAAGTCCTAGGGGCTCCGGACTCCTCTCAAGGCTTCCCAGTGACCCAGGGTTCTCACAACACAGAGAGCAGCTCTGCAGAGCGGGAATGTGGGAGTAAACCCAGGGGCGGGCTGAGGGCCTTGCTATGGGCCTGGACAGGGGCAGGAGGTTGATCCCTCTTCCTGCCCATGCCCCCCTCCAGGCTGACTTCCCCACCACGGTGGGGCTGCTGGCCGCGGAGGAGGGGGGCGGGCTGGAGTTGGAGGGGGAGAAAGAGAAGAAAGGGAAGATCTTCCACATCGACACCAACGCCCTGCATGTGCCTCGGGATGGAGCAGAGGTCATGTCGCCCCTCAAGAATGGCATGAGTAAGGAGCCCCCACCCACCGTCTCCCGCACAGACCCGGAGCCCACACACCACAACCCGGGACACATCACCCCACACCCATGGAGTCTACCTTGCAGCTGCCCACAGCTGCCTGGTTCCCAGCCCAGGGTCCCGACAGATACCTAGGAAGGGGGGATTTTTGCTGGAACTGATCTCACTTCCCCTCACCCGGACTTGGCCTCCCTCCTTGCTTTGCTTCCTGTCCCTGGACCCCTGCCGGCCCACCTTCATCTCTCCATGCTGGTCTCCTGGCCGCAGTTGAGGACTGGGAATGCTTCCGTGCCATCCTGGATCACACCTACAGTAAACACGTCAAGTCCGAGCCCAACCTGCACCCAGTGCTCATGTCCGAGGCCCCGGTAAGTGCCTCACCCAAACCCTAGTCCTGCCCCAGGGGCTCCCTACCTCCTTTCTGCCATTCACTTCTCCCCGGAAAGCATCTGCCATCCATCACTCCACTTAACTTTTCAGACTTTTCTTCCAACTCCACCATCTTCAAGCACTTTTTTTTCCTCCCTGGTTTTAGTCTCTATCCCTCTCCCTCCTCCTGTTTTATCCATTCATATCTTTTGCCCATTCAGGCTTACCCACTGCTGTCCCCCCCCCCCCACCAAAGTCCTTTTTGGACCTTTTAACTTAAAATTTTTGTCAATGTTATATAGGCACATAACCAATTTGCTTTATAAAGTATGTTAAGAAAAAACTGCCATACATATCCTCTTCCTTCCATTCCCCTTTTCCAGAGGCAACTGCTTTTCTTTTAGATAAGTTTTGTCATGTTCTTCCATGTCTCTAAATATCACACTCAAAATGCTACTTATGGATTTTATGGGTTTAGGCATTGATTTCCCACCGTAGAAAATAAACATTGAGGGGCACCTGGGTGGCTCCATCGGTAGAATGTTGGGACTCTTGATTTCAGCTGAGGTCATGATCTCAGGGTCATGAGATGGAGCCCCACCTGGGGCTTCATGCTGAGCTGGAGCCTGCTTGGGATTCTCTCTCTCCCTTACCCTATGCTCCTCCCCTGCCTCGTGCATGTACACTCTCTGAAAGAAAGAAAGAAAGAAAGAAAGAAAGAAAGAAAGAAAGAAAGAAAACATTGATCTCTCTTTCCTCCTGCAGCTCATACCACACACTTCCCTCATTCCCCAACCTTAAATACAGTTGTATTTTAGATTTTTTTAAAAAAATCATTATTCAGTATTTACACTCTTATGTTTATGTATGCTAATCAGGTCTGAGGCGGGCAATAAACTACAGTCACTTTTCTTTCCTGCACAGCTGTTTTCCCTAGAACTGAAAATTGTGCTGGTTTTTATTTTGCTTAGCTTTCTATTTATTTAATAATATGACCCTAAATTATTCATCTGTTTATTACTCATCTGCTTGTTATCTATATCCTTTCTCAAAACATTAACTCCATTAGGTATTCTATCAATTTCATCTTCTTGAAGAAATCTCTCCAAAAACCCACTGATTTGCTCCACTTTGGACTTTTTGCCTCTACACAGAGGACACAACTCTCAGCCTGACGTCTCTCTTCACCATCATCTTAAAGCATCCCTTCACCTCTCTCCTATGCTAGAAGTCCTATTTCTTGTATCTCATTACTCCTTTTCTTGATGTCCTCCCTTGTTTTCCTGGAGCACATCCTCCAGTAACTTTCTTAGAAAGGTCATGAGAAGTAAAAATTTTTAAGACCTTGCATGGCTGACCTTGATCGATAGCTTAGCTAGGTATAACATTCCAGATTGGAAATCATTTTTCTTTAAAATCTTGAAGGTACTTTTCCATTGTCTTCCAGCATCTACTGTTGCCATCTAGAAGGCAGAGCTATCTAATTCCTGATCTTTTGGTGTAATGTTTTTCTTTGTGAAAGTTTATAGAACTTTCACTTTGTCCTCATTGTTGTATAATTTCTCAATATTGTATTGTTTAATATTCATCCATTGCTCTAGACACTCAATATGTCCCTTCAATATAGAAACCTATGTCTTTCAATTCTGTGAAAAGATAAGTCAGTAATTATTTGATTAAATAGTTTTAATTACTTATTTGATGATTTATTTCTCTCAATATTCTCTGTTCTCTCTTTTGGAAAATATTATTTGGATTTTGCACCTCCTAAACAGGTCCTCTCATTTTCTTATTTTTTTTTCTTATGTTTTCCTTCCTTTTCTCTTTTCCTCTAATTACCAAGATATTCCCTCAACTTTATTTTTCAACCCTTCTATTGAGTTTTTCATCTCTCCTCCTGTATTTTCAATCTCCAAGAGCTCTTTTTTGTTCCATGAATGTTACTTTTTAGGACATCTAATCCTTTCTTCATGGGTGCAATATCATCCATTATCTCACTCAGAATATTATTAATTTTGTTTCTGTTTTTGGAAGTTTTCATTTCCCTGCATGATCTCTGTTCTTCCAAATTGGTTTTTCCCCCCTGCCCTTTTTTGGGGGGTCTCTATCTCCTTTTTGAGGCTTTTCTCAGATTTCTGAGAAATCCTTGTTGTCTGCTTATGTTTGCAAGTGGTGGACTGAAACACTGATTGGAAGCTGTGTGGGACGGGGCACTCGTTGACTGTGGTGATAAAGGATGTTGCTATAGGATGACTTGCCTGGGATGATTGTTAGGCAGCCTCTGATAATTGGCATGTTTAGATCTCTGATGTAACCCACAGGGAAGACTTGTACCCTACAGACAGGCCTGGTCACCTCCTTTCTGGGAGCCAAGTGAGGGAATAGGGCTGAAGTTCTCACCATTTAATATGCATGGAATCACTTACTTCTCCTGTTTTAAGTATAGTGTCTTCACTCCTGACAGTGTCAAGTGTCCCACCAGTCCAGAGACCCTCAGTTTTACTCTAGGGAATAAACTTCCAGTCTTCTGCAGAGGTTGGGGTGGGTAATAACCCAGTGACATGGAACTGGGAAAAGAGTTTCAGGAGCCGTCACCTGAATAGCTTTAAACAATCTTATTTTAGCTTTCCCTTGACCTTAACTGCCAGAGGTACCCAAAACTACCAATTCCTGAGCTCTCTAAGGATTCTGCAGTTTGACACAGGCTGTTCCTGGCTTTTTCCACTACCAGCTTAGAAGTCAGTGCTCTTGAATCTGTTAAGTCAGTTACCACTCAACTATCTGATTTCCAACCTTCAAAACTATGTTGCTGTTTTCTCCTTCCTTATTATTCCCAAACCTTGAGGGTGTCTGTCTATCTCTCCCTCTCTCTCTTTTTTGAGTTAAAATTCACACAACATAAAATTTAACTTTTTTAATGTTAACAATGTGGCGGTATGTAATACATTCACAATGTTGTGTAGCCATCATCTTTATCTAGTTCCCCAACATTTTCATCACCTCAAAAGAAAGTACGTTTTCATTAACCAGTTTCTTTCTACTCTCCCTGCCCTTGGCAACCATCAATCTGCTTTCTGTCTCAATGAATGTATCTATTCTGGATCTTTCTTATAAGTGGAATCATACAACATGTGACTTATGTCTGTATTCTTTCACTTAGCATACTTTCAAGGTTCATCCATGCTGTAGCATTTATCAGTATTTTATTCTGTTTCATGGCTGAGTAACATTCCATTATATGGATATACCACAATTTGTTTTTCCAATTTATCCATTCATGGATTTTTGGGTTGTTTCCATGTTTGGCTATTGTGGATAGTGCTGTTATGAATAGTTGTGTATATGGATTTATTTCAGTACCTGTTTTCAGTTCTTTTGGATATATAACTAGGAGTGGAATTGCTGGGTCATATGGTAATTCTATGTTTAAATTTTTGAGGAACTACTGATTGTTTTCCACAGTGGCTGAACAATTTCACCTTCCCACCAGCAATGTACAAGGGTTTCAGTTTTTCTATATCCTTTTTTTTCTTAATTATTATCAACACTCCAGTGAGTATGAAGTGGTATCTCATTGTGCTTTCGAATTGCATATCCCTAATGGCTAACAATGTTGAGCATCTTCTCATGTGCTGGTTGGCTTTTGTGGCTTTATGTCTTTTTTTTTTTTTTTTAAGATTTACTTATTTATTTTAGAGAGACAGAGAGAGCACAAGCAGGAGGGGCAGAGAGAGAGGGAGAGAGAATCTCAAGCTGACTCTGTGCTGATTACAGAGCCTGATGAGGGGCTCAATCTCACAACCATGATATCACGACCTGAGCCGAAACCAAGAGTCAGACACTTAACCAACTGCACCACCCTGGCGCCACCCCCTGTTTTAAAAAGTAACCTCTGTGCCCAATGTGGGGCTCGAACTCTTGACTCCAAGATCAAGAGTTGCATGCTCTTCCAACTGAGCCAGCCAGGCGCCATGGGTGTATGTCTTTTTTTTATTGCCCTCCTTTTTTAAAGATTTTATTTATTTATTTGAGAGAGAGACAGAGAAAGAGAGAGCACGAGTGGGGGGAGAGGCAGAGGGAGAAGCAGACTCCCCGCTGAGCAGGGAGCCCGATGTAGGGCTCAATCTCAGGACTCTGAGATCATGACCTGAGCTAAAGGCAGATGCTTAACCAACGGAGCCACCCAGGCACCCCTAAATTACCCCTTTATTATACTTTTGCTGGGATCTTGGAAGAGGATAAAATTGGATGTTTGTATTCAATCCACAGTTTCTACCAGAAATCCTCTTCCCAGCTTTCTTGCCTTTGAGATGATTAAAATGAGGAAGAGGGATAAACTCCTTTCAGTAGCCCGAAGTATATATTGTACAATAAAGAACAGTGGGCCAGCAGTCAAGAGACTATGACTCTACCAAGCTCTACCAAGGGCTTTGTGTGTGAACTTGGTCAAGTAACTCTCCCTCTCTGAGTTTGGATTTCCTCAGCTGGGTTTGGATTGTAATCTTTAAAGTTCTTCATAGTTCTCACATTCTTAAGGTCTGTGTGGATCAAGAGGCCAGACCTCTGTCCCCAGTCCAAGTTGTGTGTTTGTGTGTGTGCGTCTGTGCCTCTCCCTTTTTGAATCCTCCCCTCCTGCACTTTCTCCCCAGTGGAACACACGGGCCAAGCGGGAGAAGCTGACAGAGCTGATGTTCGAGCAGTACAACATTCCTGCCTTCTTCTTATGCAAGACAGCTGTGCTCACCGCGTATGCTCTGGCTTGAGCGGCTCTGGCTGGGTGGAGGGCCAGGGTGGGGTTTGTGGTGTGCCAAGCTGGAGGCTGGACCTGATCCTGTAGAGATCAGTGTCCTGGATGGGCAGACACACGCCCTGTGCCCCATTAGTGCAGAGGGGCCCCTGTGGGCTAAGTGCTTTTGACCCTGGGGTGGCCAGATCAGCAGCTCTTTCCTATTCCTTGGATCAGGATGAATGGGGGGTGGGTGGGGAGGAGAGTTGGACCACATAGATAGCAGGGGCTGGGACTGGAGAGAACAGGGAGGAATATAGAACACTGAGGAGTTTCCTCCCCAAGCAGCCAATCAGCATTCATTTTTTAAGGATCTGCCTTGCATTGACCCCTGTGCTAGGCCCTGGGGCAATATGGCCCCTCATTTCAAGGAGCCCACAGAGCACTGAACCAAGACTAAAGAGAAACTGGGAGCTCAGAAGGAAGGAAAAAGAGGAAGAAGCTGTGACTCAGACAGGGAAGAAGAGACAGGGGTCTCAGGAACCTTTCTCCAGTGATGGGTCATAAACCAGAATGAGAGATTAGCAGACTGTGGATAGGCTGGACCAGGAGAACAGAGAATGACCAGGCCAGACCTGAGTCCCAGTCCCCTCACTTGCTGCTGCTGTCTCTTTGACCTACCCATCCCACGCCAGCTTTGCAAACGGACGTTCCACGGGCCTGGTGCTGGACAGTGGGGCCACCCACACCACAGCCATCCCAGTACATGATGGCTACGTCCTGCAGCAAGGTGGGGCCTCGACCGGGGTCGTGGATGCCTTGGGGGTGGGGGGAGGGACTGGCCCCTAACGCCCTGTCCCTTTCCAGGCATTGTCAAGTCACCCCTGGCAGGAGATTTCATCTCTATGCAGTGCCGGGAACTCTTCCAGGAAATGGCCATTGACATCATCCCGCCTTACATGATTGCAGCCAAGGTGGGGCCTCCGGGGAGTCTTGGGCACTCACCCTATGACTATTGACCCACGGACCCACTAGATATCAGAAAGGGGAGCAGCAGGGTCCCCAGAGGACCCTCGGTCCAGTTCCTTAATTTACAGTCGGACAGGCTGAAGGACGTGGCCAAGGTCATATGGCCAGCTAGTAGCAGGACGTATGGGGGCCAGTGCGACAGATCCAGGTTCAAGGTCTGCCTCTGCCATGTGAGAGCTGCATGACCTAGAGCAGGAGATCGAAGCTCCCCGCACCTCAGTTTCTTCCCCTGCAAAGTGGAAAAACAGCATACAGGGTTGCTGTGAGTGTTGAGACACTGCATGCGAGGGTCCACCCTGGACCCTCACATGGAACATGGCTGCTTCTTTAAGGTTCTCGTCTCCCAGTGTATTCCCCATGCCCTCCGCTTTCTCTGGCTGGGGTCTTTCAGATCAGCTGTACCTGCTGCATGAGTGGTGGACATGGGGACAGGCTCTCCCCATTCTCTCCTTTGACAGGGAAGGAGAGACCCCTCTTGTGGGCAACAGAGCAAAGAACCCAGTGCCTGTTAGCTGCAGGAGCACAGGTGTGGGCAGGGTGTGCTGGGCAGGGTGCTCATAGGCTTTGTGCCCCACAGGAACCCGTACGGGAGGGCGCCCCTCCAAACTGGAAGAAGAAGGAGAAGCTACCCCAGGTTTCCAAGTCCTGGCATAACTACATGTGCAATGTGAGGAGAGAGTCCCCCGAAACAGCCCGGCCCCTCCCCAGCTCCTAGTCCCCTGCCATGAGTAGAGGGGAAGGGACAGAGAGGCCCTGCAGGCGGGCGGCTTGGGGGTGCTGCGGAGGGAGCCCAGGCCCTCACCAGCTCCCTGGGTCCTCAGGAGGTGATTCAGGACTTCCAGGCCTCGGTGCTGCAGGTCTCAGACTCTCCCTACGATGAGCAGTAAGTGGAGCCCACGGCCCAGGGGTGGGAAAGAGGGCAGGCCTGGGACTCCGGGGATACCTCTGGCCCTCTGTAAGCACCCCCAGGCAGAGTCTCTCTCTCTCCTGGGCAGGGTGGCCGCGCAGATGCCCACAGTGCACTACGAAATGCCCAACGGCTACAACACAGACTACGGGGCTGAGCGGCTCCGCATTCCTGAGGGCCTGTTTGACCCCTCCAATGTCAAGGTTGGCCCTGGTGGAGGGTATCGAGGTGGGGGCTGGTTGGATTCCCCAGATGCCAGCGTGTGGGGGTGGGGAGCTGGGAAGGATCCCTGGGGTCTGGGGAGAGAGGGCAGAGGCCCACAACCCAGGTCACCTTTCTCGGCAGGGCCTGTCGGGGAACACCATGCTTGGTGTGGGCCACGTGGTGACCACCAGCATCGGCATGTGTGACATCGACATCCGCCCGGTGAGGCCCGAGCCTGTGTCTGGGCAAAGGGGCCCAGGAGCGGTGGGGAGACGGGCAGGGGCTGTGCCCTGAAGGCGCACTCCTCTCTGCTCTCAGGGCTTGTACGGCAGTGTCATTGTCACGGGTGGGAACACGCTGCTCCAGGGCTTCACGGACAGGCTCAATCGAGAGCTTTCCCAGAAGACCCCGCCGGTAGGAGCCCACCCCGACCAGGGTCCTGGCTTAGCTCTTCAGGACCCAGTCCTTCCTCCTTCCCCAACGGCGAGCCTTCAGGCCACCAGAGCAGACCCCTCCCCCTGTGGCTTCCCAGTCTTCCCCATTTCCAGCCCTGTCCCTTCCCAGAACCCAGGTGTCTGCTTCCCCCAGCCCCTCTTTCCCCCCAGAGCATGCGGCTGAAGCTCATCGCCAGCAACAGCACCATGGAGCGCAAGTTCAGCCCCTGGATCGGGGGCTCCATCCTGGCCTCACTGGTGAGAGGGAAGGGGCCTTGGCCTGGCACTGACTGTGGGAAAGGGGCAGACCCACACAGCCCCATCCCCTTGCCTGCTGCCTCCTTATTCATTCATTCAACAAACATTTATTTTTGAGAAAGACCAGTCAGTGCTTCCAGAAGGGTGAATAAGCCATCGGCACAAATCAGGGAGCAGAAGGACAGGAAGCTGGAGAGATTGTCTGGATGAGGCACCCGCTGTACTTAGCAGAGGGGAGACACTGAAGGTTTGGGGCGAGGACGCGATGTGACAGTCCCAGGCATGTTTGGAAAGCCTACGTCAGGAATGAGTCTTTGGAGATCAGGGTGTGAACTGGACACGGGGGGACCTTGGGAGGGGGCTCCTTCCATTGTCCCAGAGTCACAGAGTGAGTAGCAGTGAGGATGGGGTGGTGGGCAAGAGGCAGATAGAGAAGGAGACAGGCAGGCTGGTTCTGGAGCAGTAGGTGAGGAGTCCTGTCTGGGTCTGCTGCTGGGCACAGGCAAGACGCTGAGCAGGGAGCTGGAGAGGCAAACTATCTCACGGGTGTAGGTCACACGGAGGGGACAGTGGGGCTATGACAGAGCAGGAAGGACATCTCCTAGAGGGGCAGCCCCCAAGGGGACAGAAACAAGGGTCAGAAATACAGGAAGCTGACGGTGTGAAGTTAGCTGGGGGCTGGGAACCTGTCAGCCATCCAGTTCCTGTGGGCCCACCTGCATGCCCGACCTAGTCCCCGCTCCAGGAGCAGGCCCAGTCCAGAGGCTGAGAGCATTAAACAGGAAGTCACCACAAAGTGTGGGGGTGTTCCTTCAAGGGAGGACCTGATCTAGTTCAAGGGTCACGAAGGGCCTCCTAAGGAGCATTCAAGCTGAGATGGAAGACTGAGTAAGAACTCTTGAGGCAAAGAGGGAGAGAGGGTGCCTGGGCCATGGAGAGAGGCAGGCGAGACCAAAGGCAATGGGCAGACGCAGGCGGACCCGAGGTCAGGAAGCTCACCGGGGCAGTAGAGTGGAGAGTGGCTTGACCGGGGCTGCTGTGGTCTCCACTGTGACTGGGGCTTGACAGAGGAGTGGGTATCAGGCTGTGGAACCGGGAGCTCATCTGGGGTCCAATGGACAGAATGTGGACAGCATTTGGATACAAGAAGTTAGCGAGAAGGCGTCCAGGACAATGCCCAGGCTGCTAGCTCCTGGCAGTTATGTCCAAGAGGAATGTAATGCGAACCACATATACAACTTTAAATTTTCTAGTAGCTGTATTTTAAAAGAGCACCAAAAATCAGGTGAAATTAAGTTTAAAGAGTATACTTTATTTGGGGCGCCTGGCTGGCTCAGTTGGTAGGGCATGCGATTCTTGATCTAGGGGTTGTGAGTTCGAGCCCCATGTGGGTGTAAAGATTACTTAAAAACTGAGTCAGCCAGATGCCCCTACTTAAAAATAAAATCATTAAAAAAAAGAATGCACTTTAATTCAATATATCCAAAATATTATCATTTCAATGTGTGATCAATATAAAAATGAGATTTTTACATTCTCTTTCCTGGACTTAGTCTTCAGTATCCGTTGTGTGTTCTATAACTGTAGAGCACATCTCAATTCCGACTAGCCGCACTTCAAGTGCTCTAGGACCACTATATCGGCCACGCTAGTATAGAAGGTAGGAAAGACCACCGAGGCAGGTTTGGGCCAGGCCTGGGGGAGCTCAGTGGTGGACATGCTGAGTTTGCGGTCCTGAGGGGCTCCGAAGGCTGTGTCCAAAAGACAGCTGAGTATTTGGGTCTAGTATTCAGCTTCAGAAACGGGAGATTGAGGGAGGAGTAGGGTTTCAGTGCATGAGCAAAAATCCCAGGAGTGGAGGAGCTGGTTCAGGAAGGCTTGAACTGTGAGCCCAGGAGAGAAGCAGAGACAGTACCAGGGACACAGGCACTAGCTTTCAGGCAGAGATTAAGCAACCATCAGAGAAAAGGGAAAGTCTGAGATGCCCAGCACAAGAGACCCTCAAGGGCCAAGGTTCAACGTGGGGAGTGGCGTGCAGAGTGAAGACAACTCCATCCAGAAGTTAGGTGGCACAGGAATGGTGAGGGTGGAGGAAAGATTCTTTCTGGGAATGTGGGAGACTGGACAAGTTGGTAAGGCCTGATGGAGTGATAGGTGCAGGAGGAATTGGGGGAGGGAGGTTGGGAGGCCAGGTTGGCTGGCCTGAGGCTGTAAGCTCCACTACCCAGCTCTAGCCCAGCGCCTGGCCCAGGGCAGACAGATGTGCAATAAATACTTGTTGAATGAATGAATCAACGTCGTGACTGAACGACACGAGCAGGGGTATTCACCCTCTGAATATGAAGGAGGGCTAGGAGGCTTGGGGAGGTCGCTGCAGAAGGGATTGGGCGAGGGTCGGAGGGCAGGAGGAGGTTTTCCGAGGGGCTGGGCCTGCACGGGTGGAATGTGGGGAGGCGCGACCACCCCCCTTCCTCCAGGACCGTTCTGATGGCCTCTGTCGTGCCCCCGCCCCCAGGGCACTTTCCAGCAGATGTGGATCTCCAAGCAGGAATATGAGGAGGGAGGGAAGCAGTGCGTGGAGCGGAAGTGCCCCTGAGGGCGCCCCCTCAACACCCACACGCCAGCCCGCCGCGGTGGGGTAGGGGACGCCAAAAGGCGGGGAAAGGGTTTCCCGGCTCGGCCTCGGCTCGGCCTCCGCCAGCGCAGATCGAAGCCCCCACCCCCATGCCCTCGTCTCTCCCCATCCCCTCTCGTCCGCTTAGATTGTGATGTTTCTGGGTTGAAAGGAGTAAAAATGTTTTAAGAAAAAAAAAAGTTTGGCCTCCTTGGTGGGGGGCGGGAGTGGGGCAGGGGCCTGGGGGGAGGCGAGGGGAGGGCCACACCTACGTCCCTTGGTGATCCCACGGTGGACGCCGGGGCAAAGTCTGCGGGCCGGGGCAGAGCCCCAGAAGCCTCAGGTTTCAAAGGGGCGGCGACCCAGGGAGGATCACGCAGCGAGGGTCCGGCAGAGGCCCGCGAGAAGGCCCCAGCTAGGAGCGGAGTTGGGGCGGGAAGGGGGTGCTGGAGACCCGACCCCCTGGCAGGGGTGGGCGGGGCCTGGGTGGGCGGGGCCTCGGGTGGGAGGCGGTGCCTAAGCCTCAGCGAAACTGCTCTCAGGTGAGCCGGGCTGCGCGGCGTCTTCCTTCTTCGGGTTCTTGGCACTGGCAAGAATGGGGCGGGGACGGGGGCACTGGTGCGCCCCGGCAGCTCTGAGTTTCTCTCCCAATTTGGGTAGGAGCTGAGGTTTCCCAAGGGAGACCCCGACATGGGGCCCCTGAGCCCTTCTATTCCAGAGCTACTTGTCTGGGGGGCCTCGGTAGGGCTTGGGGACCTGCACGCCCCCGTGAAATTTTGGGTAAAACTTAGCAGTTTGTGCCTGTGATGTGTTCCTGGGGTGCCCAGACCCAGCAGAGGTAGAAATCAAGTCGTCCCGTCACCAAAGAGACGCAGGTGCCCAGAGAAGACCATGAGTTGTTGAAGGTCATCCAACTCTGCCCAGGCCTTGACCAGGACTCTTTCCGTCAATGCCTGGTGGGCCTCGACCCCGCAGCTCCAGGAGAACCCCAACATGGAGCACTCACTGGTCCCGCTTGACCATATGCTCCCACCCAATGCCCCTCCCTCCCCAGAAGTTAATAGGAGCCTGAGACCCACTTTTCAGCCTGATTGCAATGATAGAGGCATCTACGTGGCCAGACCACCCCCACCCCCACCCCCACCCCAGGTCACACCACTGCGGCAACTTCAGTTTAGGATCGTTTGGGGGCAGGTGTCGGAACCGGGAACTAATGTGTTATAAGGCCTGGCTGGGCACTCACTGGTGGGCCTGCAAGCCGGACGACTTGAGGGGGAGCGAGGTTTTCGTGGTGGGGAGCTTAGGAAGGGGTCCCCGAGGACACTGGGAGGGGTGGAAGCAGGAGAGGGCATCCTTATCTTTTTGCCCTCCCCAGCCATCAGCCCCCCTCCCCCACCCATGACGGGAACTAGGAGGCCAAAGTCTGCGCCAAGGTCAAAAAATTGATTGTTTTGCAGGGAGGGGACAGGAGTGAGACTGTGGAGGGATTTGCAGGGGAGAGCACAGCCCCTCGTCCTCTAGCCTGGGCTGGGGGTTCCTATCTGGAAGGCTGGACTGAGGCCAGGACTGTGCCCCCACCCTTTGGGGGGAGAAGAACGGCTTGGGCTCAGGCTGCCTGCCAGGGCTGATAAGGGGCCCTCTTGGGGTTCCCACAAACGGTTTATCACTGTGGGGGGAACAGCCTGCAGGGCTCAGGAGGGGGCACGAGCATGGAGCGACTTTGGGGTCTACTTCAGAGAACGGTAAGACCAAGTGGGGTTGGGGGGACACTTTAGGCCTTCTCTCTGGGTCCTTCAGCCCCCTCCCAAACCCCAAGGCTGGCGCCTCCCCTTCCCACCTCCGTCTCTCCCCTCCAGCTTGCCTCTCAGGACCCTTTCTCTTGCCTGGTGCTCCTCTGGCACTCCAGAGTCACTGTTGTGCCCAGATCCTGCCCCATCCCCCATGCCTCTTTCCCCAGTCTCATGCCCACCATGCCCCCCGCAGCAAAGGTTGTCCCCACGACCCTCTCAGACCATCTACAAGCGTGTGGAGGGCACCCAGCAGTGGCGCCTGGAGGAGGAAGAGGAAGACAGGGAGGAGGGGGCTGAGCCAGCAGCCCACTTCTGCCCCATGGAGCTGAGGGGCCCTGACCTGGGCTCTCGAGCAGGGAGGCAAAACCTCGGACTCTGGGCAACAACAGGACGAAGGGCTGCCCCCTACCTGGTCCTGACAGCCCTGCTGATCTTCATTGGGGGTGAGAGTCTTCCCGCCCCCACCAGTGAAAGGCCTGGGTTGGGGGGCTTTATGGAGTCCAGAGTGGGGCACAAGGAGAATCTCCATCTTGCCATCCCTCAGCTTTCCTTCTGGGCTATGTGGCCTTCCGAGGGTCCTGCCAGGCATGTGGGGATGACGTGTTGGTGGTCAGCGAGGACATAAACTATGAGCCGGGCCCGGACTCCCACCAGGGCACATTGTACTGGAGCGACCTCCAGGCCATGTTCCTGCGGCTCCTGGGGGAGGGGCACCTGGAGGACACCATCAGGTAAGGATCAGCCTGCCCCCTTCCCGGCCCTTGCAAATCCTCATCCACTCACTTGGACTCAGAGTCCTTTCCTCTCCTCCCAGGACCCTGATGTGGGGTCCCTTCTGAGTCCTTCCACTTGCCTCCCTGGCCTCCCTGTTTGATGGTCCTGGGAAGGATGTCAGGCATTTGGAGCTGAGGGGAGGGAGGGTGTTCCAGAGATAAGACAGCAGAGGGCTTGGGGTCTGAACGTGGCACTTGGGAGATGCGGAAGCTGACTGTCTGAGTGAGAGCAGAGGGGTCCAGTATCCAGACAGGAGGCGGGATGGATCCAGAAAAGTCCTGAATGCCACATCACGGAGCTTGGATTTTGACCTGCGACTGCGGTGAGCTTGGGGGGGGGGGGGGGCACTGAGAAGGGACATTTTAAGGAATCAGAAAAAAAACAAGCAAGCAAATGCATTTGTGAGCACAGACCATCCCCCTCCATCTGCATTATGAGAGGTGCCAGCCAGACACAGACCTGCAGGCCCGGAGCCCGGAGCACAGCACAAGCAGGTCGGGGTTTCTCCTGTTTTGCTGAGGTCACTTTCCCCATTGGGAAGGAGCTGCCCAGGTAGGTCCAGAGAAGAGGTGGGGCCACCAGTAGCCCTCTCTTGGGTCAGGAATAGTGTTTCAGTGGATTCTCCTGAGTTTTCTAAGTAGAAGGTCACACAAGCTATAGACAGTGAGAGATACGTAGCTTTTTTCTCAATGCTTAGACCCTTTATGTCATTTTCATTGCTTTATTTTATTAGAGAGGACATGAACTTTAAAAAAATGTAAAAGGTAATGATGACAGCAGATAGGCCTATCTCCTGACTTGCGTAGGAATGTTTTTATGCAGCTTTGTTATTGAATGTGAACTTTGCTATAGACTGGATAGCTTTTTATAAATGAATCAAGGAAGTTTCCTTCTCCTCCACCTCCTCTTCCTCCCCTCCTCCTCCTCCTTCTTCTTTTTTTTTTTTTTAAGATTTTATTCATTTGCGATAGAGAGAATGAGAGACAGAGAGCATGAGAGGGAGGAGGGTCAGAGGGAGAAGCAGACTCCCTGCTGAGCAGGGAGCCCGATGTGGGACTCGATCCCGGGACTCCAGGATCATGACCCGAGCCGAAGGCAGTCGCTTAACCAACTGAGCCACCCAGGCGCCCCTCCTCCTTCTTCTTTTAATGATCAGGAAAGGAGGGACAGGTTTGGATTTTTTTTTCAAATATTTTTCCAGAATATACTGAAATGATCACCTGATTTTTCTGCTTTAATTTGTGTCTGTATGTTTTTAGTTTATGTTTCTGTAGTAATTGGTATTGATAGATTTTCTTGTCTTCATGGGATCAATTCGAAACTTGATCGAGGCGTATTATGACTCTTTGGCTACACTGCTGGGTCCACCTTGCCCAAAGACCTTACGTCCGTGGCATCAACAGCATGCAGGCCTTCTTATTTTCTTGAGCAACACTCAGTCGTCTGGGTATAGGCTGAGCGGGTGGATGGTTTGTCAGATCCCACGGTGAGGTGTGGCACCGGGGATGCCGTCAGAGGGCAGGGAGGCAAGAGGGTGATGGTGAGGGGGAGCGAGCAGTGAAGTGATGCACGACTCCAGGGTGGATGGAGAAGGAAGGAATGGAACTGTCTGGAGCACTCAGTGTGGTTGAAGAGCAGGCATAGTGGGGGATCAAGAAGCAAGCTGGAACCTGGAAAGATCTAGTCAGAGAGTGGGATATTGAGACTTTTAAGATTTATCTGATCAACTGTGTCTTATTTATCTGGATGTGTCCAGTACCTAGCACAGTGCCTGGCATTTAGCTGGTGTTCAGTAAATCCCCAGTGAATAAAGATTCCGGAGATGGAATTCTGGGTAACGCCAAGACCAGTGGGGGTGTGGTGAGGGAAGTGAGCAGCAGGACTCAGTGACACTGATGAGGTCATTCATTCATTTATCCACCAAATACCTTTGAGCACCTACTATGTGGCAGGTGCTTGGCTAAGTAGGTGGGGGCGATGAGGCAGAGAGCAAAAGTCTGGGCCTTGTCCTTATGGAGCTTACAGTCTATGGGGGGAAATCAATACTGAACTAATAATCACATTCACGACACATATTTATTACTAGGATCACTGTTTTGAAGGAAAAGTAAAGGATGTGGGGAATGAGTATAACCAGGGGGATCTGACTTAGAATGGGGGCCAGGGAAGGCTTCCTTGAGGAAGTGATGAGCTGAAGCCCGAGGGGTGAGTCGTTCACCAGGCATAGAGAAGGTGGAAAAGCATTTCAGGTCAGAGAACAGCAGGGGCAAATGGTCTGGGGTGGGAAATGGTGGCCTATTGGAGGAAGTGAAGGAAGGTCCATGTGGTTGTCTGAAGGAGAGCAGAGGGGTCCAGCATCCAGACAGGCAGTGGAACAGACCCAGAGAAGTCTTGAATGCCACATGATGGAGCTTGGATTTTGACCCATGACCCCGGGGAGCTGCAGTGTCAAGGTGGATATGGCCGGGGCCATAAAAGGGCTTAATGGCTACACAAACTGCTTTGGATTTTATTCTAAGAGGGAAGAGAGAAATGAAGAATTTAAAACACTAGAGAATCATGATCAGATGTAGGGGGAGGGTTTTGTTTTGTTTTGTTTTGTTTTGTTTTGTTTTGTTTTGTTTTTTAAGGTCGGTGCAAAGAACAGAGTTTATGATACTCCTGACGCAGTAGTTCAGTGTCTCAGTGAAGGGCTTTTTTTGGTTTGGTTTTGTTTTTTAAAGATTTTATTTTTAAGTTATCTCCACACCCAAAGTGGGGCTCAAACTTACAACCCTGAGATCAGGAGTCACATGCTCCACTGACTGAGCCAGCCAGGCCCCCCAGTGAAGGGCTTTTTTATTTAATTTCCCTCCCTAGCCCTGAGCACTCTTTTCCATCCCCTCCCCCAGAAGCACCTCATCTGATGTTTGATGTGTGCCTTTAAATTCACACGTGGCTTTGCCATATATATAATGTTTTATGTGCATATGTAGATTTTTCAAAAACATTAATGTTTGTATAAAATCCTCTGTTCATTATTTTAAAAGTTAAGCCATATGGAAAAATATAAAGTGGAAAGTGTAAAAAAAAAAAAAAAGAAATCCAAGATGTATTACTCAGATATAGCTATCTCTAGTGTGTGTTTTTAATTTTGATAAACTTTTTTTTTTTAACTTAACACAATGTTTTCAAGGTCTGTCTGTACTGCAGTGTGTACAGCAAATTTATCGTCAGGCACAGGAATCCACAGTGTGCATCACCCATTTTACGAACACCCTGACAGATGCAGTTTCTTTTTTTTTTTTTAAGATTTTATTTATTTATTTATTTTTAAAGATTTTATTTATTTATTTGAGAGAGAGAGGGAAAGCATGAGCATGGGCATGGGCAGAGGGAGAGGGAAAAGCAGACTCCCCGCTGAGCAGGGAGCTCGAGGAGAGGCTCAATCCCAGGACCCCAGGACCCCAGGATCATGACCTGAGCCAAAGGCAGCAGCTTAACGGACTGAGCCACCCAGGCGCCCGGACAGGTGCAGTTTCAAACAAATGCTCGCTTTCCTGGATCAGGATGGGAGAGGACTGCAGGAACGGTACTGAGAAAGCCACAGCGACCATGGAGTCCTGGGGTGCAGGGGTCTTCTTGAGAGCTGAGGGGTGGAGGCTGAGACTAAGGCGCACCCTGCACGTGGATTTTGAAGTGGCAGCACAGAGTGAGGGGACCATGGTGTGGAGAGGAAAATGCTAAGCCAGATGCCAAAGTCCTTGATGAAAGTGGACAAGTGACAAACTGGCTGGAAGAGGGGTAGAGGAGGGGAGAGGTGGATGGCACAGGCTTCAACGGAAGCAAGGTTTACTGGAGGAGAAATGGGCAGAAATTCCAACAGTGGAGCCGGGAGCCTGCCTCCGCTCCAAGCCCAGGTAGTATGAGAACCTGAGTTCTCTCCTGAGCTCGAGAGCCCCATAGGAGACCCGGCCTCTCAAGGGACAGCTTGGGTTTCCGCCAAGGCAAAAGGTGGAGGGGTATTCAATGAGGCTGTGGAGGAGGGAGGAGTCTGCCTTGGAGAGGGCACAAGAGAAGCCTATTGGCAGGGAGGTCATGTGGGGGCAGCCTGTGGCGGGGTGAGATGGAAGAACAGGGGGAGCTCAGGGGACAACAGGCTCAGTTAGGTGGTGACTATGGAAGAAGACAGGGTGAGGTCTCCAAGACAAGGGACCCCGCGATCATATCAGTAACCATAGTGTAAGATGTCTCCGTGAGGCGCAGCTGGAGGACGGAGGAGATGGAGGGCCGCCTCTGCCCACTTAATCCTTTGGAAGAAAAGCGTTTCCATGCGTGGGGCAGAGCACAGGCCTGTGTGCATGTGTGTGTGTGTGTGTGTGTGTGTGTGTGTGTGCGCGGGCAGTCGATAGATTGGTGAGTTTGGCCTGGGCCAGGAAAAACCTAAGGGATGGTGGGCAGGATACCACGCTATCGGAAACTAAGGCTTTAAGCAGAAGGAGGCGGCCTTAGTGACAGCCCGGGTGGTGACTGGATGGATGGTGATGGCAGGGGTCAGGGAGAGACTTAGGAGCCCCTCACCGTCCAGGGCCCAGGGCGACCCCCCCTTTCCTCCAGGCGCCCAGAAGTCCCTCTCCCCTTCCGCGCCCCAATCCCACCTCTTCCCGTTCAGGCAAACCAGCCTTCGGAAAAGGATGGCTGGCTCAGCCGGGATGGCCGCTCTGGCTCAGGACGTCCGGGGGGCGCTCTCGAGCCAAAAGCTGGACCACGTGTGGATGGACACGCACTACGTGGGGCTGCAGTTTCCGGACCCGTGAGTGCGCGGGGGGCGCGCGGGGGGCGCGCGGGGGGCGCGCGGGGGGCGCGCGGGGGCGCTCACCACCTCTGCTCCTCAGGGCTCATCCCAATACCCTGCACTGGGTCGGTGAGGCTGGGAAGCTCGGGGAGCCCCTGCCGCTGGAGGACCACGACGTCTACTGTCCCTACAGTGCCACGGGCAACGCCACGGTGAGCGCCCCCTGTCCCGCCCCCAGGACAGGGGCAGCGAGCGCCCTTTCCCGGGTGGCGGAGGAGGGACCCGGAGAGCACGCCTCACCGTCCTCCCCATCCCCAGGGAGAGCTGGTGTACGCCCACTACGGGCGGCCGGAGGACCTGCAGGACCTGCGGGCCCGGGGCGTGGAGCCGGCGGGGCGCCTCCTGCTGGTGCGCTTGGGGGAGATCAGCTTCGCCCAAAAGGTGAGGGTCCCTGGATGGGGGGGTGGCGTGGAACCGGGAGGGTGCGGGGCCGGGGAACGCGAAGATAGGATAGCGGCAGATGGGAAGCGTCTAGGAGGCTGTCGGAGAGAGAAAAGAAAGAACCAAGTGGGTCGTAAGAAAATGCTGGCGGGAAACAAAATCGGGAGGTTGGCATGGGGGACAAACACGGAGGAATGCAGAGGCCAGTGGGGTTTGAGGGATGCCAAGGCACTGGGGGAAGGCGGGAAGATGGGGGTCAGGTGGTGCCCACAGCCTCGCTGTGGCTCCATGAAAGCGGAGCGGAAGCAGTGCGACTTCACTTTTCCTTGCCTCTCCTGCCCTTACAAATCGGTTTTCTCTGGGAGAAGGAGTCCGTTAGCCACTTCCCTTCCCCAGGTGGCCAGTGCCCAGGACTTTGGGGCCCGAGGAGTGCTCATATACCCCGATCCAGCAGACTTCTCCCAGGATCCACACAAGCTCGGCCTGTCCAGCCACAGAGCTGTGTATGGACATGTGAGTCTGGGGGCAGCCAGCAGTGGATTCTTGGGGTCCCCAGAACTGGACCTCCTTGTCTGGGATGGGGCCGGTAGGCTAGTCTTCGGAGCCCAGCTCACAGCTTCGGTGTGGACACCCGTTTCCTCACAGGTGCACCTGGGAACTGGGGACCCCTACACGCCTGGCTTCCCTTCCTTTAATCAAACCCAGTTCCCTCCAGTCCAGTCCTCCGGCCTCCCTAACATCCCCGCCCAGCCCATCAGTGCGGACATTGCCTCCCTCCTGCTGAGGTGAGGGGCCTGTGGGGGCCAGGAGGGGAGGAGGAAGGGAGATGTAGCTAGCCTGTAAAGTGCTTTTGGGTGAACTAGAAAAAGATGGATCTTCTGAGGGGGCCCAGCCTCACTTTGAGCAGGACACAACCTGCACAACTGTCTAAGGCAGCAGGCAGAGTGCAGAAGTAGAGCTGGAGCCAGAAGGTGGGAGGGAAAGAGCAAAGAGGGATCTCTGGGCTCTTCTATAGCCTGGGCCTCTGTGCCACTTCCGACCCTTTCTGCCCCACCTCTCTCCAGGAAGCTCCAAGGCCCTGTGGCTCCCCAGGAATGGCAGGGGCGCCTCCCAGGCTCCCCTTATCGCCTGGGCCCTGGGCCAGGCTTGCACCTCGGGGTCAACAACCACAGGGTCTCCACCCCCATCAGCAACATCTTTGGCTGCATCGAGGGCCGCTCAGAGCCAGGTGTGCCAGCTTGCCCAGCGTCACCCGCAGCCGGCAGGAGGGGAGCCGCCACTCATGAACCCTGGCTAGAGATGGGGCTGGAGCAGGAGGCCCAGGGGGGAGTGGGCAAGAGTGGTGCCCAGTGGAGGGGGTGGCAGGGCTGAGCAGGGAGGGAGGCTGGCAAGTTGAGGCTGATCTGGGACTGAGGGGAGATGGCAGTGAGTAGATCCCATGGTCAAATCTGTCCAGAGACAGGATGGGTAGTTTGGCACAGTAGTGAGTTCCCTAGCACTGGAGGTGAGCAAGCATGAGTTGGGTGATATAGCATGAACGGGAGTTCTGATGAGATAGATGAACCTTTCAAGCTTAAGTAGACACGGATAGCAGTGGGCAATCAAAGTGGGTTCTTGAGCCGAAGAGTGTGGTACCTACAAGCCCTGAGGGAGAGATGCAGGGGGGCTGTGATGCAGCTCAGAGGAGAATGCTGGAGAAGGGGTGGGGCTGGATTAGAGAGAAGCATGAAGGAGGAAAGCCTGTCAGGACTTGTGAGGGACATGGCTGACCAGGGAGGTGATGGAATCCAGCATGAGGCCAGGCACCCCGCTGAAGGAGCAGGCCATCCAGGCAGGGCTGAGGGGAAGAGGGGCACTCTCCTGAAGGACAGCAAGGATCGCAGGGCTGGGGCTGCAGAGATGTGAGGGGCTGGAAGGTGGAGAGTGGTGGGGGCGGGGCTGGGAAATGGAGGCGAGGCCCCGGGAGCACGCAGCCTCCCAGGTAGTCTCTGGGTATTGCCAGTGTAAGAACATGGACCCCAAGAGCCTCCCCTCCCGCAGATCACTACGTTGTCATCGGGGCCCAGAGGGATGCGTGGGGCCCAGGAGCGGCCAAGTCCGCTGTGGGGACGGCCATACTGCTGGAGCTGGCGCGGACCTTTTCCTCCATGGTGAGCAATGGTAAGGTCAGGGCCTGGGCCGGGCAGCTGGGGCTGTGGCCCGAGCCAGCACAGGGCAGAGAGGCAGTCAAGAGCACAGGCTAGAGGGCGGCCACGCAGACCTGGGCTCCAAACCTGGCTTCCTCACATCCCAGCCGCATGGCCCCGGGCAGGTCGCTTTACCTCTGTTTCCTCATCCAAATATGAGAGTAGAGTTGGCCCTCGAGCAGCGCCAGGGTTAGGGGAGCCGACTTCTCCGCTCGATTGAAAATCTGCATGTAAGTGGACCCAAGCAGTTCAAACTCATGTTCAAGGGTCAGCTGCAGTCATAGTCCTTGGTCTGAGTGAAGCATTAAGCAGGAGACTCCATGTGAAAGCAAGCTCCACACTGTGATAGTGGAGTCGGGGCAGACCGGCTGAGGCAGGCTGGGCAGGGGGCTTGGCGGGAAGGATGGAGGGAGCCCAGGGCCGCAGGACAGGAGAAGACAAAGATGGGTCTTTGCTTGGCCTCCAGAGGGGCCCATCCTCCTGACCCGCTCTGCTTCCAGGCTTCCAGCCCCGAAGGAGTCTTCTCTTCATCAGCTGGGACGGAGGTGACTTTGGGAGTGTGGGCTCCACAGAGTGGCTGGAGGTAATGTGGGGTCCAGGGCAGGGAGTCAGGCAGTGGGAAGAGGTGGGGGGTTAAACTCCACGCCCCTCACCCCCAGGGTTACCTCAGCGTGCTGCACCTCAAAGCCGTGGTCTACGTGAGCCTGGACAATGCGGTGCTGGGTGAGTGGGGGCGGGGCCACCTGCTGGGGTCCCTCTGGTGCACCCGGCCGCGGGGCCCAGCCTTGAGTCTGGCATCCCTTCTCCTCCCCCTCTGCAGGAGACGACAAGTTCCATGCCAAGACCAGCCCCCTTCTGATCAGCCTCATAGAGAACATCCTGAAGCAGGCAAGAGGCTGGCCAGGAGCGGGGGATGAAGGGAAGCTGGTGGCGGCCAGAGCCTGACTGGTGCCCCCTACCCTGCCCCCCAGGTGGACTCTCCTAACCGCAGTGGGCAGACCCTCTATGAGCAGGTGGTGTTCAACAATCACAGCTGGGATGCTGAAGTGTAAGTTGGGGCCAGGAGGGAGGGAGGGAGGACAGCTGTGGGGGGAGCCGAACCCACAGAGCCCTCCCACCTGCCCACTCCCAGGATCCGGCCACTGCCCATGGACAGCAGTGCCTATTCCTTCACGGCCTTTGCGGGGGTCCCTGCCGTCGAGTTCTCCTTCTTGGAGGTGAGACTTCCTGGCCCTGCCCCAGAGCAGCAGCCCCTCTGCCTGTCTGCACCGTGCCCCTGCGCCAGCCCGCGCCCTGTCCCGGCAGGATGGCCAGGCGTACCCGTTCCTGCACACGAAGGACGACACATACGAGAACCTACACAGGGTGCTGCAGGGCCGCCTGCCCGCCGTGGCCCAGGCTGTGGCCCAGCTCGCTGGGCAGCTCCTCATCCGGCTCAGCCACGATCACCTGCTGCCTCTGGACTTCGGCCGCTACGGGGACGTGGTCCTCAGGCACATCGGCAGCCTCAACGAGTTCTCTGGGGACCTGAAGGTCCAAGATACCAACCCTGCTCCTGGCTCCTGGGGGTGGGGGGAGCTATATCCCCTCAAAGTGTTGCCCAGGCCAGAGGTCTGGCCCCTCCTCCCCACAGTCCTTAGGGTCTAGTCCCCTCTGGCAACCTGGCCCCTTGACTCCTGCCTTAGGACCCAGCTGGTACCCTCCCAACCGCCCAGGTCTTCTCCCCTCTCCCAGCATCCCGTCCCCCTACAGCCCCTCCTCCTGCCAGCCCTGGGGTCCCAGCCTAGGCCGGGGTCCTGGCCCCTGTGTCCGGCCCCAGCCTGCATCTCCACCCCCAGGCCCGCGGGCTGACCCTCCAGTGGGTGTACTCGGCGCGGGGGGACTATATCCGGGCGGCGGAGAAGCTGCGAAAGGAGATCTACAGCTCGGAGGAGAGCGATGAGAGGCTGATGCGCATGTACAACGTGCGCATCATGCGGGTGAGGCCCCGCCCCCGCCCCGCCCCCCGCGCCCCCTACTCCGCGTCTCCCGGTGGCTGGAGCCGACAGGCCTGTCCTGCGCGCTGTCCCCGGTCTCCGCCTTTACTTCGTCCCTGTCCTCCGGCTCCCAGTCCTGGGCTCAGCGCTCACACACCGGCCAGGCTGGAGCGACCACTGAGACAGGCCCCGCAAAGTGATAAAACCGACAGGGAGGGCTGGCTGCTGGGCCGTCCGTTTGTCAGACCACGTGGCAGAACTGGGAACCCCCCCCCCGCCCTCCAAACACACACACAGAGCCCTCCACTGCCTACTCACCCATCTGGAGGGAAAAAGCATGTACACGATTGTCCACAGTACAAGAGGCCCAAGCTTATGGCCCAGGAGGGGCAAAGGCTTAAGAAATTCAGAGCAAGGAGAGCTCTCTTCCTTGTGGTAATAAGGTGGGTGAAACCCAGAGAAGCTGCCTGGGGGAGGTGTCATGTAAAGTTATACAAGACCTTAGTCCTTGGCCCATTCCTCCTGCTTAGTTCTGAATACTTTGCAACCCACACTCCATCTCCTGTTCCAACCCCTCCACTTCCTTCCATTTCTTTACTCCAAGAACTCAACCTGGCCACTGATTTTGGGAAATGGGATAAGTAAGGACTGTGGGCGTGGGGATAAGTCTACAGGGCGAAATTAGAAACAGGATCATCCTCTGTGAGTGTAGGGTGGACAGGGAACCCATAGTGTATGCACGACCATGGTTTTGGAACCTGTCTGCCCCCTTTTTTTTCCTCCTTGAGTCCCTGCCTCTTTCCCTTGGCATCGCTCATTCCTTCTTTCTGTTCACAAACCCACCCCTCTTGCTCTTTCATCCTTGCTCCTTTCTCCTGATCCCCCTCATTCTCCTCTCTCTGCAGTTTCCTCTTCCTCCCCCACTTCCTGACCTCTCCACCTCTCCTTCCCTTTGTCCCCTCCACTGAGACATCAGTGATCCTGCAGGTGAGACAAGAGGTTGGGACTGGTTCATTCTCATTCACAGATCTTGCTTTAACTCCTGCTGTCCCAGACTCCAGGAACACAAAAATATACTCCCCTCACCCAACCCCCTAAGTTGCCACATGCCTCCCTCCCCCTCTTCCCCGCCCCCAGGGAATAAAGGGCATCTGTGCGTAAGGGGCATGGTTCAGACTCAGGGCTGGAGAGTAAAAGATTCCAGACTTCAGAACCAGCCGCACAGAGCTGGGCCAGACCCAGGGAACTTTGTGGCTCTAGACCAGGGGTTGGTAAACAATTGCCAGTGGGCCAAACTTGGCCTGCTGCCTGTTTCTGCGAAT
This sequence comes from Phoca vitulina, assembly GCF_004348235.1. NCBI lineage: Eukaryota > Metazoa > Chordata > Mammalia > Carnivora > Phocidae > Phoca > Phoca vitulina. Next base: position 695,942 of record NW_022589748.1, on the reverse strand, counting down.
GAAGTTTTATGGAAACACAGCCATGCTCATTGATTTTCATATTGTCTATGGCTGCTTTTGGGCCAGCTACGGTGGCCAAGTTGTGTTTGCAACAGAAACAATATGGCCCACAAAGACAAAAATATTTACTACCTGGCTTTTTGCAGAAAAAGTTTGCTAACCCCAGCTTTAGACTATGATGTTGGTCTTGAAGAACGGACAGAACTTGGGTTGGTGCAAAGAAAAGACATTTCAGAGTGGAGAGACCCAGAGTAAGGGTGTGGTGGGGAAGTAGGCCTGGCTGTCCTTGGGAGTAGGGTGTGGACCAGCAGAGCCAGAGCAGAAGCCTGGGGAGAAGCAGAGGGAGAGGGGCACCAAACAGTGGGCTAGAGATCACCTATGGGGAGCCCTGAATGCCAGGATGAGAAGTTTGGATTTTTAGAGTCTGGGCATCAAGGAAATTAGGAAGGTGGTTGAGCAGGGTGGTGATGTGAGCGAAGTGGAGTTTTAGGAAGGATTTGGCCAGACTGTAAATGGTGAAGAGGGAATTGAAGTTAGCGAAGACCGAGCTCTGGATGAGAGTGGCAGGTGGTAGTAGAGGCCACCTGTGGGTGAGGGGACTGGAATGAAGGAAAATGGACAGACAGGGTGTTGAGGGAAGAGGAGGAGGAAAACCATAGCAGCTGCCATTTACCAAGGGCTGTGTGTGAGGCTGGTAAGGTGCCCTCTTACCCAGTGGGGAGGTCAGAAGGGTGGAGGGCAGGATTCCAGTGGATGATTTGTCAAGTAGGCTTGGCAGTTATCCCCACGAGGTCCTGACTGCAGCCAGGGACATGGATGAGCCCTTGGAGTGAAAGATGGAGGACTTGAAAAGATATAAGCCTAGAGATTCCGATGTTGCTGGGGAGGCACCCACACAACGGTCATTAAAAAGTTCCCCAAGTGATTCTAATATGCAGCCAGGCTTGAAAACAACTGGAGTGTAGGTGAGGAGAACAGAGGGTGGAGGTTGAGCCTTGGGCCTGCCCAAAGGTGGGAGCAGAAGGAACCACAGAGGGTGGAAGAAAGGTGGGAGAATCGGGCTAGTAGAGTTGCCATCTCAGGAAAGATGAACAGCATCTGAGTTGTGCAGGGAGGACAGAGAGTCAGGCACTTCATTAGGACTGACCGGTCCCTTTGACCTTTGACTCTGGGCTGTGGACATTGGTGGTGGTGAGGGGGAATGCGTGGGGTGTAGGAAAGTGAGGAACAGCAGGACCATAGACTGTCCTTTGAGGCTTCAGCCGGGTAAGTGACTAGGCGAAGAGGGAAGACTGGGGAGACGTGGTTGCAGGCTTGGAGGCTCAAAGCTTAGAAAGAACGGGATAGAACCCAAAACACAGCAGGAGGACGCATCCTACCCAGCTGCTGGTGACGTCAAAGAATGGCCGCTCCCGATTGGGTAGCCGAAGGGAGGTGGGGCTTAAGGCAGCTGCTCTGCAATGGACGCTAGGCGCGGACTGGGTAAGGAATTGCTGTTCCGGCCCGCGCTCCCGGCAGAGCCCCGCACCCCGACCTGATTCCCTTCTTGGTGCAGGTGGAGTTCTACTTCCTGTCCCAGTACGTGTCGCCGGCCGACTCCCCGTTCCGCCACATTTTCCTGGGCCGCGGAGACCACACGCTGGGCGCGCTGCTCGACCACGTGCGGCTGCTGCGTTCGGGAGGCTCCGGAGAGCCAGGGGCCGCCTCCTCCGGGGTGGCTCCGGGCCTGGGCTTCCAGGAGAGCCGCTTCCGACGCCAGCTGGCCCTTCTCACCTGGACGCTGCAGGGGGCCGCCAACGCACTTAGCGGGGATGTCTGGAACATCGATAACAACTTCTGAGGTCCGCGGGGAGGGCGGGGGGGGGGGGGTGGCATATGCCCGGGGCTCCTGCTCTCGCGTTAGAGTGATTTCTGGGTGATGGAGGTGCCTAGTACCAACCTGTCGTTGCTGACCGATCTCTCATTAGCCCTTCCCGTCTCTGCAAGGGGCCCAGCCAAGATGCCAGCGCAGACACCCACACCCGGGCTCTGCAGTGTAGGAGTAGGTGAGCGGTGCCTTCAATGGGCCCGCCGTACTGTCAGCCGATCTGAGAGCACCCGCTCCCTCATCACACAGCCCCTTCCCCTTCGGGAAAGGGGTCCCCCACACCTAGTGATGCCTCTGGAAGGTTTCCTTGGCCCTGGGACGTGGCCAGCCCCCTTGGTGGGAGAATGGCTGGAACCATAGCCTATAGCCCCAACAGGTGGTCTGTGGCGGGAGGGGCTGGGGTTTGGACCTTAATAAACCACCCGGTGGCATCTGTTGTTTATAAGCACCTTTATGCTTTTTCCTTACCCTCACTCCACCCAGTCATTCCTCCCTTGAGACGGGCAGAAGGGCCGGAGAAGATACAAGTAGGAATGCTGTCTCTCCACATCTGAGGAGGCTGCAGCCCTGGCTCTCACTCCCAGGGCAACTGCATAAATCCTAGGGCTGGGCTTTGGGCTACTCGGTCCTCTTTTGCTCCCAATATGGCATGACAGGTCCTACCCTGGTTCCAGGATGAAACTCTGCCTCTCCCCCTGCCCCCTCCTTGAGCTCCCTCTGAGCCTGACTGGGTTCTCAGGAGCCTGGACCAGGGTCAGAAACCTCCTCAACTATTTGCTTCTCTGACATACTGTTCAGAACAAATTTCCCAAAGTGGTTTCCCAAAGTGGCTCCTCAGCCCTTCACTTTGTCCATTTGCTCCTTGTAGCACACAGACTAATGGTCTGGAAAAAGATGTTCACGTCCTAATCCCCGAAACCTGTGAGTGAATGTTACCTTACACAACAAAAAGGACGTTTTGGATGTGATCAAATTGAGGATCTTGAGATGGGGAGTGTTTTGAGCTGAAATATACCGCCCCCCCCAAATCCATATGTTGAAGCCTGACCCTCAGTACCTCAGTCTGTATCTGGAGATCAGGCCTTAAGTTCAGATGAGGCCATTAGGGTGAGCCTAATCCAATCTGATTAGTGTCCTTCTAAGAAAAATTGACACAAGGGAATCTGGATGGCTCAGTCAGTTAGATGTCGGACTCTTGACCTCAGCCCAGGTCTTCATCACAGGATCGTGAGTTCAAGCCCTACGCTGGGCTCCGCACTGGGTGTGGAGCCTACTTAAAAAATAAATAAATAGGGGCGCCTGGGTGGCTCAGTGGTTAAGCGTCTGCCTTCGGCTCAGGTCATGATCCCAGGGTCCTGGGATTGAGCTTCCCAGCGGGAAGCCTGCTTCTCCCTCTCCCACTCTTCTGGCTTGTATTCTTGCTCTCACTATGTCTCTGTCAAATAAATAAATAAAATCTTTAAAAAATAATAAAATAAACAAACAAACAAATAAATAAATGGGGGCGCCTGGGTGGCTCAGTCAGCTGAGTGTCTGCCTTCAGCTTGAGTTATGATCTCTGGGTCCTAGGTTTGAGCCCCACATCAGGCTCCCTGCTCGGCGGGGGGCCTGCTTCTCTCTCTACCTGCCTCTCCCTGCTTGTGCTCTCTCTCTCAAGTAAATAAATAAAATCTTAAAAAAAAAAAAAGGACACAGAGAGACACCAGGGATGTGTATGCACAGGGGAGCCAAAGAGGCTTTAGGGGAAATCCAATCTGTTGACACCTTAATCTTGAACATCTAGCTTCTAGAACTGTGAGAAAATTAATTTTGGCCATTTAAGCCTCCCCCGCTTCTGTGCAGCCCTAGCAAACTAATAGGGAGATTATCCTGGACTGGGGGAGGGGGGACATGTAATCACTAGGGTCCTTTTAAAAGGAGGCAAGAGGAACAGAGGTGGATAATGGAGATGTAACAGCAGAAGCAGAGAACAGACTGAGTCTTATCCTGCTGATTTTTGTCCCCAATCAACAAACTGCCAGTGTCACTGGCTGCCCCCCTTCCTTTCTTCTCCCTTGCCCTGCATCTGAAAAAGGGCGGGACACATACCTTTCGAGGATCCTATTCTTTTCCTGTGCCTTAGTTTCTCCTGCGGTTAAGTTGAGGTAATGTCAGGCAAGGCCATTTCCCCCAGTCTTGGCAGGGGACCTTGGTGTTTCTGACCCACTGGAGCTGAAGTCTTTTTTTTTTTTCTTTTTAAAGATTTTATTTATTTATTTGAGAGAGAGAATGAGATAGAGAGAGCATGAGAGGTGGGAAGGGTCAGAAGGAGAAGTAGACCCCCTGCTGAGCAAGGAGCCCGATGCGGGACTCGATCCCGGGACTCCAGGATCATGACCTGAGCCGAAGGCAGTCGCTTAACCAACTGAGCCACCCAGGCGTCCGAGCTGAAGTCTTAAAGGGAGAGACAAAATAAGGCAGATAAAGGGTCAAGAAGCAGAAAAGGATTCTGGGTATTGGAAGCATCTAGGCAACCCTGGCAAGAGGCTCTGATGGCTCAAGACTATGAGATGATGTCTGCAGTAGGTGGATCAAGCAGGATTTGTACTTAAACTTTGTAGTTTAAGTGTATCAGCTTAGGGATAGGACCCTATTTGGGGGGCTAAAGGGGCCCTTAAAAATCTGCTTGCCCAATTCCCTCATTTTAGAGGTGGAAATAGAACCTCAGAGAAGTTCAATGACTTGCTCAAGGTCACACGGTTTTCCCGGTGTGGCACCAGGACTGGAACCCAGGTTTTCTGTATCCTCACTGGGCCCCTTGACTGCCCCCTCATTCCTGGGTCCCCTGCGGCTGGGAGGAGGAACTGGAGGAAAGAAGTGGGAAGAAAGGGGCTGCTCCCTCCATTTCTCAGTTTAATTTTAGAAAATTTATTTTATTCAATTTGGAAAATTAATACAAATCCCTGGGTGCTTGGGGGAGGGCGGATGGGCAGGAAGAAGAGGAGGAGGAATTGAGGCGAGGCATGAGCATCAGAGTGGCTGTCTCATGTGCACGTCCAAGTCCCTGCCCCTGCCCCAGGAGGTGGGGGGAGGTTGAGCAGGGAGCTCAGGTCCGAAGGAACACCATGGTGAGGAGTCCTGGAGAGGGGAGAGAGGACAGCAAGCTGATGGTGAGCAGCGCTGGGGCTCTGCTAGCCTTCTTCCTAGGCCCCCACGCCCCTGGCCACTACTGTGCTCACCCAAGATGTATGCTGCCACCAACTTCTGTCCCAGGGAGACGTGCAGGATTTGGGGCAGCTGGCTGCCAAGCTCGTCCTGGAGTGGGAGCAGCAGGAAGGCCACAGAGACTATGCCCGTCAGCAAGAAGAGGAGGAAGGAGCTGGTGGCCAGTTGTGGGGGGCGGTCTGGGAAACAAGGCTCATCAGGAGCTCCACCCCCCTCCTGCCCAGCCCAGGGTCCTCCAGGGAGGACGCTGAAGATGGGAGGTGTATTTTTATTGCCCTCCAGGGGGCATACTGCAAGTGTCCCCTCCTCCCTGGAGCCTCTGTCCCCAAGGCCACGAGAGACCCTCTCCCCTCCGGTCCCTCAGCACTTTTTCTCTTCACCCTGCCTTCAGTATTGGCTCCTATGTACATGTCCATCAGGCAAGGGACTCTCTCCCATATGCAGCCCACAACTTGGTATGGGTTTCTTATGGAACTGAGCTGAGCTGGCACATGATGGGAAGTACTGAAGTTAGAGCTAAGGAAGAACTTTTCCCTCTAGGTAGAAGCCAGAAACCAGGGAAACTACAAAGTCTGCTTTTTTGCCTAACCTGATATAAAATCTGAACTCCCAGGAATGCTTCTACCAAAAAGCAAAAGACGGAACCAGAAGACCCCTTCAACTCCAACTGAGCGCATCTCTAGGGTAATGCTCAAGAACTCAAGAATTCCCATCCCCCAACTCACTCTCTGGGAAGTGTCTGGCCGTGGGTGGTGCTGTCCAGGAAGGAGGCCCTGGGTGGGGTGTTGGGTCAGGCTGTCCCTGAAGCTCAAGGGGGTAGGCTGGGGCCCTCAGAACTGAGGTGATGTCCTTGCGCCCCACCACTCGACCCTCAGCTCCCTCCTCAGACAGCTCAATGCGGAAGCGGTCCTGGATGTCATAGTGGCTGGGAATGGGGGCCACGTGGCGAATCACACTGTCCCAAAATAGGAGAGAGACCCATTGAGAGGAAGTGAGTAACAGGCAGTGATCCAAGTGGATCCAGGCCCCGCCTCCCAGGAGCCTTTCCCTTAGGGATGTAGACAGGTGGGGAAAAAGGTTGCCAAGAACCAGGTCTGAGCCCTATTGACTCGGGCACGGTAATTCAGACAAAGGTGGCAGCGACCCCTGGCTCCCCTCCTCACTCACATGTCAATGCAGGATTGAGGTTTCACATATCCTTCTGCGTCAAACACCGTGTATTTGGCAGGTGCTGTGCACAGGACTGAGGGATAAAGGCACACATAGACCGACTATTGCTTCAGAGACAAGCTGGCCGGTGGAGGGACATTAGAGTCCCCCTTCCCTTCTACCCCAGGGCTGGACATGACTCTTCCAGTCCGCCAAGGTTGGCTATCTGACCCCACTCATCTCACTCCTCCAGCCCACACAGCCCCGCAGTGTCCTGCCGCCAGACCCAGATCCCTGGCATGAGGCACCCATCCCTTCACCTCGGAAGCGAAGCGCAGCTCCCGTGGGGTTATAGAGGGTCAGCAGCTGCCGGGGTCCGCTCCGCTGGTCCGCCCTGAATACTAGGTCCGGGGGAAAGACGAGGACCGGGACAAGTCCCGAGGGAGGAGGGGCGCCCCGGGACCCCCTCCCAGGAGCCCCCGGGCCCACCAGCTCCTGGTCCTGGGGCGCCCCACGGCGCATGCAGGCTGTGGACGGTGGACATAGGAGGGCAGAGCTCAGGGGACAGGGCGTGGAGTCTAGAGCTGGGGGACGACAGGGGAGAAAGGGATCGGAATGAGATCGGGGGGCAGGGCCTGGTCTGATGCTGCCGCCGCCGCGTCGGAACCCCGCTAGATGAGGCTCCCGCAGACCAGGCCCAAGCCCCCCAAACCCTTCCCTTCTCCAGCTCTGCCCGGGGTCCCCTTAGGCTCCGCCCCAAGCCCGACCTCATGGTCACGCCCACCCCATAAACCCTGCCCCTAGCTGCTCCCAACCCGGGCCTTGTCTCCAGGCCCGGCTCCCGATCTCCAAAAGCCCCGCCCGCCCCACCGCAGGCCCCGCCCCTTCCGGGCGTCCCCGCTCTCCGGCCAGACCCCGCCTACCTCAGCGTCCCCCTCCGGAACCGCCCCTTCTCCAATCTCTCCAGAGACCTTTATCTGTGCCTCCGACCTCTCCCTGAGCTCGGCGAGCAGCTCCTTCGTGCCTCAGCCTCCGAACGGCCGCTCGTGCTGTGAGACTTACCTTCTGGTCACTGCAACTGCCCATCAACTTTTGGCCGGACCGAGGCTGCCATCTTCCCGAGAGACCATTTCTACACTTCCGCCGTACGGCCTCTGTCATTGGCTAGGGCGGCCTCGTTTCCGGCGTCAGTATACGCCGATTGGTGAGTTTAAAGACGTGATTGGCTTGATCCCAGTGACGTAAAACTTTACGGGCGACTCCGGCCAGAAAGCTCTGCCCTGAGTAACTCAGGGGAACCGGGGGAGGCTGGGAGCTGGGCGTTGTTCCTCCCCACTGAGACCTCCAAGTCACTAGAATCACATCCCAAAGGGAAGACCTCTTTCTCTCTTTTAATCCCAGGCTCTCCTAGAAGCAGCGATCATAGCAGTTTTCCATAGTACTAGTTGGGAGGTTGCTTCCAGTTGGACTAGGATTGAGGCAGGGAAACTGCAGGGACCCCATGAAAAAGAGCCGGGTTTTTTGTTTTGTTTTTGTTTGTTTTTAAGATTTATTAGAGAGACAGCACGAGCGGGAGGGGCAAAGCGAGAGCGACTCCTGAAGCGGACTCCCCGCTGAGCGGGGAGCCTGTTGCCGGGTGAGGCGCGGCTCTATCCCAGGACTCTGAGATCATGACCTGAGCCAAAATCAAAATCAGGCGCCCCCAAAGCCATTTTTTCCCCTTTGCTTCTTTTCCAGCTTCTATTCTTGCTAGGACCTGCACCCCCACCCCACTCTACACATGCCTCCTGATACAAAAAGCACATGTCCTCCTTGTAAGGGACAAAGAGGTAAGCCTCTTTGGAGGCTTCCAGTACAGTAGGTGATACCTAGGGAATGACCTGACAGAACCATCATGTGCCTATTCCAGACCACTGGCACTGGATATCTCCAGGCCAAGACCCCCTGGCTTCAGGGAATGAGTGACTTATGAAGGACACCTGGACCCTATCCTTGTTCTATTTCCTGGATGCCTGAGAAGACACGTGCACCAGACCCCAAGAAAAGACGAGACTCATGCTCTTTTCCTTTCCAAGTCTCTGGAACGCTCAGTCCATCTCTCTCTCTCTCTCTCGTAGATCTATGTATATATCTATTGGCTCTCCGCACCCAACCTGCCTGCATAAGGATCTCAGCCCACGGCTCCTCTCCTGAGTCTCCCTTTCCTGCATGGGACTCAGAAATCACTCACATTTGCACAAGGAAGTAGGATTTACCAACCCTGCCACTTGCATCATCCCACTGAATCTTCAACTCCTTTCACAAAAGAAGTGGCCTCGGCAAGGTGAAGGATCTCACCCAGGCCACGCGATTGATTAGCAGTAGAGCAAAAACAAAGTTCATCTTATCCCAAAGCCCCCCAGCAAATGTAGAAACCTCTTTATCCTTCTAGGCTTTTGTTTTCTTGATAGCATAGCTTCATTTTCACCGTGTTTATTTTATTATTTACCTGCTCCAGTAGAATGTACTTTCCTCCCCACAAGAGCAGAAACTTTGCTTTGTTTTCTGGTTCATTCCAAAGTGCCTGCCATTTGGAATGAACAAGTGAGTGACTAGGAATGAACTTTGAGCTGAGATCCGATTGAAGTTAGGATGCAAGCCACTAAAAATCAGTGGAGAGCATCCTGGATAGAGGGGATAGCTAAGGCAAAGCAGGAGGGTACTAGAAATGTCAAGAAGCCACCGAGACTGGATGGAACGGCACTTGCATGGGAGACAACAGTGAGAGATGACATAAGGTGGGAGGGTTGGATGCAGGTCACCTAGAGCCTCAGAGTCTGCAGTAGGACTTTGGATTTTATTCTGAGACTAATGTGAAACTATGGGAGAGGTTTTCTTTATTTCTTTTTTTTAACAGCTTTATTGAGATATCTTAGACATATAAAAATTGTATATATTTAAGGTGTACAACTTGAGGGGCATCTGGGTGGCTCAGTCGGTTAAGTGTTTGACTTCGACGTAGGTGGTGATCTCAGGGTCCTTGGATCTAGCCCTGCATCAGGGTCCCCACATGGAGGGGGGCAGGTGGTTTGCTTGTCCTTCTCCCTCGCCCCCCCCCCCCCGCTTGTGCTCTCTTTCTCAAAGAAAATCTTTAAAAAAACAAAAGGTGTACGATATTTGGATTTATGTACACATTGTGAAAAGATCACCACAATCAAGCTAATTAACACATCCGACACCTCTACATAGTTCGATTGTGTGTGTGTGTGTGTGTGTGTGTGTGTGTGTGTGTTGAGAATAAGGGAGAGTTTTGAGCAAAGGGGTGACAAGGTCTTACATTCTTAAAAGATTGCTCTGTATACTAAACATCTGTTGAGTTTAACGAATGAATGAAATCTCCTAGATGGGCCCCCCAGACCATAGAAATGGAGATGTGACCCCTTCCTCAGTCAAGAAACATTTATTTGGATAAAAAAGGAGTCTCTAGGGCTCTGGGCTGGGAAGGTAGCCTGGGTTTCAGGCCTGGGACCCAGCAGCCCGAACAGGCTGGGAGGGGCACTTCCTCTTGCTGAGGTTGGTGAGGATCTGGTCCTGGTTGGACCGGTAGAGAACCACAAAGCTCTTTGCAGGAAGGACAGGACCTCTGTTCTCTTCCACCTGGCCCATCATCAGATAACTGGCTCCTGGGGGAGGAGAGGGAGGGAGCGAGAGCGTGTTATTGAGACCTTGGAGATGTACCTCCTTGTCAGAGTCCTTCAGATTCTATCATTTTTGTGAGGCTATGTCCTCTTCCCCATTTTGCCACATCCGTTACCTTTCTTCATGGGGGGGGCACTGCTTGCAGGGCACATAAAACTTCAGGAGGGTGTCAGTGAGTGGAGAGGGCAGGTCCAGGCCTCCGGTTTTATAAGCACCAATGAGACTGACAGTGACAGTGAGGCCCTCTCCTGGGCCCCGAACCATGGACTTCACTGTTGCGGTCACCACTGTGAGAGAGTGGGGGTGAGAGGTGAGGAGACAGGAGGCCAGCTCAGGGCTGGAGCCAGGAGGGGGGACTTGGAGGACAGGAGGGGAGGTTAGAGCTGTTGGCAGGGGGGCTTCTTACCCAGGCTGCTGGAACAGAAGTTGCTCTGCAAGGTGCCCATCCGGCGGCATTGCTTTGGGCAGGACACAGCGGGCACGTCTAGGAGGGAGAGAGGGTGCTGTTTGTGGAGGGGGACCCACCCAGCAGGTAGGAAGGGCCACTTTCCTCATAACAGCCTCACAGATTTGAATTCATTCAGAGCTCTATCCAGCGTTGGGCCCCAGCACCCAGTACCAGACCTCAGTACAGAGCACCAGTGAGTGATGTATGAATGAATGAATGAGTTTGGAAAGGAGGTCTTTGAAATGCTCTCTTCAGTCTGTGTCCCCTTCCTTCCCCTTCCCAGACTCACTTGGGGCCCCCGGAGTTGCCTGGGCCTCAGAGGAGGCCTTTGGTTTTTCCGCAGACGGGAGTCGGGGCTTGGGGAGCGTGGTACCCGACCGGGCATCCTCCCCTGGGCTCCGGGCCCGCCCTTCAGCACCTCGCGGCAGGGTCTTGTAGGAGGCGGAGAAGCCATCCGCCGTGACACTGAGGTCAGAGACGAACTGGACGAGGAGCTCGTTCCCTTCGGAGGAGATGGGACTGCGGGTGGCGGGGCACCGGGGGAAGCGTCAGGGGGGCCTTGTCATCTCCGCCCTGGCTTGGCTGCATCAGCTTCCTGACTTCGCAGGACCTACTCGCCTCTGGATCCGTGGACCCGTCCTGGTGCCAAGCCAGGTCTCTTGCCTGGTTCAGTACTAGTTCCGCCCACCCGTTTGGGGTTCACGGGTTCAGATCCCGCCTCTTCAGCTAAGCCTGGCCTCTCACCACCACCACCACCCCCACCCCCACTCCCTTCCCTAGAAAGGTGGAGACGCCGGGACCCACCAACCACCCAGGCCCGTCCCCTCACCCCGGGGCCGTGTCGCCGCAGAACTTCCCCAGCCTTTTGGCGTCATCGCTCACGGCTCCGTTGAACACGCTGACCGAGTCGTAGCGGCAGTAGGTGTCGGGCTCCAGGTCAAACTTCCCGAAGGTCAGCGAGATTACCTGTCCGCCGGGAGAGAGGAGGCTGCGCGACGGGACCCCGGGCGGCTCCAGGGCGCGGAAGCCCTGCACCCCTGGCCTCCTCCGGAAGCCCGGAAGCTCGCGGCAGCCTCCTCTCCCCCTTCCCGTGTCCCCCGGAGCCCCCTCTTAAAGCATTCACACCACCGCTCCGAGGGTCACACACCCAGGGGAACCCTTCGGCGGCGTCTTCCGTCTTGGGCAAGGTCTAGTCCAGGCTCACGCTCAAGGAACAGACCCAGCATCACCTCCAGCGCCACCACATACCACACAAAACACCGTTTATAGATCAGCATTGTGTACCTCGCTCTCGTAAGACTCGTCACAGGTGTGATTTTACATTTTTTGTTCGAGTGCAAGCAGTTCTGGGTCTGTTTTTGCTCCCTAGCGCGAGCTCAGTGGTCGGGACATAGCAGATGGTCAGTAAATCTTTGCTGGCTGCATGCTGGAGAACGCCGCCTGGGTCCCCGAGGGCGGCCCGGCAGGGGGTTGGTACCTGGTCCGGGGGCGCGATGATGTGCCAGGAACAGCTGATGCCCGGGGGGTAATCGGACTCGGGCCAGTTGGGCGTGGTCAGGGTTCCCTGGGCCTTCTCCAGCCGCCCCCCGCAAAATTGGTGCTCTGGGGAGGGGAGAAAGGAGTGGGGGTGGGAGGCGGTGGAGACCCTCGGTCAGCTCGAAGAGAGCTCTGGGCTGGAAGCCTGTGCTGGAAGCTCGGACGTCTGGGTCTCAGCATGAGGGGACGAGAAGAGGGGTAGGAAAGGGGGGGTGTGGTTAGCAGAGAGGGGGCTTGGAGGAGCAGGGCTCAGGGGAGTCTTGGACCTCCGGGCGCCCAGGCAGGCGGTGGAAGGGGGAGGAGGCATTGGCTGGACACGCTCCCTTCTCGCCCCTCCCCCTGACCCGCGACCACACCGCTCCTCTTCCCCTGGGAGATCCCATCTCCCCGGTCCGGCGGAAGAGTCCCCTTTGCAGGCTGGGGAGTCCTCACGTTGTGAGGGTGCCCTCAAATTGGGGCACAGCCCCAGAGGCCTCTTTGGGGAGGTCTCTGCCTTAAACATTAAAATGTTTAATGGGGAATCTTCGGCCGCCAGGAGGGGGTGATGGGACCGCAATCGGGAGCCCCGGGCTGGGTGTAGGGGGCTCCGGGTCGGGGGAACCTAGTCCCCCAGCCCGGGGGTGCCCCCTCACGCCCGTCTGAGGGAGCCCGATTGCGGACGGGGGCGGGCAGTTACTCACCGTCCCAGTAACCCCAGGCCGCCCATTCCACCCGCGGGTCGGTGACCCATTTCCGCCTCGCGCCTGGGGGGGGGCCTGGAAGAGGGGTGGGTGGGAGCGGGAGGGGGGAGAGAAGACGGGGAGGAGGGACTGAAGGGGCAGTTAGTGAGGAAAAAGGGTAAGGGAGGTAATGGGGGCCCTAGGCTCTCGGGCGCGGGGTTTGGCTCGGGGTGGAGGTTAAGGCTGGGGGCGGGGCCTGCGCCGGGGGCGGGGCCAGGAGAGGGGGAAGGCGGAGGTGAGGGAGGTCTCACCAGTGCCTGAGGTGGCCCTCCCGCTGTACCAGAGCAGGAAGCCTCGTCCTCCCGTGCCCTCGTCCGCCGTCATTCTCAGGGTCACCTGGTTGCCGGGGGCGACTAAGGGCGCAGGCCGGAAGGTCCCGCAGAAGCGTCCAAGCCGCTGGCCCGAGGTTCCAGACCCGGCAAAGACCTCCAGGGCATCATAACGGCAGGCCGAGTGCTGCTCCAAGTCGAAGACGCGGAAGGAAAGGGACACAGTCTGGCCCTCAGGGACCTGAAGGCGGGGACAGGGAAGAGGACCTGCAAAGTCAGGCCACACAAAACCCAGGCGGAGGGTCCTTCTCTTTCCCCAAGCATCTCAGAAACCGGGCCTGAACAGGAAGGGACCCCATCAGGGTGCAGAGCAGAGGGCCTGGGCCCTGCAGCAGCTTGTGGCTTGCTCAGGGGACAAGACCTGAGGGCGGGAATGGAGTTGGGAATGGACGAGCGGGCCCTGAGTTAAGGAAGGTGTGAGGACACTTTGCCACGTGTTATTGTGGGCCCTGCCGCCCTCAGTGACCAGAGGGGACGGGCTTGGACTTCCCTGGGAGAAGGGGTGGTGCAGGGACCAGAGCGGGGAGCAGGGGGTCGGCAGACTGGGGTTCCCTTAGCAGTCAGGCCTGGGAGACTTCAGCAAGGGGGTAGTGATCAGAAGGGCCTTCTCACCGTTATTGTCCAGATGCACTCCTTATTGGGGGGGTAGAGGTTGGGGAAACCCTCACTTGCCACGTAACCTGACTCCCCGGTCACATCCCCTCCACACAGGAACACGGGTCTGGAGAACAGAAGAGGGGTCAGCCATGAGTGGAGGAGAGCTTGGGAAGGATAGGGTAATGAGGATGGGGGGGCAGGGAGGGAAGCCAGGGGGATGGAGGAGAAAAGACTAGGGGATCTGGGGCAGCCTCAGCCAGCCAGACCGGGATTGAGAGGATTAGGAACAAGTGGGGCCAGCAACTTGGCTGTCTCTCCAACACCCCCCAATCCCCACCCCCACCCCAACAGGAATTCCCGGAATCCTCCCCAGGCTGTTCCTCACTCTCCCCCTCGCCCTGCCTGGCAGTCGGGGACAGGAGCCGCCTAACTACTTCCAGATGTGGACACAGCCACGAGGCCATGGGGGGGAGGGGGCGGAGAGATGAGCAGCAGCAACGATGGCCCTCACGTTGAACCTGGAGACCAGATCTCCCCAGCTCCCAACCTTTGCCCTGCTCCTGTTCCTGCTAACTACTTGAGTATCTGTCTCCCAAGTCTCCCACTTTCTCCCCCCCTCCCCCCCCACCTCTAATTCCCTCCTGGAATCCAGATGTCCAGCTACCAGGCAAGTTCAGGGTCTTGGTGCTCTCAGGTTCCACGGGGGGCCAAGGGTCTGGGTGGATGGGGAGACTTAGAGGACAGGGGACAAAGGGTGGAGGAACGGGGGGGCAGTGGTGACCCGCAGAAGATTGTGGTCTTGCAGTAGGGAGGGAGAACTTGGGGGCTAGGGAAGAGTTGGGGCTGCAGGAGATCTGGGGGGTGGTGTGTTAGTGAAGGAATCCACAGGATCCACAGGGAAAACCCCCAGGAATCAGGGCTTTTGACGCTCACTCAAGCTATCTGGAAGGTGCCAAGAGACCTACCTGGTATAGTTGGGGGTCTGGCCCTGGGCGAAAGGTAGCAGGGCCCAGGCAGTGAGGACCCCCAAGAGGGAGGCTGTGGCAGCAGGCAGCATGGCGGGGGGGGAGAGGCGCTGGGGTCCTCGAGGCAGCAGCTGAGTTTAGCGGCGGCGGCAGCCGGGATAATCAGAGCCAGATGAGGCGGCCTCGGGTGTGTGGGCGTGGGGACTGGCCGGTGGGGCGGGCGGTGGGGAAGGCGGGACAGGGAGAGTTTAGTTGGGACAGTGGTGAGTCCAGGGGCCTCTCTACATCCAGGACACATAAATATTGACCTAAGGAGGGGTGGAGCAACGAAGGGCAGAGGGAGCATCGACCCTCAGCCGTAATGCAGGGATCAAGCACTGTCATCTGGAAGCCCACTCTGCCGGGGGCCCGAACGTCCTGCGAACACAGCCTCTGCTCCTTCCTCATGATCGTCCCCATGCCTGCCTCCTCAGCACCCACGGGAAGTCCTTCCCTTGACCCCCGACATCCAGTCACCCCCTTCCTGACCCCCCCCCCCCACCGCTCCAGCTTATTTTCCACTTCAAATTTCTACTGTCTTCTCCCCATCCCTGGGCCAGACTAGGCCAAGGAGAAAATTCTTTCTGCTCACCCATTTTTCTCTCCCAATATTTGGAGGTATGGGAGTGGGCTAGGGAGACATGGTATGTGGATAAAGGGAGCCTCCCCCTCATTAAGAAAGAAGAGGATGGAGTAGAAAGTGAGGGAAAGGGACAGCACGTGAGACTGGACCTGGAAGGTAAATGGGAGGAGGGGAAGAGGGCACTGACTTCACGGGGACTGAGGGAAATGGGTAGGAAGCTCTGTGAGGTCAGAAGCAAGTGGCCTCCTCAGGATGGGAGCAAGTCTGAGGGACAGAGGATCCGAGTAAGAGAACCGAGTAGCATATGTTGACTGCATTGTTCCAGAAGGTGGGGCTTGGACTTCCAAGTCCAGAAGCCTGGGCCAGTCTTGGGAGTGGGAGGGGAAAGCAAACTGAGAGATTTAGGTGGTCAGGTCCGCAGCACCTGGATGCTTGAGCCGCTTCTGCTCTGCCCATCCCCGGCCACACTCCTGCCCTCTGTTGCCCACCAAGCCAGGCTTTGGGCCCCCGTTCCCTGCCCCATTTTCCTCCCAGGCCCCAGGGCTCCAAACCGGGCCTCACTTCTGCCTTTTATTCTATTTGTCCATCAAATCTCTTGTCCATGATAGATTGGGGGCCCCTCCTGGGCAGCCCCCCGAACATCTTACAAAACAGTTCCTGGTTCACCCTGGCATGTCTAGCAATCCCCACCACCCCCCCATGTGCACATGCAGTATTTGCTACCACCCCATTTCTCCTTAGCTCCTGGCCCAGGGCCAGACTCTCCCTCCAGGGGTGAGATTAGGAGAGGGGAGTCAGCTCTCGGGGGTTGGGGGGCCTGGGCCAACCCCTGCGGCAGCCCTCTGCAGCATGTCCAAGGCCTCCCAAAAGAAATCCTTCTGTGCGGCCATCAAGGGCATCCAGCCCACGATCTCCTTCATCTTTTCCATGCGATCCTGCAATGTGGGGCAACTGTGGATCTGGCTGAGGTACTCCTCACAGGCCCGGGCCGCCCCCCCAGGGTCCTGGGATGCTCCGGCCCCCAGGCTGGGCTCGGGGGTCACCACCACCCTGCTGGCTGGAAGGTCCCGATAGGTGGGGTGCTGCTCGATGTCATGGCTGGACAGCATGTAGAGGCACTCTCTGGTAGAGCAGAGGGAACAGGCACACAAAGGGACCTTGGAGGAGAGAAGGGGCGTGGCTGAGAGGGGCCTTTACTGAGGGGCTCCCAGGAAGCCCCAGCTGTTGTGTTCTTCCCTCTCAGACCAGCCCTGAGCCAGCAAGTGAGCTCGGACTGGCCAAGCCCCAAGGTTGTATGAGGTCAGAGAGGGCCAGCAGGGTCTGCTAAGGGAGAGAGCCAGGAGCCGTGGTGTGGGGCCGGGAAGGGAGGCAGGTGGTGCTGGGGCAATGGGGTCCCCGGGTTCCTGCAGGAGCCCCGGCTACATCGCTGTCCCACCTCGCTCTATTGCTCCTGCCCTCCCTGGTTGCCTGCTTGTCTGACAGTGCTCTGACCTTGACGTGGAGCTTCACGAAGGAGGCACTCCCCTTAGGCCAGCCAGGGAGGCGGCCTCCAGCCCCACAGCCGCAGCCCAGAAGCTCCTTGCTGAAGTCCGAGCCCTGGCTCAGCACCAGGGAGTGGTTGAGGCCACACCACAGGGCAATGGGGCGTTGCAGATAATGCACCTGAGGACACAGGGCCAGGATCCCTAAGGTGGGAACGCCAAGGATTTGGGGGCCCAGATAGGACAGGAAGGCTCAGGGAAGAATCTAGGAAAACGAGGAGAGGAAAGCGAAGGGACTCAGCATCCCCCCACCCCACCCGCCACCCAGCCAGGAGGCAGACCAGCAGCAATCTCTCCCTCCTTGGTTCTCCTGCAGCCCCAGTCGGACTGCACGGGGTCTAGCACTTCTGCTCGTTCCTCATCTTTGCTCCCCAGAAAACAGGCTACTGGTCTGAGTCCAGGGTCGGCTATCTGCTCCCTCATTGTCACCCCAGGCCTGTGCCAGGCCAGCCTCTCATCCTGCCTTCCAGCCCCAGGAGGAGGGCTATCCTTCCTCTTCCCAAAGTTGAAAGACTCCCTCCCTGTGCAATTCCAGGTCAGCCCCCAGGAAGGACTTTCCTTCCACTTACTCCTCCCTTCTCTCTCCAGCATGTTCAACTTGTCCTATCCCTCTCTTTCAAACTGGCGACCCTATTTTGGAAAACAACATTGCCACCTGATTCCTGCGGCTTCTGACGGCTGTCTTTTAGGCAGCAGAACTGGTTACATGACCAGTCTGGGGCCGACCCCATTCTTATTCTCACCACAGCCAGGCTTTCTCTGCTTACTAAGCTACTGACATGTTCTCTCCAAACACACTTGACCTCCCAGCTGCCAAATCCCAGGGCCTCTCCTGCACACTTCCTCCTGAGATCATGAGGGCTTTAATTTTGAAGATACAGGTTAAGTAATTTATGGTCATTATAGAAAAATTATAAAATATTGGCAAGCAAAGATTAATTTAAAAATCACTGGCAAGGGGCACCTGGGTGGCTCAGTCGTTAAGCATCTGCCTTCGGCTCAGGTCATGATCCCAGGGTCCTGGGATCGAGCCCCGCATCGGGCTCCCTGCTCAGCAGGAAGCCTGCTTCTCCCTCTCCCACTCCCCCTGCTTGTGTTCCCTCTCTCGCTGTGTCTCTCTCTGTCAAATAAATAAATAAAATCTTTAAAAAAAAAAAAATCACTGGCAAGGGGTGCCTGGGTGGCTCAGTCGATTAAGCACCCAGACTCTTAATATTGGCTCAGGTGTTAATCTCAGGGTCGTGAGTTCGAGCCCCGTGTTGGGCTCCACGCTGGGTATGGAACCTACTAAAAAAAAAAATCACTGGGAATCCCACCACCTACTGTGAATATCTTGCTGGATATTCTTCTTCACTACTGCGTGTGTGTGTGTATGTGTATATGTATAAATTGTATATTTTTAAACAAAAATGGGATTGTATTATGTAAAATAATTTCACACTTTTTTTCACCGAAAAATATGGCCTGACCATCTTTCCGTGTCAGTAAGTATAGTCCTGCATTATCTGTCACCATGAGTCCCCCCCTCCTGTTTGAAACTCTCTGAGCCCACGGCTTCTGGGATTTGGCATCCGAGGGTGTGCCCCTCCGGTCTCAGAGATGGCCTTTTCATTCCCTCTGCCTCCGGCATCGGTTCCTGCCCGGGCTTTGCTCCTCCATCCCTACTTCTGTCCGTGTCAGCCTTGTTCCGACATGGAATCTAATGGCAGGGAGACATTTCCACTTTGGAAAAAGTCCAAATTCACGCTCTGCCTCTTTCCTCAAGCCAGCCTCCCTTCCCACGTTTGTAGGCATGCCGTCTTCCTTCAAGGGGTCTTGCGCCAGAGCCCCTTTTGTCCTCGGGGCCTTCTCCTCACATCTCAGCAGTTTCCAGGGCCTGTTCATTTCCTTCCAAAACATCTCCGGGATCCATTCTTTTGGGTCCTCACTGCCCCCGGCTCTTGTCTCAAGTGCTGTTGGGTCTCCACAGTCTCCCAGTGGGCTTCTCATTCCGCAGCCTCCTGTTCTCAGTCATCCGTGGGGGTTACCTTCTGCTCCTGAAACCTGCAGTGACTCTTTCCCAAAGCTATGCTTCTCCGGGCTCACCCCGCCCTGCACTGCCTCATATCTACCGGTTTCCGAAACACCGTCTCTGCTTCAGGTATGTGCGAGCCGCGATGTCGTCCCCAGTATGCAGAATGCCTCTCCGTGTGCCCACCCGAATCCGATCTAAGCCGCCAGGACCTGATCACCTCTCACCTCTTCTGGTTAGGCCAGCCCACCCCTCCCCACCCCGGTCTCCGTGCTTCACTGAATTCCTAGTGCACTTACAGCAAGCACCGCACAGAACGGACCTCACAGTGCCAACCCTGGGAAAGACATGCACCAGTCGCACACAGGCGTGACGCACTGATTGGCTTAACTTCCCCAGGGAGTAGGGAGTGGGTTCTAAAGAGAGTGGAGAATCGGAGAGATCCGGGCCTTAGGGAATTGGAGGAAGGGGGTCAGGAGGAGAGTAACTGAGAAACAGTCTCACCTGTGTGGGTTCCCCTCGGTCCATTTTGTCCCCTGTTCCCAGCTGCCCGTATCTGTTATTTCCCTGCATGAAGATTCGGCCAAATTCATCCACCAGGCCAAGGTGATTGTAGCCAAGAGCGCAAAATAGGATCTAGGAAGTAAGACAGAAAGAGGAGGTGGGCATTCAGTTCCCTCCAGAGGAACCCTGAGCTCCGGAATCTCCCAGCTGCTAACCTGCCATTCCCAGCTGACTTCTTTTGGCCTTGCCCGCTGGCCTTGCCCGCTGCCTCGCCCCTCTCTCTGGGTCCCCTGTCCCTCCCTGAGCAATCATTTGATCCCTGCTCATATTTCAGACCTCTGGTACCTTCCAAACCCTAACCCCCCTCCTCTGCCCACCCCCTGGTCTGCCCCATTCCTCCAGGATCCTACCTTGGCAGGCAGTGAGAGAGCAAGCGGCATCTGCTGGTCCAGGGGGTCAAAGGCTTGAAGGGTCCCAAAGAGATCACGATACACCCCTGGGGTATGCACCTCAAAATACACTCCCCCCTGGTCTGGGGGGTCAGGAGCCCTCAGCTCAGCAGCTTTGGGCACCTATTTCCTAGAGCTAAGGAACCACCTGGGATAAAAGCTGCAAGATCTGGGGCGTCTCACACCCACTAGCAATATACCAGCTATGATGTCTGGGGACCTAAACTCATCTTTTCACTAGGATGCCCGAGAGGGTGCACCACAGGCTGGAGTAAGTATCAGGGGGCGCTGTCCATTTCTGGAAGGTGAGTTTAAGACCAGGGTCTGGAGAAGAAGGACGGTGGTCCTTACCCGTGATGTAGAGAGTACTGCTCTGGTTGGAAGCCATGCAGGCCACACGAAGGTGAGGCAGGCAACGGGACACCTTCCTCAGGGCCAGCTGAACTGTGTAGGAGCGCGGCTGGTCCAGCTGGGTTTCATTCACTACCAAAGAGTAGATCTTTCCTTCCTCTGGGAGATGGGGAGAGGCAGATAATTATGTGAGGGAGGGGACCCCCCACCAATATCCACATTAAGTTCCCAGTAGACCCTCTAAGCCATACTGATAAAACATTTCCTGCCCTAGAGTGGGGCTGGAAGAAAAAGCGTAGAAATGGAATAAGGGAAGAGTGACCTTGAGTTGTCCAGACTCTAGCCCTTTACCACCAAAAATAAATCAGGGAAGTCCTTGGGTGTGAAAGACGAGTGGAGAGAACACCTAATAGATTTGGCAGAATCCAATTGGAGTGTTAGGAAGAATTATGCTGAGAACTGGGGCCCTGCCTGGCATGAAGAAGTCCAGAGGGTCTCAAGCTTGGGAGTGTGGTCAAATAAAGGGGACAGGGGCACGAGTCTGGCTCAGTCAGAAGAGTTTGTGACTCTTGATCTCAGGGTTGTGAGTTTGAGCCCCACAATCGGTGTAGAGATTGCTTAAATAAATAAAACAAAAACTTAAATATATATATATATATATGCGACAATGAGCAAGTGGGTGGGGGAAGTTTGGGGAATTAAGTGTAGTGTATAACAGGGACATTACAAAGGTTAGAATTTTGGAAAATTGGCCTTCCACTAGAACAGTGGTTTTTAAACTATTTTTTGCAGCAGCGCCCTTTACTCATATGAGACACACAGAATCTTAGATGAGGAGACAGACAAAAAAGCGAAGCTCTTGGGTTTGAGAGCAGGATGAGTTGACTTGCAGAAACCCATGTGAGAGGCCTCCCCCTCCCCTGCAGCAGGTCCTGAAGAATCTGTAGAAAGCAGTTTGCAAACCACTGCTCTGGGCCACACCTGTGAGAAGCAACAGAGACCGCTGGGTCTCCTGACCGACCAGCACGATCTGTTTGAAGCTCATGGAGTGGTGGAAGGTCATCTTGAAGACCCGCTGCCCACTGGACTGCAGATAGACCTCGACACAGTCACAGGCCCGGCTGCCAGTTGTGCTTACCACACCTGGCTGCTCCCGAGTGGCCAATACATAGAGGTATTTACGGTAAACTGTGTCACATCTTGGGTCCGAGGCAAACTGTAGGAAGAGATGAAGGTGTCTGGGATCTAGGCCTTGGAGTGGAATGAGGCTGGGACAATGGGATCCTGGGGTGAGCGATGAGGTACTTGGGTTCAGGGCTGGGAAACGAGGACTTGTTTCTCAGTTCCTGGGACAGGAGGGCAACTGTCCCGAGGAGATTATCTCAGGGCTGGTGTGGGCCCTGGGTCCCCCCCGCCACTGCAGGAGGGGTGGGGTCTCAGCTGCCAGGGTTCTGCTACTCACATCCTTGGCTCCGCGACACAACACAACATAGCGGCAGGCTCGCTTCCACTGGATCTGGCCAAGGGTAGAGGAGACCAGGGCATTTTTGAGAAAGAAGAGGGTCCCCGCGTAGTCAAGAATGAAGACGTGGTCCTTGGTGGGCAAGAAGCGGCGGTAGCCATGGGCTAGCAGGGGGGCTACACTCTTGCTGAGACAGCGGCGGCGGCCCCCAAATGCCTGGAAATACAGGCCCTTCGTGTCTGGAGAAGGGAAGGAGATGGAAGGCTCAAGGGGTCAGGATGGCACATGGGAGAGGAATCAGAGCTTGGGCAGACTAGATTTCTTGGGTAGCGTGGTAGCAGCTCCTACACCCAAGACTGGGGAACAGACCCCTTCTAAAGGACACTGGAAAGCTCAGAGGACATCTTTAATAATCCCCTATAGAGGATATCTTTAATAATCCCTCATGCCTGAACTTGAGTTCTCTGTCCCCCTCTGCCCCTCAGCCCAGGGCACTACACATGCTTCTAAGTGAGCGCTTCTTCGGTCCAACCTTGCATCAGAGACATCAAGGGGAAAATACACAGAAAAGCAGCAAGAGGAGTGAAAAAGAATGACCGAGAAAGGCCAGTAACCCCCCTCACCCCTAGCTCTGGATCTGCTGTCTGGATCAGATCTGGATCTCCCTTTATCTCAAGTACTTGGATAGGGACTCCCTGGGAATGGTTTAGAGCATGTTTCTCAGCCTGGGGTGATTCTGTCCCTCAGGTAACACTGTCACAACTGGGGGGAGGTTTGCTCCTGGCATCTGGTGGGTGGAGGCCAGGGATGCTGCTAAATATCCTGCAATGCACAGGACAGCCCCCCCACTCCAAACAACTATTTGGCCCCAAATGGCAACAGTGATGAGGTTGAGAAACCCTGGTTTAGAGGAGGAAAAACTCGTTTGGGGAGTGGAGGAGGTGTCCGGGATTTGGACAGAGATTTTGAATATGGAGGGAGGTTTGTCACGGATGCTAGTAATGGGGGTCCATCAGAGGGTGGAGCTAGAGGCTTGCAGCGCTGGAGGGCGTATGTTTTGAATTTCTTCCACAGAAAGGGGCCCCGGAAGTTTGGCCGGGAATGCTGAGGCTACTCTATGGAACAGGAGGGACCCCAGCATAAGGTAGGACAGAAGCAAAGAGAACGGGAGTTTCTGGGGAGGTGTACAGTTAAGAATGGCAGCTCTCTTCCAGGGCCGGACCCCAGAACCCTGCTCTCGTAGGCGAGGACTGAGCCTGCGACAGATGCGTCTCCACACGCCCTCGGCGTCGCACACTTCGCGGAAGTAGCGGCAGGTCTGGCCCAGAGCGACTACATCTCTGACTGGGAGGAATGAGATGATATGCTCCACCTGGGGGGCAGGAGGGAGGAAGCAGGGATCACCGGGGCCCCTCAGCGCTCTGGCCCCCTGTCCTTTATTCTTAATACCTCCCTGCGGAGGACTCACCAGCTCTGGGGGGAACAGCTGAACAGAAATAGGGTTCCCTCTCCCCTTCTTCTCTTCACCCCCAGGCTCTGGGCCACATGAAGGGCAGCTCCGCTTCACCTACCCAAGTAGAATGGGGAGCACAGGGGTTCCATGAGAGTCAGGCCTCTTTTGCTCCCTTCTCTCAGCCTGTCTTTCATTAGCTACTTTCTTGGGGGCTCACAGCTCTGTCTTCCAGCTCTGTGTTCTCAAATCCTCCCATCTTTCTCTCTAGGCCCATGGGTCACCCCTCCCTGTCTGCCGTGTTCCTTGGTCCACCAGCTCCAAAGAACCCCTCCCCCGATCTCTGGCTGCCATCTTCTTGTCCTTCCCTTGGCTCGCTCCCCCCTCACCCGGAGCCCCTCCTCCCGTCCGCACAGCCCGGTGACTTTTTGCAGCTTTCGTCTCCGGCTTCTCCTCACCATCCTGATTGCCCCCTCCCTCATCTCTCCGGGCCCCTTGGCCCCCCGTAGTCAGCTCCCTGGCCCCCGTCCCTGCTGCCTTTCCCACACCATGTCCCCCGCCTGGGCTTGGGGGACCTCTGGGGCCCCTCTGCCTCCTAAGCCCCTCCCCCATGGAGTCTGGGAAGACAAACCTCTCTGTGACCTCACTGCCCAGCCACTGTGACCTATTTTCCCCAACCTGGCCCGGGATTTTCTCTTAGACAGCTCCTGGGTTCTAGCTCAGCTCTAGCCACCCAATGGCTCATGGGATATGCATTTTACAGGAGAGAGAAAGCGTGAACTACTGATAGATGAGGCCTTTACTTTTGGGGAGTAGTTGTGAGGTTCCTCCAATTGAGGCCCTTTTAGCACTAACTCTGCTCCGTAGAGAAACACTGGTGAATTCTCCTATCTCAGCAGGCCAGGGCCTCCAGGGGATTTGTAGCCCATGAGTATAAACTAAAAAAAAAAAAAAAAGTATAAACTCATTTTGACAGATGAGGGGGAACGGTGACCCTGCTAGACTCTCCTAGAGGAAAGCATGCACCAGATTAAAGTGGGAATAATTCAGCACAAATTCTTTAGACTCATAAAAACACACCCAAAAGCAGATTTCCTGGATAGTAACATCAATGCATATATGAAGGACAACCTATCAAGGTGGAAGAAAGGGATGGAATTACTCTGAACCTTGGGGTATCTCCCAGAGTGTAAGCTTTTAATGTAGTCTTATAGGGGGAGAGGGGTGCCATGTATGAGAAACAGCAGGATTTGGGGGTGTGTCTGTCTAGGTAGGACCAAAGGATCTACACCAATAAATCCAAGGAGTAACCGGGTCTTCCAGGAACTCAAAGCTATCCAGTCCTGGACAACCAGCCCTCAGCTGCCTAGTATTACAGAATTTATTGCGCTAGCTAATCGTCAACCACCCAAACTCCCTTATTCATGGTGAGTAGTAAACAACTAGTTTGAGACACCGTGGATGGAATTTTAATCATTCAATAAATGTTTAGGAATTTCAACATTTGAGATGTGATTTATAAGAAACTTTCAGTGGTTTGCAGTCAGGCAACTCTGACCATATTAAATGGACTATGTTATGCCACCTAAGAGGATGCTAAGATCTCTCAACAGACAGAAAAAGGATCGTCGGCTTCCTCTGGTGTCTGGGTCCCCTTTGATCCACTCCATTTCAGCTCGGGAGGCAAAGAAGAGGGTGCAGATAGAAAAAGCCCACCATAGAAGCTGCTGGGAAACGGTGGGAAACCGGGCTTCTAGAGCGAGCGGTCAGTAACTTGCGGATTGCTCTTGCCAACCCATCAACTTCCCTCCGCCTCAGTTTCCTCATTTGTAAAACGGAGGGCTTCTTCTAGAGGGCACGGTCCCTTCTGGACTAACCGCCCCCCACCCCCCACCCCGGGCTCGTCATCACAGTTCCCGTCCAGGCGCGCTCTTCGGGGCGGGCTGGCCAGCCGGGAGGCAGCTCTGAAGGCTCTCCGGTCTCCCGTAACCCTTCCTCCAGGAGCTGAGCTGGGCATCTCCGGTCTCTGGGAAGCCTCCCGCCCGCCGGGGGTCCGGACACCTACGCAGGGCCTCAGCCTCCGCGGCCGGAAAGGCCTCCATGGTCCCTTCGGATGCAACGACCCGCTGCGCACTGGCCTCAGGCGTCGCCTGGCCCCCACGCCGGCCTCCCCCGCGCCCTCAAAGCGGGCTCGCTCCCTAACATTTCCAGGTCGCAGGCGCCACTCCAGGCCCTGCACTGTTCCCGGCCGGCCCGGCGCGCAGCGATCACATTCTTTACCTCAGTCACAAAGTTCTAGCTTACCCGCCTCCTCCTAGGCGAAGGGACCGCCTTCTCGCCCATGCTATTGGTAGGTACAGCCGTCCCTCAGAGAAGAGGCCGGGCCAGGTTCCCTCCGGAGGATCGAATTGGCCTTCTTGACAGTCACTCGCCTGTATCTGGCTTGCGATTGGCCTCCGTTGGAAGAAAACCAGGAGCCCCGGCTTGCGGTCCCTCGGCCTCTATCCCTTCTAGTGGAGGGCCGGCGTCCCCGTCTCCTGGTTAGACCTGATTGGCTCCATCCCCAGCCCTAAGCATTGCGATTGGATGCGGCTGCGCGGGGCGGGCCGGCCTGGAGCGTCGGCCGTTGGCGAGCGCTCCATTCTAGCCCCCTCCCTTCTGTCGCCTCACTCCGGCGCTGGAGTCTCCACCCCCCCGGCGGGTTCTGATTAGCCACTTCCGACGCGTCTCGGGGCCGCGATTGGTCCGCCGGGTCCCTGAGCCCGTTCCCCCCCCTTGAAGCGACTACGGCGGCTCCAAGGAGGGGGAGGGGGTAGGAGGGACGGCCGGTCCCGTCAGTCAGGCAGCGGGAGCCGCCGGGAGCGGATGGCGGCGGCGGTAGCGGCCCCACTCGCCGCCGGGGGTGAGGAGGCGGCGGCCACGACGTCTGTTCCAGGGTCTCCGGGTCTGCCCGGGAGCCGCAGTGCAGAGAGGGCCCTGGAGGAGGCCGTGGCCACCGGGACCCTGAACCTATCTAACCGGCGCTTGAAGCACTTCCCCCGGGGCGCGGCCCGCAGCTACGACCTGTCAGACATCACCCAGGCTGGTGAGTGCACCCGGCCCCGTACCCGGCAGGGACCCTCATTTGCATAGCCCCGCCCCTGGCTCGTTTCTCACGGGGCTCGAGAGTCTAGCCCGCCCCTTCACCTGACCGTCGGGGTTCTCGACCCCGCCGATTTGCATAAGCCTGCTACCTCCCCCTCCCCACTTTGAGAACTACCAGACAATGAACACATTTCTCGTTTGCACGCAATGCCCAGCGCCCCGGCCGAGCGTTGTGAGAATTCCCCGTCTTCTGCTTCTCTTTATTTGCGTATCTGCGCACCTGTAGAATGGTCCCGCCCCTCACCTGGTTGACTCATTCGCATGACCTCTTCAACCTCAGTTCCGATCGTTCTTTAAAGCAGCCCCCACGATCCCCTCTGAGGACTCCTTTCTCTTCCTCCACTTCGTCTCCCAGCTCTTTCCTCCCCATTCCACCGAGATCCGAGCAGCCTTAGGCCCCCCTCTTCCCTGGGATTTGCCCCTAACAACCTGGTGTTTCTGTTTACTGTGCTTGTTGTCCCGCCCCCTAAGGTCGCTGGCCCTCTCCACTCTTCACTCAGCTAGCCTATGGGAAAGAAGCAAATCTTCCACCTCCCCTAACGCTGTTCTCCTCGAGCTCTTCCACCTATTATCCCTGACCCCCGTATCCAGGACTCCTCCTTCTTGCGTGTGTGAGGTCACTGTGGAGCCTGTGACCTCATAGGGACCCTAGAATTCCCATTTGAGCTTCTGCTTTCCCTAGGGGGAGGGACTTGAGGCAGTTGCTGAAAGGAAGGAAATCTTATCTCCTGGCTAGGAGTGCTGGGAAGCTAGAGACTGTCCCACTGCCCGTCCACTCCCCCACCCACAGATCCCTCTAATCATGCTCCCTCCTTCCTGGTGTCTCTTGCTGCCAGGGTGTGGGGGACTCTACCATGACAGGTGAGTCAGGCCTCAGCTGCTCAGGAGGCAACAACCTATGACCTTGAGCTGGCAGCTGGGGGGTGGAGATTGGGAGTGGGGAGGAGGACTGCATTCCCGAAGCCCCACCCTAGCCTAGCCCAGGGTGGGACTTGGGGCTGGGTGAGCGTCCTCCCATCCTCCGAATGACACTGCTCTGCGACAGCATGTAATTGTCCAGCAGGTGCCTCCTCACCTGCAAACACTCAAGTGGGCACAGGCACTCTCTTCCCTCCCCTGTTCTGGGGAGGACCAGTTTAAACCTCTCCACTTTTCTTGGGTTGCTGGGTAAACGCACTTGCCCGCCATGCAGTGAGTGAGTTCAGGGAATGGATGAGCCCCAGGAGCCATTCCTCTCCCTCTCAGTCTCCCCCAGCCGCCTAACCCCAAGCTCCAGATTGACCTCAGCAGCTGTGTGACACTCGCCCGTCTGTTCCCTTTCCCCTCCCCCTTGCTTGTTTTTTGACAAAGACCAAATGTTATTCTTTACTTCCTTAGGGCTCTGCCTCTGTGAGTGGACTCCTGGGGAAAACTACCAAGAACTCCCTGGCCCCTCCCAGCCCCTACCCCCTCCCACCCTCCACCGCCAGCATTCCGGCTCAGGGTGCAGGCAGTTCTGAGTGAGCTTGTGTGTTGAAGCGGGAAAATCCCAGCTTCCGGAGGACCTCTTCCTGTCCTGCTCTCCACGCAGAAATCCTGAGTCCAGGTTGTAGGCCAGGTGGAATCTGTCTCATCCAGAACATTCTCCTCTGACCCCTCTCCCCAACCAGAATGCTTATAGTTTGGGGTAGAAAAGGGAAGTGACAGTTAGTGTTGCCCATACCCCGTCCTCTATACCTCCTTGCCCTCCAACCCAGACTAAACACTTCAGCACTCTGCCAAATTATTTTGAGCCCTATCCTGCTTTCCCAACTCTTTTGCCCTGCATGTTTCTTATTGCACAGGTCTCTGATATCCCCTGGACTCTGTTCCTTGGGGCCCCTGAAAGTAGGATGAATCCTGAGATGGCGGGGAGGGGCGGCTCTCGCAAAGGAGAAGTGCAGCTCATTCTCTTACAGACCACATCCTGTGCCTCCTGTGCCCTGCCTCCTCCAGCCTGGGCTCCCTTCCGCTCCTAGCTTTTGCCCCCACCACTGCTTAGCCCATCTTGTCCTCCACCCCCTTCATCCACAGCATGTGTGCACACACACCCACATTTGTAGATTCAGGGAGAGCAGGCGGGTGGAGGGCCAACGTAGGAGGACTGCATCTGGCCGTCTCACCCTCTCCGGAACTTGGTCTTCTCCCTTGACGGGTCTTCTCTCTTTGCATACCAGGGCTGTGAGCAGAGAGGGAGAAAAAAGGAGGCCTGGTACATCAGGCTGTCATCCGCCCTGGTAAACATAGGGCCCACCAGAGACAGAACCTGACAGATTGTTTCTACTCCATTTCCTGTCATGAGACTCATTTCCTTTGGGGATATACCCCAGCTTCCCTCCCATCAGCTTTTGCTCACCCCTTCCTGGGGAGGGCTGCCTAAGAAGCTCACCCAAGTTCTATTGCCAGGGACATCCCCCTGCAGGCCCTGGGCCCCTCCCAGTGCAGGCGAGGAGAGAAAACAGAAACCCAGGCTTGCAGAGCTCTGAGCGGTTAGTGTCCCCAGACTGGCAGAAACCCCAGGCCTGACTCCTTTCATTGGAGTAGCAAGCGACCACTTGAGATAAGGGGTGGTCATAGGCTTTACCCTCCCTACTTCCCTCCCCGTTTCTCACCCACACCAAGACACAGGCAAAAGAGCTGAGCGCCTAAAGCCTGGGTCAGTAAGAGAGGAAGTAGAGGAAGGCCAGTGGGGCTGGAAGAGGGTGGGAAGGAGGCCAGTCCTGAAGAAGGTGTATCCGGATGGGAGGGACCTGAGGACTCCAGCTTCCACCTCCAGCTTGGTCAGCTCGCCTTCCCCTCCTGGTCCTTGGGAGTCTATTCCTTCACAGACCCTTGGACCTGGCTTGCTGATCCCAGGGGCTGATGAAGAACCGTTGTCCAGTGTGTCAGGAGCCTTACTTATTCTCTAGAGCCAGACTCTAATGACCCTTGGCTTCTTCCCTGTGTTGAAAAGAGGTTGAGGCTGGGGACAAGGCCCCCAAGGAGGGACGGAAGAGGGATGAGCTTTCTCAGTGGTCTCCCCGGGGGGCTTACCATATTCTTATCTCGAGCCTCCCGGCCCATTACTTTGCTGTTTTCTTTGGAGCACCAGCCTTCTCCATAGAACAGCAGGAACCACAAGAGTTCTAGAAGCCAGTCACCCTTTCCAGGGTAGTCCTTCATTTGTGTATTTGAAGGTGGTGGTCATGGTTTGTCCTCCTAAGTCTGAGCTTCTCCAGCCCAGTGACCCTACGGCCTTTGCTGTCCTGTTAATGCTTGGAATGTGCTCGGTTTTGCAGAAAGCTTTGTTCTCTCCAAGGAGCCCAGGTTTATAGGCCTGATTCTTTAGGTCCAATGGGGAGGCGGGTGGCTGGGCAGCTGGCTCTGGGAAAGTTCAGGGCCCTCCTGTCCGGGGCTGGGCCTGTCCACAGCTCTCCCCTGACACTTGCTTCTAGACCTGTCCCGGAACCGGTTCCCTGAGGTGCCGGAGGCAGCATGCCAGCTGGTGTCCCTGGAGGGCCTGAGCCTCTACCACAATTGCCTGAGATGCCTGAACCCAGCCTTGGGGAATCTCACAGCCCTTACCTACCTCAACCTCAGGTAGGGAGGCACAGCCAGGCAGGGGCAGGGAGGGGTGGGAGCCCCAAGTCCCAGCACACGGTACCCTGAGTGCTCCTCCCAGAGCCCTGAAAAGAGGAGTGCCCTGGGGACTGAGCCCCATGCTTTTCTCCCTTCCATAGCCGAAACCAGCTGTCATCGCTGCCACCCTACATCTGCCAGCTGCCTCTGAGGGTGCTCATCGTCAGCAACAACAAACTGGGAGCCCTGCCTCCCGACATCAGCGCCTTGGGAAGCCTGCGGCAGCTTGTGAGCACAGAGAGCAGAGCAAGAAGAGGGGCTGTTGAGCCAGGCACCAGGGGCTTTTGGGGAGTTTGGAGAGGGGGGGACCGAAGGAGGTGGCCAGAGACCAGAGGCAGTTTCTGATGCCCCTGGTCTCGTGGCTCCTGCCCTACTTCTTTCCTCATTGCAGGATGTGAGCGGCAATGAGTTGCAGGCCCTCCCGGCAGAGCTATGTAGCCTTCCTTCCCTGCGGGACCTCAGTGTGCGCAGGAACCAGCTCAGCACCCTGCCCGATGGTGAGGAGAATGAAGATCTTCGGGGGGGGGGGGGGGGGGGTGTGTCTACACTGGAGAAGTCACAAAGACTCTTCACAGAACATCACTGTCTAGGTGCCCAGGGTTTTGCAGTGTATAAAGCAAACTAAATTATTTGTGCTTGACCAGCAACCCTCTGAGGCTGGCAAGTCATGGGTTATTAGCTCTATTTTCACAAATGAGGAGCAAGGCACAGAAAGGAGAATGGGTGTGTTGGCACCCTGTAGAATCCCAAGGTTGGAAGGGGCCTTTGGGGTCACCCAGGGTCATCACTCACCCAGTGGGAGCTCTCAGGCACCTGAGTCAGATGATGCCCTGTGCCTCCTCCCCCAAAGATTCTGAGTCAGTGGAGCCATGAGCTGGAGCCCAAGCAGCCCCCAACCCCATTTTAACGAGCTAATTATGATCCACTCTGACATTTGATAGTCTCTGCTCCAAAGTAGGCCCCCCTTCCCTTATTCAGCCAGCATTGTTGTGTGCGTCCTGTGTTTTAGGTGGGGGTCAGGTAGATGTGAGTGATGTCACTCACACCTGGGGCCAACTCTGAAAATGTATGGGCTTCATGGGGAGAGACAAGTGGAGGGACGTGCTAGAACAGGACACGGCAAGAGCTGTGGGAGCTAGAGGGAGCATCTGCTCAGGGAGCTTGAGGAAGACTTCTCCCCAGAGGCGTGGCAGGAGCTGACCTGTGAAGGAAAGTTCTCCTTCCTTCTGCATCCGAGGCAGAGGAAGCCCATGTGCAAAGCATGTGGGTGGGAGCCAGGGCCAGGTGGGAAGGACTGGAGCCATGCTCATCTTGGTTTTAGAGAACAAGAGAGGGGAGTCAGGTGGTCACCCATTTTCTCTGGGCTCCCCCTAGTCCTACTCTGGCCCTTTTGCCTTCGAAGTCGGTAGCAGTGTAAACAAGCATTTAATCAGGGTGCTCTCTGGGCCATAAGAGAGACCCTAGCAAAATGCCCTGGGGACACAGAGGAAGGAGCAGTGAATTCTAACCTGAGTGTCTGGAAAGATTTCATGGAGGAGGCAACACTTGAGCTGAACTTTGAAAGATGGTCACAAAAATGAGTGTCCCAGCTGAGCAAACAGCATGTGGAAAGGTCCAGAAGCCGAGGGGTTGGAGGGTTGTCTGATGTGGTGTGAGGGTGGGTAGTGAGATGGGAAATGTGGAACAAGCCAGATCATGAACACCTTGACCATGCTGGGCCAGGGAGTGGTGAGTGTTATTCTGTGTCTCTAGTCATCACTCATCCAACTGTGCATGTTTGAGAAGTAGAAGAAGGCACCCTTTCCTGTGGGTGGGCACAACCTTGCCTGGGGTGGGAAGGGCTTAGCCAGTAAAGTTCGGGTGGGATTGCAGGCCCCTCCTGCCTAGGTGCATTTGTGCAGGGCACAGTCCGCTCACCCTCAGCAGCCTTGGCTGCAAGTCATGGAAGGTGTTTGAGCCGTGCAATGTCGCAGTTTGGTTTGGGTCTTGTGATGGTCACTTGGGGATGAAGGAACGGTTGAAGTATGGAGTGGGCAGGGTGGGGCAGAGGAGAGAAGCACATGAGATGGGCAGGAGCTCAGGGAGGGGAGGCCTGGAGGTGGGCCCGATTTGAGCAGGAAGGGAAGAGGGAGGTTGTTCCTGGGGAGTGCCCACAGCCAGCCAGGCCAGAGGACGTGGTGGACCCAAGGGTGGCAAGTGGGCTAGAGCAGAGGGCAGAGGAAGTGAGCACAAGGCCCCACCCTTGGGCAGGCTCCTGACTCTTCCCTCACCCACCCCCAGAGCTGGGGGATCTTCCTCTTGTCCGCCTGGATTTCTCCTGTAACCGTGTCTCCCGCATCCCGGTCTCCTTCTGCCGCCTCAGGCACCTGCAGGTCATTCTGCTGGACAGCAACCCCCTGCAGAGCCCACCGGCTCAGGTGAGGGGTGGATTTGGGCTGGACCATGGGGACAGGGCTGAGAATGGGTAGGAGTTGGGAGGTGAGTCCCTTTAGTAGCCAAGCAGGATCTGGGGGAGCCCCCTTCGCTTCCCTTAACCCCTACCATGTGCCTCCTTATACCTAGATCTGCCTGAAGGGGAAACTTCACATCTTCAAGTACTTGTCAACAGAAGCTGGGCGGCGTGGGGCGTCTGCACTGGGGGACCTGGCCCCTTCCCGCCCCCCGAGTTTCAGTCCCTGGTAAGTCCCAAGTGGGAAGGAAGGAAGCCCCTGGTTACTGACTGCCCCTTCCTGGCAGCACGGACTCCATGGTTTTCGGTGGGAAGATGAGAGGGGTTGCTGCCCGATACTGGACTGACCAGCTCTCCCTGGCGGCACCAGCCCTGCTGAGGACTTATTTCCGGGACGTCGGTACGATGGCGGGCTAGACTCGGGCTTCCACAGCGTTGACAGTGGCAGCAAGAGGTGGTCTGGAAATGAGGTAAGGGCCTCCTTGCCATGAGACATTGGGGGGTCTCAGCCCCCGGGGGGAGAACCTCTGAGTCAGGACCCTTTGCTTGGTGCCTCTGAATATCAGAGTGACAGTTGGTGTCTGGAGTGGTCTTCTTCCCTTGCCCGGGTATCTCAGGGAGGGGCTGGCTCAACAGCAGACCCCAAGGGCATGAACCCCATGAACCCCCAGCACCACAGAGCAGCGCTCTCCCATTTTTGCATTTCTAGTCAACAGATGAATTTTCGGAGTTGTCCTTCCGGATCTCGGAGCTGGCCCGGGAGCCTCGGGGGCCCAGGGAGCGGAGGGAGGATGGCTCTGGTGAGTGGTGGGGTCAGGGTAAGGGGGCTGGGGTCATGGACGAGTGCCTGGAGGCCCCCAGTGCTTGCTGACATGCCCTGGCCTCCCCAGCTGACGGAGACCCTGAGCAGATTGACTTCATTGACAGCCACGTGCCTGTGGAGGACGAGGAGCGAGGCGCTGCTGAGGTGAGGGTCCCAGGGCCGGTGCACGTGCCCTGGGGGGGGAGGGAGGGAGCCGGCGCAGGCTTGGGGGTGGGGGGGGCGGGGACCCTCCCTCGACCCCTCTGCTGCTCTTCCCTTAGGAGCAGCGGCCACCGGAGTTAAGCCCTGCGGCAGGGGATGCCGAGAAGGCACCCAGCAGCAGGTACCCCAGAGCGCCCTGAGCCAGCACCTCCTCCCGCTACGCCATCCCCCTGGACCCTCCCTCCTCTCCCCTGACCTGGCTCTGCCTCACGGTCCTGCCTCTCCCCTCAGGCGGGAGGAGCCGGCGGGGGAGGAGCGGCGGCGCCCCGACACCTTGCAGCTGTGGCAGGAGCGGGAGCGGCGGCAGCAGCAGCAGCACAGTGGGGTGTGGGGGGCCCCCAGGAAGGACAGGTGTGGGCAAAGGGGCAGGGTGGGGGGGGGCCTGGAAATGAGTGGGAATGAGCCCTCGTAAGCTCCTCTGCCCCTCGGGGTTGGCGGGTCCCCTGCCTGCGCTGCTGGCCCCACACGGCCTTCATTTTCCAGTGTTCTGAAGCTGGGGGTCAGGGCTGCTGGTGGAGGTGCTGCGTCCACTCAGGCCGCCTACAAGTATGTGTCCCCCCAGACCCCCCTCCCCGAGCGCTGTCCCCGCACACCGTCCCCCTGCCCCTCCCCTCTGATTCGCTCTCTGTTGCTCCTCAGCGGCATGCCTAAGTCCAGTGCCACCCAGCTGGGCGCTTCAGGAGGGCAGGGAGCCCCCGCCCCCGCCCCCGCCCCCCAGGAGCCCCTTCCTGCAGCTGGACCAGGTGGGACAGGGACTGGGGGAAGAGGAGGGGGGACTATGTAGGTGAGGGGGTGGCTGGGGCCTGCTGGCCTGAGGGAAGGTGGGACTATGAGGGGTGTCTTTTCTCACCTGTCCCTGGCTCTGGCCCCCAGCAACGGTGCCTGCTCCCCGGCCACTCGGCTCCATTCAGAGACCAAACAGCTTCCTCTTCCGTTCTTCCTCTCAGAGTGGTTCAGGTGGGTTTCCCCTGTCCCCAGTGCTAACCCAGCCCTCACCCCTGGGCTGCGGACACCCCTTCTGGCCTGGGAGTTCTCTAGTCTATTGTCCCTTTGTGTTGAAACTCCCATAAGCACAAAGGCAGGAGATGTGGGTGCCAGACACTGCGGCCCAGCTAGGAAGTCGGCGGCAGGTGCTAAGAGACGGCCCACATTCCTCCTCCTTCTCCAGGCCCTTCCTCACCAGACTCTGTCTTGAGACCTCGGCGATCCCCCCAGCTTCTCGATGAGAAGGAGCTGATGGCACAGCTGCGCCCGGTAAGAGAGGTGGAATCTGGGGGGCAGGGCGGGGTGGGGGGTTGGGGGCCGCGCTCGGCCTCCTCAAGTTTTCCGGCTTCCCGCCGCACCCCGTGGGTGCTTCCACTGAGGACACAAGGGGCGGGCAGGAGTCCCCACTGACCCCTCCCCCTCCCCCCACCCTCCTGCCTCCCAGGTCCTCGAGTCAAAGCTGCAGCGGCCCCTGCCCGAGGACCTGGCAGAGGCTCTGGCCAATGGGGTCATCCTGTGTCAGCTGGCCAACCAGCTGCGGCCCCGCTCCGTGCCCTTCATCCACGTGCCGTCACCTGCTGTGGTCAGTTGGGTCCCAGGGCGGGAGGTAGGGGATGGGACAGAGGACTGCTGGGGCCTCGCCCTTACTCTCTTCTCTTTTTCCTTTCTCGCCCTCCCCCAGCCAAAACTTAGTGCTCTCAAGTCTCGGAAAAATGTGGAGAGTTTCTTAGAAGCCTGTCGAAAAATGGGGGTGCCTGAGGTATGGGGGGGTATGTTCTCGGGAGCCCAGGGCTGGTCCCTACTATAAAGAGTGGCGACGTCCTGGGCTCAGCTGAGCACTCCACATGGGTGGCAGGGTTCCATTCACAGGGGTGTCTGCTCCCCAGAAGGAAACATGTCCTCAAGTCCCTGTCCTGCACGTCTCCCTGCCCTGCATGCCTCCCTTCCCTGCACTCCGCATGTTGGCGTGGCTCAGGCCCTGGCACGTGAGGGCAGGGGGTGGGAAGGATTGTCCTGCTGCTGCTGCTGACGTCTGCTCTTTGTCCTTGTCCATCTGTCCCTACTCTCCCTTCCCAGGCTGACCTGTGCTCGCCCTCGGATCTCCTCCAGGGCACCGCCCAGGGGCTGTGGACCACCCTGGAGGCTGTGAAGCGGGTGGGGGGCAGGGTCCCCCCGCCCCTCTGGCCCCCCTCTGGTCTGGGCGGCTTCATCCTCTTCTACGTGGTCCTCATGCTGCTGCTCTATGTCGTCTACACTCGGCTCCTGGGTTCCTAGGACCTGAAGTCACCCTTTCTCCCCGCCCCCATCGCCCTATTTCTATTTATGACTCCTTTGCGACCCCGGTCCCTACCAGTGGTGCCTTCAGCCCCTACCAAAGACACTAGTGAACCTCCTCCCCTCACAAACACTGACCTCAGAGGCCCCACTCTGGTGCACCCAGACCCTGGGCCCCCAGCCTCTGGCCTCCCTCCTGTAGCCCCTTCCCTTCCCTCACTTCTCAGTGCTGATGGTGCCTTCATTCCCTCCAGGCCCTGCTCCCTCGGAGGGCAGATCTCAACCTTCCTCCTTGTGCTGTCCCCCCACCGTCCCCCCACTGTTATGGGGAGCTAAATTATCTATATTTTGTAGAGAGAACTCTATATTTGTAGGGGATACAGGGGCCCAGGCTGGGTCCCTGTCTCTGTGTATAAATTGTACAGACCGTGGCCGCCTCTGTGTGTGTGTGTTTGCGTCTGCTCCTGCCGTGGCCAGGCCCAGCCCTGGCCATGCCCCTGGGGCTCTGTTTGTCAGCCTGCCTGTTCCAGCATTTCCCTCTGGAAATGACAGGTCTCTCCTACCCTGAGCCTTGGCCCCCTGTGTCATCGCCCTTCTGTTACCTACTGGCAGCTTCCTTGCATCTCGTTTGCCCCCAAGCCGTGTCCAGGGTGCCCCTGACCTTTGCCACCTCCACCCGAAGGGCCATCCTGTCAGCCCTGTTTGCCCAGGCTTCTTCAGGGTTTCTCCCACCCTGCCCTCTGAGAAGGGCAGGGAAGCCAGAGAACAAGGTGACATGGGGAACTTAACCCGGGCCCCTCCCCCCAGGAGTCCCTGTGCCAGCCCCATCACATCTTGGAAGAGGAGGGGGCCCCGGGAAGGGGCCTCCCCTACATCGCTGCTGTCATCCACGCACTGCTGGAACGGCCATAGGGGTCGAGGTCGGGGCGCAGGGCTCCGACCCTGCCGGGAACCCAGGAACAGAGAAGACAGCCGCGCCCGGCCTCTGCTCCCTAGCAATGACTCTGGTGAGGGCGGCCTCGGGCTTGGCCCTGTTCCTTGGGCGCCCCTCGGCCCGCCCGAGGGGTTGGAAGCCGGCGGCCCAGCGAGGCGCCTGGCCGCATCTGGGTGTGGCCGAGGGTCTGGGATAGAAGACGGGCGGCGGATGTTGTGTCAAGTGCAATAAAAAAGAAGCCGGACCCTCCAGGCTGCCCCTCGGGGTCTGTGTGTGCGTGTGTGTGTGTGTGTGTGTGTGTCCGTCTGCGGATGAATGCGCTGCGTCGCGGGAAAGGAGGCGCGTCCACGTCCGCACCGGGGTTCTGCAGCTGGCCGCGGCGGGGCGCCACTCTTCCGTGTGGGCCGGCGGCGGCGCGCGGACCCCGCCAACCCCGCCGCCAGGGGGCGCCCGCGAGACGCCGGCGGGAGCGCGCGCCACGTGGCCCGGAAACGCGCTGGGCGCCGCCGTGGTCGCGAGGCCCTGGGAGGTGGACCGGCGACGTGGGCTCGTGGGGCGAGAGGGCGGGCCGCTGCGGGAGGTGGGGGCCGCGAGGGGCCGCGAGGGGCCGCGTGGGGCCGGGAGGGGGAGGTGGGAGGCGCGGGCGGCGGGGACGGCGGGGACGGCGCGGACGGCGCGGACGCGGGGCACAGAGCTGCTGCCCCGCGCGGCCCTCCCCTCCCCCAGACGCGGCATGTTGCCCCGGCCGCCTCGGCTGTGGGACGCGGGCAAAGAGCAGGCGCCCGAGGAACAAGGCCCCTCGGCGGGCAGTGACCCCGGCGAGGCCTGGACCTCTGGAGAGGAAGCACTGGGGGAGCCAGGAAGTCCCCCACAGGACAGGTGAGGGGCTCCGCCGCAGGGAAGTCCGGCAGGGGGCCCACCGTGTGAGGAGGTCTCCGTCGCCCACGTTGAGGAACGGGCGTGCTAAACTCCCTGCCCCAGGCCCCCCGGGCCCTGCCTCAGAGACACCCGGGGAGGCTGTGAGGGGTGCACCTCAGGACGTCCCCCTCCCAGCCCGCAGCCCCGGTCCCGAAGGCCTTCCTGGAGCCGGAGAGAGCAGCTGCTGCCCCGGGCCCCCCCAGGCCTGGCTGCCGAGCAGTCCCCGGGAGCCCCAGGTAGGCACAGGCCTTGCTGCCTCTACCCGCCCCCCCCCAGACACCTTTCCACCGACTCCTGAGCCTGTTTTAATCTCTTCAAGTGTTCCTCCCCCAGTTGCTCTTCCCCTCCAGATGGCCTGGGAGGTGGCCCCCTCAAGGATGATTGTGCTAGCCCCGTGGGACCCCCACTACAAGGCTAGAGCAGGACCTCGGCTGGTGTGGGTGAGTCGGGGGCATCTCCGGCTCTGGCCTTGGGGTGGGGCAGGGGTGCCCTGGGAGGGGACCGGAGCTCCAGTGGTCTTTCCTGCCCCTTCCACAGGGGCCCAGCTGTGCGTCAGGCGCCTCCTTCTCCGGCCGGACCTTGTGTCATCCCTCATTCTGGCCGCTGTATGAGGCAGCCCCAGGCCGGGACCTCAGGCCCCTGGCCCCAGCCACAGGGCATCAGAACGGAGAGCATGCGCCCAGGGATGCAGGTACTTTGCTTGGCCACCCCCCACCCCCACCCCCGCCCAGGCTCTGGAGGTGCCCTGCATGAGCTCGCCGGGGAACCAGTGCGGCCCTCGCTGGTGTGGGAACCGCAGCCTGCTGCCCTACCAGCTTGTCTTCTCCAGGGTTCCCAGTGATGTGCCATGAAGATGTCTTTCTGTCAGACCCGCTGCTGCCGTCTGGGCAGCGTGTCCCCCTGTACCTGTCGGAGGCCTCTCAGCAGGTGAGTGCAGTTCCTGCCCTGGCCTCACGCTAGTCCTCCTGCAGGGCTTGGGAGGAGACACTTCTCCCTTCTCTCTCCTCAGGTCATGGGCTCTCTGAAGCTGCTGCTCCCACCTCCTATCATGTCTCCCTGGGTCCTCCGCACCCCATCCCCGGGCTGCTCCACTGCCTGGCTCAGTGGGCCTGAGCTGATCGCCCTCACTGGCCTCCTGCAGATGAGCCAGGGGGCTCCGAGACCTGCCTCCCCGGGGGCTCCCACGCCCCCTGCTGGCCCCCCAGGCCCTGTATCTGACCACCCAGGCTCCAGTGGCAGCCCCAGCTGTTCTCATTGCCCTGACCCATCTGTCCCACGAACCCCAGACGCCCACTGAACATAGCTCTTCTGTGGGCAGAGTGGGGTCCCCTACTCCCCCAGGCAGGTTCTGTTGACAATAAAGCAGTGTTTTGGTTTGCAAACAGGCTCCTTGTAGCAAGTGAGTAGCAGAGTGGGG
This sequence comes from Phoca vitulina, assembly GCF_004348235.1. Lineage (NCBI taxonomy): Eukaryota > Metazoa > Chordata > Mammalia > Carnivora > Phocidae > Phoca > Phoca vitulina. Next base: position 657,279 of record NW_022589748.1, on the reverse strand, counting down.
CATGGAGACAGGGATGGGGTCTCTTCTTCTACATGGCTTAGGCTGTCCTCCCCTCAAATTCTCGTTATTCATTGGTCACCCCTGCAGCGGGGCAGGGGAACCCATGGACCTAAGACCTTTCCAGGCTGACCAAGCAGGACCACTTTAATAGGGCATAGGGTGGGGGTGGGGGTCCACAGTACAGTATGTGGAAGACAAGTATATGGAAGCAAGAAGTCCATCAACTCCACCAGGCTCCAGAGAAGGGAGGATTGTGTGAACACATGGCTGGCACTGGAAGAGGGAAATTAGGGAGGAAGGGAGCGGCACAGCACTTCTGGGAAGCAGTAGAGGTAAGATACCTGGTACTTCAGCCTTCTTGTTCTGGCGCCCTGGGGCGGGGGACTGGTTCTTAGGCCGCGAGGAGACATAAGGCAGGCCCTGCAGGTGCGGGGTGGGGAGGAGCAGGTCCATGTGGGACAAGTCGTTGGAGGCGGGGTCAGGGGCCAAGGCTGACCTGAGACTCTGGAGTGATGCTGCAGGAACTCTGCCAGGAAAGAAAGGATCAGGGCTTTGGCTGAGGAAGCCTGGAGTTCGTAGGGGTTTGTGGATGGGAAGGGGGGAGGGTGGTTCTAGAATTTTCTCCCTTAAAAGAATCCAGTTTCTTGGGGAGCCTTTCCTGAAGAATTTCCAGGTACCACATCTGGAAGGGGTGGAGTGGGCAGCAGGCCCTAAGGGGGCAACTCAGAGCTTCTGCAAGTTGCAGGTCCTAGGGGGCCTTCGAGCCCCTCTACTTTGGGAATAGGTCGGGGGAAGGCATTCATAACTTTGCCCTGTTTTCTCCCCTCCTCCCCATCTATCCCTCAGCTAGACAGGGCGGGGCTGCCCACATCTCCTCACCGGAGCCTCTCTGAGGTTCTGGAACTCGATGCAGGCATAGCTGTGCTGGCGGTTCCTGCTGGCCCCGGGGGCGTCGCCTCGAGCCTCCAGCGGAGGGATCAGGTCCAGGTCCACGTAGTTGAGGTGGCCGTTGGGGGGTTCTTGTATGGCAGTGCCCATTCCTAAGTAGTCCGGGGCCACGTACTTGATGCACACGTACTCCCCTGCTAGCTCTGAGGGCGGCTGCAAGGAGGAATGAGCCCCTGCTGGTCCCCAACGTTCCCCGATGCTGCGGCGGGGGCCTTGGAAGGAAGGTCCAGGCTCCCCAGCCCCGAGCTTATAGAAACAGGGCAGGGAGCTCGAGGACAAGGACCCTGGCGGAAAGTGGCTCATGGGCACGTATTCGGTGCCCCCCCAACCTTGGAGCGGGTAGTGGGGAGCTGCGGGGGCAGAGGCCGCAAGGCGAGGGGGTGCCATCACCATGTAGCCACCTGCTTCGCCACCCCCCATGGGCTCGTAGTCGCTCCGGGCTCCCATGGCTACGTAGCCCCCTCCCCGCTCCAAGCCCTGGGGCTGCGAGGCTGCGGTCGCCGGCATCCGGAGGGTTGCTTTCCCCCTTCTCTCCCCCAGGCCCCTGCAATGGCTCTGGCCGCTTGACTGGGCTGCCGAGGCCAGGGTTGCATAAGGTTGGGAGGCGGAGGGTCTGGAAGCGCTCGTCGGGGGATCCCTTGGCAGTGGCTCAGCCCTGCCACCGGCACCGCCATCCCCGAGTCGCTTCATGGCGGCCAGTACGGTCTCGTGAATGCTTTGGGCCACCACAGCGTCGGGCGCCTGTAGCCACAGCTCCCCGGGACCCGTGGGCGCCGAGCGGCCGAGCTCCAGGAAGAAGAAAGAGTCTGCGTGGCCGCAGCGGCGTACACTGAGCAGGGACAGGCGCAGGGCGGGCGGCGGCGGCGAAGCCTGCGTGTCCCCAGAGCCTGTGCCCTTGGGCTTCCGCAGCAGGCTCAGCACCCCCGAACCCAGGCACAGGCGGTAGCCGCCGCTGCCCAGGCCTCGTGTTCGCCCCAGTCCCTTGGGCCGCAGTGTCACGGGCCAGACGTCCTGAAATGGAGCGAGAATCCAGGCGCCGGGGTCCTCGTGGAAGCTGGGACCTGAAGAGACAGGGGGCTGGTCACAGGGGCTCCTGGGCCGGGGGGTTGGAGTCACTGTGCCGCGAGAACTAAGCACGTGTAAATGCCTCATGTTTGAACTTGATTTCGGAGACTTATGGGGAGGGACGACCCACGATAAACTAAACTCGCGATCACCCAAGCCCCGGCTCCCGCCCCCCCTTCCCCCGCCCCGGCTCCGGCTCCGCCCGCCCGGCGTTTCGGGCCTCACCGGCGGCCGCGCGCGCCTCGAGCAGGGCGCTGTACCACGCCTGCTGCTCCGCCTCGCAGGCCGCCGCCACGCCCAGGCTGCGGTCGCGCGTGTACAGGACGATCAGGTGGCGCTGGCGCGCGTCCACGCGCTTGCTGATGGTGCACGCACCCGCCAGGCTCACGCTGAGCTTGGGCGGCGCTCGGCCGGCGCGGAACTTCTTCTCGCTCTCGTAGCACTCGAGGCGCGGCGGGTCGGCGCGGAGCACGAAGAAGCGGCGGCGCTGGGACTTCTGCTTCCGCAGGTGGCCGCAGAGCCGCACGTCAGCGGGACAGCCCCAGGGCCGCGGCAGAACCAGGGGCACGCCGGCCGGCTCGGACTCCGGGGCTGCCGGGGGGCCACCGCCTCCGGGCTTCATCCCGGGCCAAAGGCAATGTAGTGGCCAGAGTAGGGGCTGAGACTCAGCAGAGGTGGGGTGGAGGTGGCGGTCTCCGGGGAGGGGGACAGCGTCCTGACAGGTTGCCACCCGTCTTGATGCCCAGCGTCTCACCCCTGCTCCGGACTTGAAGTTTGGGGCAGAGGGTCTGCGGTGGCCCCTCGCTGCGCGCAGCGTGTGCCCCAGTGACTGCCCGGTGGCCGGCGACACGCGGGGCTCCAGCGGCCTTCTCCAAGGCTCGACCCCGGCCGGCTCCCCGCGCCTCTGGTCGCCTCCTGCCCCTCCCTCCCTCTGCCTCTGCCTCTGCCTCTGCCGACTGCCCCAGAGTCCCCACCCCGCGGGGTTAACCCTCGCGCGCCCCGGGCCGCTGGACGTCGGGCCGTGGGAGTGAAGTCTGATTGGGAAAGTCTGGGAGAGGCGGCCTCCTCCCCACCCCAAACACCCCTGGGCTGGGATCGCAGGGGCGGGGAGTGTGTGGGCGTCTCCACGGACCTGAGCTGACTGCTAAGGCAGCAGCGAAGTGAGGCCAACGTGAGTGGAACTGGGTCGGGAGTCCGCAGTCCTGGCGATTAGGGGACGGCCCTTCCCACTCTACGCGTCCAGCCCCTGTGTTCCCAGCCCCCCCCCCCCCCCCCCCCCAGTGGTTCTATACTCTTCCTTCCCAAGCCAGCCTAGTTGCCAGGGCCACCAAGCACTGGGCTGTGCTGATTTCAGAAGAGCTGGAGGTTCAGATTCTCTCCGGGTTGAGGGTGATAGGAGGGGTCTTCAGATAAGTTAGCCACCAGAATTCCAGTCAAGAGGCCACTGAAGGAGAACCTGTGACAAAACCATCTCTCAGGGGCACTTCCCTCTCACTGCCCTCAGCCCCTTCTCACCACCACTGTCCAAAAAGGCTCTGATTAGAGGTGCAGACTCTCTGGCAGATGTACCCCTTGCCTCTTACATCCTAAGATTTTGAGATAGGTTTGGGATTCAGACATTTTACACCCCTCTTCTGATCCTTTCAAGGACCACAGACTCCTGCTGGGGGGGGATGGTGCTGGTCACCGCACACTGCAAGACACACCAGGCGTTGACGCATGGGTGGGAGCCTTAGAGGACCTTGTGCTATCACTGTCGTGGCAAGTAAGAGCTAAAGCAGGGGGAGGGGGGCGAGGGTTGAGGAGGGGAAGTGGGCAACCGAGGACCCTGTTAAAGATGATATATGGGGGAAGTGGGGGGAGGAGATATAACAAGAGTACTGAAGCCAGGGAAGCCTGTTCTCTGCCTCAGACCCGTCCAAAGGCCACGACAGCCTGAGCCGGGAGGGCTGACCTTCCCACCCACGCTTCTCCATTTCCCAGGCCTGTGAAGAAGGGACTCTTCTGGCATACTGGGGAAGCCAGTGGTGCAGTGTGCGTGCAAGCTAGGGTCCTCGAACATCTTTTCAAGGGCCATGTTGAGAGTGAGATGCATGGAACCAACCAGCATGGTGAGGATGGGCGTCCGGCTAGTAGGCAGGTGGTGCCCAGGGCCCCCACCAGGTGCATCCGGGTCAGCCATAGCTTCCCAAGGTGCAGGGGAGGTGTTGGCAGCTCATGCATGCCCCGGGGCCAGTGGCAGCCTCTGCTCTTGGTGGGTATTGGCCAGGGAGAGGCAGGTATGTGATAGATCTATAAGCGGCCACCAAAACAGAAGTATGTTCAAGGCCACTGCCTCCACTGCGGTCTCGACAGATGTACCGTGTGCAAAGGAGGGAGCAAGAGAGCTGCAGGCCCCTCCCCTTCCCAGGCTTGGTGCTGCTCCGCTGTGCTCCTGGCCTGGAGCCTTCCTCTCCAGGCTTGATTTGAAGCTACCCACAGGAGGGGCTCTTCATCCTTACTCCTTCCCACTCCCCATCAACCAGGCCACCGTGCAGCACCCCAGTCCTCGTGAAATCACGGCTGCCTCAGAGAGACCGGCTCCTGCCTCAGAGACCTTGTGTCACTGAACCCCGAAGAGCTGGGTACGGACGGAGCAGGAAGGAGCCGGGATCTGAGTACCTGGGCTCTGGGCAAGCAGCAGCGGCACAGTGGGTTGGCAATCAGCGCCAGGTGATTTAGCGTGCCGGGTACCAGGAAAAAGCTGGAGCCAAACAACTGGCCTCATCAGTTGCCCTAGCAACAACGTTGCCCTTGGCCCTACCCAGATGAGATCTATTTTAGCCTGTTGCCCTGGTAACTCCAGCTGCTCCCCAGGGACAGGAAGTGGCAGAACCTCAGCTCTGCTGTGTGAGAACACCCCCCCCAACCCGAGGGGTCTCACTGTGCATCCCTCTGCTGGGTGCAGGGTAGCCGTGGGATGGAATCTCCTTCTCAATCCCTATGGAAGAACCTTGTTACCAGTGACAGGAGCCTACGGGGAGGAGGCTGGGGTACTAAGGCTGTTCCTGTCAGCCCCTCCCTCCTCCATCTGGAGTTCTCCCCACTCTGTGGAGGGGGATGCAGGGACAGCCTCCATCTCTTTCCTCCACCCCCACCCCCCACCCCCCCATGGCTCCCAGGCTCCAATGTGGAGGGAATGGAGTTCTTCACAGCCATCCTGGGGACTGGCTCCTGCGTTCTCACCCACGGGGGCACGTGACCTGCTGAAGGCTGGGGCCAAGCCAGAGGACTCTCCGTCTGCAGAGCATGGCCACAGCATCGGCCGCTTGGTCGGAAGCCCAGTGGGAGCCTGGGCGAGCTCCATAGCGTGCCTGTGGCCCCACGGTTTGTCTGCAGCTGGGGTCGGATGTGTAACCACCGGACAGGGCCGTGCAAGGACGTGCTGGGGGCGAGGTAAGGGGAACACAGCCCAGTCATTTAGACATTTTCTAGCAGGCCAGGGATTTTCCCATTCTTTGCTGCTCGCCTGGATACAGGAGACCCCATGGAGGCGGCCCTCTGGCTGCTCCATGCTGGGATAGGCAGCTGCGGTCCTCGCCTTGGCCCGTGCCCAGGGAACTCGGGTTTTCTGTCCTGGAGTTGGAGGCCGACCCAGTGTAACTTCTCTGATTGGTCATCCTGCCCTGGCCAGCAAGCTGGCGGGAGTCCATGTTGGACAGAGTGCCCTGGGGCGCAGGGAGGGGGACCTCACCCAGCAGTAAGGAGATCCTTGGGAAACAGCAGGAGTGTGACTGAAACTCGCAGCAAGGGCCCTTTCAATTTCACCTCCAAACCTCAGTGCTTTTGGTTAGGGAAGGGAGTTGGGGGTGGCTGGGGAAAAATAAGAAAAGGCTCCTCCTCCTCCTCCACAACAGGCCAGCTTCCTCCCCTTCCTGGTTCCAAGCAGAGAAAATGGGAAACACAGACAGGGACGGGGACAGAGAGGTAATCAAGTGTGACAGAGACAAATACTGGGAGAAGGGGATAGAACGTGAAAAACCCAGGGATGGTAGTCCACCCTAGGAGATCCACCAGGTGATGGAAGGAGGGAAGGGTCTGGGAGCATGGAAACACAGACCCAAGACAGGATGGGTTCTGAGCCTTGCAAAGGTGGGGAGGCCACGCCTGGCTGGGCAAACAGCAGCAGCTAGAAATATTTCTAGAGAAGTCCTCAAAGTAAATAAAGTGATAACACAGTCCCCACCTCTCCTTGCTGTTCTGCCGTTAAAGGTCATTGGGTGGAAAGACCCAGAGAATCCCAGGAATGAACAGCTGAAGGGCCAGAGTCCCTGCGCAATGCGGAAAAGGGAGGAACATCTCTTGATAGCAAGGCTGAACGCTGGGCCTCTCCTCTGCCACGTGAGGTGTTTAACCCACACTGGCCACCTTGTCACCACACAAACAGCTCGGACACCATGGCTGTTGACACAGGTAAAACAGTAAAAAGGTATTGACTCAGGTAAAAACAGTCTGGGGAGGGGCCGAGGATGCACCGGCCTGTGAGCGGTCTACTCCTGTACTCAGGTCCCACCATGTCCATCTTGGAGTGTCACTTGCACCCCCGGGGGAGTCACCCCCTCAGTGCAGCCACCTAACTCCCACTGCACTGGCTCCCACTGCTAACATGGCCGGCAAGGAATTCCTGTCCTTGGCCAACAGCATCATCATCTTCACTGACTCAGCAGTCACGCTGGGGCCCCTGGAACTAACCCAAAGTGAGACCATGAGAGCCATTTCCCTTTTCTTTCAAATGCAGTTCTTTTCCAACATTGCCTGCGACAGCTTTGGTGCAGAGATTTTGGGGGGTGGGGGAGGCACATGGGGAAAGAGAAAGGAAAAAACCAGCCAATTGCACAAAGCCTTTCCCTGGAAAAGCCCAGGTTCTGGGGGTGGTCAGGACTTGTGACTGCCCTCCCCACCACCCTCTGGAGCTCCCGCTCTGCTGGTCGAGGCACAGATGGGGATCCATTCCATTCCCCATGTGGAAGAGCTGTCTGGGAGCAGGAGAATGGCGGCATGTGTATATATATCTCTGTGTGTGCGCGTGTGCGTATATATATATAATAGGCTATATTAGAAAATTCTCTATGTATAAATATAAAACACTGGTATCCAAACATGACACCACAGCAAACTAAAGTGCTTGACAGGAGTTGGGCATGTCTAAGTATGTAGGTAAAACTATCATTCATCCTGAGTACCCAGGATGAGGGAGAGAGCTGGGGAAGCAAAACCATGGAGGGCCTTCTGCCCTGGTAGGGGTGGGGAGAAAAGGGGGATGCTGGCCCAAGCGCCCCCCCCCCCAGCCCCCTCTCAGCCTTCTCAGCCTGTCTGATCACTGTCTCAGGTCAACACCATGCCTCAACTCCACCTTGACCCTGCTTTTCCCACTGTGCTTCTGTCCACAAGGAGACCAGTGTTGGAAAGTTGGGGATGGGGGAAGGCTTGCTCCCACAGGGGAATGCGGGTCAGTCTGTGCCCACAGCTTCCTCTGCCCACACGGTTGGGAGTGAAGGGACCACTATGTATGCTGAGGGCAGGAGAGGAGGATTATTGTCATTATAATTAATAATTTGAGAAATCAAACACCATCACTCCTCTAGGCCAGGCCCTGCCTTCTCTCCTCTTGGGCCTCCTGCCTGGGTAGGGGCTGGAGGGAGGATGGGAGGAAGCCTTGGGGGCAGCTGACCCGGGAAGCTGCCCTTTTATCTGCAAGCCCCAAGCAAAGCATTAGCACCTCCACCATCCCCAAGACCCCTTCCCTACAAAACAAGGCCCATTCTGGTCTCAGACCCACAGAAATGCCACAGGCAAATGGTCACCAGAGCTCCTGGGAGTAGAGGGGCCCCACAGGGCAGGGAAGAGCCCCCCCAGGACAAAGTGCTACAAGAATGGGTTGGTGGTTGGAGGTTTGGAGGCAAACGGGCTTGATGAGGATCCAGTCTGGAAAGAAACAACAACCACAAATTAGGGGATTAGGGGAGAAGAGCTGGAGACCAGAGAAAAGATGCAGTCCAGGATTCCTTTCTCCCCCAGAATTACTGTGCTGAGGGTTGTGGGAAGGTCAGTGGGCTGAGGCAAGGAGGGGGCGGGGGAGTGTGGGACACAACAGGGCCCACTGACTAACCCACTCACCCCTGCGTGGCCAAGGCAGGGCTTCACGAGGGAGGGGCACAGCTTCCAGCCCACATTGTCCTGTTCTCCTCGAAGGATTCTGTCCCCGACCCCCAGAGGGAGGCCATACCCGCACTCACCATGAAGGGGTTGGTAGAGGTCCTAGCTGGCTGGCTCAGTTGCCTCTGCCCCAGCTTGGCTGATCCTAAGTCGCTGAAGGAAGAACCTGGGAAGCAAGAGCAGAAACTAGGCTGACATAAGCCCTGCCCCTCATGCTGATGCTGACCACTCCGCTGGGCCTCCCTGCAGGGCAGGGACCGCTCCATCCTACAGCGGCCGCAAGAACGGGCCTTTCTAAAGTCGGGGAATAAGGGTATGGAGCAGAGTCAGAGGACACAGGCAGGTCTGTGGCTTCTCTGGCCCCCCCTACTGGTCCAAAAGGGAACTAACTCAGATGTCTGGCTCCCTAATAGTCCTAATATTCATTGCCACCCCCCTGCATTCCCGCAGGCCCTGGGGGTGGGGAATGGGGGTAAGAAAGGAGGGTGTGGTCTGAGTCCCTTACCATTCTGCTGCTGAGTCATCGAGGTCTGTGGGGGGAACAGTGGTGGTGGGAAGGTGCTGACAAAGGCCCTGGTGGGTGGCACTGTTTGGGGGAAGCCAGGCCCCGCACTGCTCATCCCAAAGCTGGGCCCTGTGGAACGAGGACATGAAGTTCAGGCGAGGTTCTGGAAGGCAGGCTGGAGAACGGTTCTTCCTAGATCTCTCCACTATAGGGACATGGGATAGAGTGTGTCCTTATCCAGAGGTACCCAGTAAAAGTACCCTGAGTGAGCCATGGAAGTCTTCAGCTTCCATGCAACCTAGCAAACCTGCCCTCTTCCTGTCCACGGTGGCTCGTGGCACGGAGGGCACAGAGGTGCCGAGCAGGGGCGGGGCCCAGAACCGGGGTCAGCTGCCTGCTTCTATTAAACTGCACCAATGAAAGCAAAGTATTAGCCCTCTGTGTATGTGCCTCAGTGGTCTCATCTCTTAAAAGTGGGCCGGGCTCCTTTCCCAGGGCTGCTGGGCAAAGCCGATAAGGGCTGTAAAGCTCTCAGCAGTGGGGTTTGCCACACCGGTCAGTGGTCAGTGGTGCTAGCTGCTACCAGTCTCTCTGTCAAGAAAGACTCCGCTGGGCCTCAAGGTTTTTAAGAACAACAACAACAAAAAAGGCAGGGGTGGGGATGGGGGAGCATGCCTCTGAAGAGAGAAGAGCTGAGGCTGCGGAGGAATAGGGAGCGAGGAGATCACAACACTCCGGCTGATGAGAGCAGGGACCAGGGGCAAGGCTGCAGGTGGGACACAGAAGGGGGGTGCACACTGCCGAGGGGCAAGAAGGGAGAGTCCTGCCACGTCAGTCGCAGAACCGGCTCGGGTCAGTAGCAGTCTGCTTTCCGTAATTGTGAAATTCTGATTCTGGGACTTGGGTGCTTCTACTCTTTGCCCACTAGGCGGCCCGGAAATTCAACCTGGTCTGGCCCGGTGAAGGGTGAGAGGAGGACTGAGGCTGTCTGCCACTCCTCCTGACAGTGGTGTGTGTGTGTGTGTGTGTGTGTGTGTATGTGAGAGAGAGAGAGAGAGAGAGAGAGAGAGAGAGACACGGAGAGAGACAGAGAGAGAGAGAGAGAAGGGAAAGAGAGAAGGAGGCAGAGAGGAATTTGCGCCCTGGAGAGAGTCAGGGCCAGGGCAGAGTCTGGAGGCTCACCTGTGGCCAGGCCGTTGGGCTGGAACGGGTTGGTGGAAGGCAGCTGAGGGTGCGCGGCAGGTACTGTGAAAGGGTTGGTGAAGGCTGCTCAGGGTGGAATGGGGTAGAGGTGGGAGAAAGAGAGGGTCACTCTTTTCTCATCTGGTTAATACTCGGATGACAGCATTCCTCTCAATCTTGGTGTGCTCTTTCTCCCCTCCCCTCCCTGCAGAGTCCCCAGGTTCCTCTTGGCCTTGGATCCCCTCCCTGGGTCTCCACAGGTAAGACTCACCTCCAAAGGCAAGCCCCGTGCTGCCGCCTCCACCAGCTGTGGCCGACTGGAGCGTGGGGACCTGGCCGGCCACCCCGAAGATGCTGTGATGTGGGAAGAGAAGTCAGCATGCAGGGCACTGGGGATCAAGGGGAGAAGCAATGCAAGGGACCAGGAGATGGCAAACCCTGTCCTGCCCGACAGGAGGAGCTGAGCAGGCTGGGAAAAGCAAGGCTCTGCAGCCCCAAGGCAGACTCCCGGACGTCTGGACGTACCTGCTAGGGATACCTCCAGGTGATGCTCCGGGCGCCAGGAGGCTGCCCATATCTGCGAGGCTGTTGGGCTGACTGGCAGGTGCGAGAGGAGAGGCCGCAAATGGAGTCACCTGGCTGCTCCCTGGGCAGTCACAGGAAACAGAACAGGGAGTGCTGGGGTGAGGCAGGAGGGAAGGGGTAGGAGAAAAGATGGAGGTGGGGGGGGCAGGGGAGACGGAGCAGAGTGATGGCATGAGTGCACCCACTGGGTTCTCTGAGCCCATTTCCCCCTGGGTCGTCCGGTTCAGAGGGCCTTGACTCCCGCCAAGAATTCTAGGTAACATGGTACTCAGCCTTTGTCAATCTCCTTAGTGCTCAAAGCTGCCGCTGCTGAGAGAAAGCGGCCCGCCCTGGCGTCAGGTCAGTGTCCCTCCTGCTGTAGTCTGACTTATAGTTCCCATTTTTTCCTCAAGCCATGGACATGTCTGTCCTTTCCTCAAACCAGCATTTCCATTTATGGATAAATCCTAGGAAGGGGCAGGTAGAGGGGATGGGGGCAGGAGCTGTGAAGGGCAGAAAGGCCCAGACACTCGGGAGCCTCTCATGGAAGGTGGAGCCCACACCGGAGCACGGACAGCTCAGCTCCCACTCCCACCGGAGCTGCCCCCTCTCGGGAGGCCACCCTAAGCCAGGAGCTTAGATCAGGGTTCCTCTGCCCACTCTGGTCATCACATCTCAAAAGAAAAAGCCCCGAGGGCGAGCCCACGTGGGAGGCGTACGAAACAGCCTGAGGAGCAAGTCCAGGAAGTCCCTGTCCTTTGGAGAAAGCCTCTTTATCTGCGTGTCTCAGCCTCATCTGTATGGTGGGATCCAGTCAACCACTCTGGGCTGTTGTGAGGGTAAAATGAGGCTGCAAACGGAAAAGGCTTGATTTTTATGAGTGCTGGAAGACTCGTACCAAAGGGAAACACACTTTGCATGGTGTCTGCCACATGCCAGTGCTAATTGTTTGCTGAATGACTATGTGAGAGGTAGAGTGAGAAGGACTGGACTCCAGTCGGGGCCCTACCCCCTGCTACTGCTGTGACCTGCGCAAACCATCTTACTCTCCTGAGCCCATATTTTTGCTTGCCCTCTCATAGGACGGCTGTACGACACCGCCCCCCCTCCGCTGAGGTAAGTATTTTCAACTAAGTATTCTGCAGTCTGTAAAGCGTGCATAAATGTGAGCTATCATCATAGCCTATGATAGAAGAAACTATTTCCGGGGTCAGAGAAACAAGACAAGGTCTCGAAAGAAAGGTGATGGCTGGCTCAGGTGGTAAACACAAGTGAACGAGAGCCTCGCCTGGACTCTCAGCTCCGGTCTTCCCACGCGCTCTGCCTTGAACAGGAGCCCCCACCCACGGTCCTGCCCCCCCTTCGGGCTTTAACAGAACCACGTCTTCAGATGGGCCTGCCCTGACCTCAGTCTGCATTAGAGCCTGGTTTTCCTCTCCTAACACCTTGTTCTTCGCCCTCGTGGCACTTGACATCTTTGCAGTGACATATTTTTGTTTCTCTATCAACTGTGTCCCCCTCTAGACCAACTCCCTTGCCAGGTTTCTCACAGATATCAGTTGCAAATGTGCAAAACGTGACACATGCAGGGTGATTCACAGCAGCGCTGTTTGTAGGCAAAAGACTAAATATTCATCATTCGTTCTACATAGTCATCAACAGGGGACGGATTAAATAAATTACAGTATATACATAAGCAGGACTATTGTGCAGCCATTAAAAAACAATGAGGAAGCACTTCATGTGCTGATAAAAAAAAAGCTAGCAGTACTGTTCAGTTAAAGCAAATCAAGGTACAGAACGGTATGTCTATTATGCCATCAAGTGTGTTAAAAAAAAAAGAGAGAGAGGGGCGCCTGGGTGGCTCAGTTGGTTAAGCGTCTGCCTTCGGCTCAGGTCATGATCCCAGGGTCCCGGGATCGAGCCCCGCATCGGGCTCCCTGCTCGGCGGGGAGCCTGCTTCTCCCTCTCCCACTCCCCCTGCTTGTGTTCCCTCTCTTGCTGTGTCTCTCTCTGTCAAATAAATAAATAATATCTTTTTAAAAAAGAGAGAGAGAGAGAGAAAGAAAATAGGATGATAAAAAAGTAAGTGAAGGCCACAGGCTCCTCTTCCCAGGGGCATGGCAATGGAGAGGCGGTAGGACAGCAGCTGAGCAGGGGCGGTGGGGGGGGGCTGCAGAAACGTTTGGAGGCTGGATAACCTGAAGCCTGTTTGTGGGGAAGGGGGAATGTGGTGGCAGAGGTGGACAGAGTGGAGGGGAGACTCAGCTAAGAAAACTGATGGGAAAAACCCTGTAGAGAGTGGGAAGGATGAGCAGGTAACCGTCACAAGGGAAGATACTGTCCTCCCCTCCCCCCCACCGCCCAGAGATGAGAGGAAGAAGGGCAAGGGAAAGATAAAGACACAAGGCAAGGGACGAATGGCCAAGCCAGGCTGGTTCTCAAATCTGTGTTGCTCCCTGGTCCCCTCAAACTTCAGCCTGGTTTCTCCTAAGTTTGGGGCTTTTTTTCTGAAGACCCTGGAACTATCATTTGAAGCTCAATGCTCTTCCTTCCCTAAAGGGTAAGGCTGTATTGATCCAAAGCCCTTTGGTAAGGGGATCTTCCTGGTGCTAGGCATCTCGGCTCTGACTTGGAGAAGCAGAGTCCAGCAGGGAAGGCAGCTGCCCAGGGCTGGCCTGCCGGCTCCGAGCTTCCAAGGGTGGGCTGCTTCCCTTGTGCTCGCCTTGGCCACCCTCCTTCTCAGCCCCTGGCCTTTCTACAGGAACAAGTGCTAGGCTACCACGCCACTGAGCACACTTGGTCTCTGTCCTCTCCAGGCCCCAGGCGTCAGGAAGACTGGAAGCCAGCAGCCTAGTGTTGAATCTTCTGATTCTCAGGGTCCCCTGGCCTTTCCTGGGCTATGACTCGGGGTATGTGGAATTTCTGAGTGTACACAGCTCCCTGTCCTCACTTGGGTCAGACTCTTCAGTCCTGCTCTGGGCCTTTCCGTCAGGTCAGGGAGCTCCCAGGCTGGGGGAGGTGCTGTCCTTCTGTCCTGCCGCCGCCTGGCTGTGTGTCTCCTGGCGGACACTAGAGGGCAGAGCCCGCCCTCGCCACGGCCGGGTCGACCCCGCACTTTCCGCCCTTCTCGGGGAACCTAGGAATACCTGCGCTCTTGTTGGCTTCTTCTGCACTTCCAGAGCCCCATTCCCTGCGGCTGGATTGGTATACATACCTTCTAGCAGTTTCAGGGGAAACTGCAGTTTTAGAAACTTCCCCTCTCCAGACTCCCCCTCAGAAATATAAAAATACAACCAGGCTTGTCAGAAAAGACACCCACCTCTCACCCAATTCTCCCTACTTCATCCCCAGTAGTTCTTTATGTCACACTCGGAGAACCACCCTCTCGTGATCCCGGTGCGGTGGGAAGTGAATGGGAGCTGCCATTCATCAGCCATTCGGGTTTGGCCAAGTCACTGGCCAAGTGAAGCCGGTTTTGTCCACTGCAAAATGGAGATCTTTCCTTCTTCATGGAGATAATATGAGGACGCTCCTAGCAGCGGCAGGAGCCTTACAAGGGCTGGTTGGCTCTGGCTGGCTGCAGAGTCTGCTTTTTGAGATGACCAGACACTGGACGCAAGTTCATCCCAGGTTTGGCCAGGGAGGGCTCCTGGCACCTTCCTTCTCTCCTTTAAAGGTTGGCCCTTTAGGCAAGGGATTGTGACAGGCATGCATTTCTTTATCATTATTATTTTTTAGATTATTTATTTGAGAGAGAGAGCGTGAGCATTAGTGAGGGGAGGAGCAGAAGGAGAGGGAAAAGCAGACGCCCCGCTGAGCAGGGAGCCCAATGGGTGGCCAGGACCGTAACCTGAGCCCAAGGCAGACACTTAACTCACTGAGCCACCCAGGCCCCAACAGGCATGCATTTCTGACCGGACCAATTTATAACCACCTCGTACAAGCTGCTTCCTTTCAAGCTCTCATTCTGAGGAGCACCTCCGTCTTGCTACACTGGATATTCCTGTGCCAACTTACATTCTTACCGATAGCATGCAAAAGGGCCAGTTTCCCCACACAGTACTGGCCATTACCAACCTTTAAAACTTTTGTGAATACAAGGTGTGAAATTATTATCTTACTCTTAATTTGTGTTTTCCCTGATTAGTCAGGTTGAGAACATTTTCATCATTTTTTTTTCTGGGTATTAGCTGCTTGTATCCATTGCCTGTTATCCTATTCTGTCTTATTTATAGGAGGTTTAAAAAAACACGTGATGGTTTTTAGCTTTTTGTCTGTTTTCCATATTGTAATTATCTTTTCCCTGTTTCAGGCCTTTAAGGACAATGAAACATTGTTATGGGACATCTTTTGGGACACCTTTTATCATACAGAATGTGACCTAAGCAATTTCTATTTGTTAGAAATTTATGTGGTGTCTCCTGGTCTGTGGTCAAATTATAAAAGGGTTCCGTGTTTGAAAATCCTGTCTTTTGATTACAAAGTTCTACTTAGATGTATTAGGTCAAACTTGTTCAAGTGTCACTCAAACGGCCTCCTTTCCTCCTTATTTGTCTATCTACTTTATCTACTATTGATCTTGCGAGTCCACTACCATCCCCCTCTCTGTTGCTGTTACATTTTCACCGTGTCTAACAGTTTCTGCTTTATGACTTTCAAGGCTACCCTGTCAGGTACTTGAAGTTGGTAACGTGAGAACTTCTTTGTGAATTTTAACTTTTATCAGTATAAAATGTCCCTCCTTGTCCCATTCAGAAAAAAAGAAAAATAAAATAAAAACAAAAGCACGCAGACAGTTCGCGGTGGCACAGTGGGAAGGCTGTGGGCAGAGCGAGAGTCGGGGAGTCTGGGCTCTGGGCCGAGCTCTGCCACGCTGTGGGTTGCACGACAGGGAAACTGCTTAACTGCTGGGAGACGGCTACATTTGAAGGGTTCCTTCCAGACCTCAAAGCTCTTGGCTCAGAGGACCTGAGATAGGCTTCTACTTTGGGTGGGCTGTGGAGTTGGAAGAATAACTCACCAAAGCTGTAACTTCCAGTTAGCATCCGACTGGCTGGCAGTGAGGGTGGAGAAGGGGAAGGGTGGGCGGGGTGGGGGGGAGGGAGAAAGAAAGAGCGTAAGTCACCGGCTTTCCCCAGACATCAGGTCTTTAGAGCACTTGGGCTGCCCTCCCATGTGTCCAGGACGGGCAAAGGTAGAGGGCCAGCCCCAAGGCTATGAAGACTTGATGTGTGGGGACTCAGGGAGGAGCCAGATGCTTTACAGCAGCAGCCTTTAGGGTCTCCTTTTTGGGGGGGAGGTTGTCTCAATTGCTAAACAACACAACACTGAGTTTACAGTGTTCTGCTCTAACAGGGGTGAGTGAGGACTTCCGGAGACTCTCTTGGACTCTGACCCAGCCCTCGCCCTTTGGGCAGTGCACAACATGGACCATCAGAGCACTCCAGAGGAAAGGTCACGTCCACTCTTGAGTTTTCGAGGACTGGGGTCTCCCCAACTTGCCGGTCAGAGATCTCCTATGCACACCCTGCACAACTGCTGCTGCGATTGAGCTGTTTTCCTTCCAGGACAAAATGGAGCAGGAGGGCCCCTCTTCCTGCCAAGAATCTCCTCAGACCCCTCTCTCCCTTTCCCGGGCCTGCTTCTCTTCCTTCTCTGTCTTCTTTGCCCAGCTCTCTAGGTTGGTGCAGATGCGAATGAAGGGCGGTGTATGGATGTGGAAAACTGAACGCAGTTGGAAAAGAGAAGGGCAGCAGAAGACAGCAGGGCAGACTTTACCTGTGGGTGTTGGCTGGGCCTGGAACGGGCCTTGGCCAGCTGGAGGAATGCTTCCAAATGCAGAGGACCTGGGGCTACTGCCAAAGGCATCGAAGTTGGCAAATCCTCCATGGGAAGGTGTCTGGCCTACAGGTGGAGGGAATGTAAAGGTCAAATATGTAAAATGGACATATAATCGATATAATATGCACTAATTCTGAAGGCCAAAGGCCACTGATGGGACACTGCCTTTCCACAGGGTCCTGTTCAGGGAGAGATGGCAGGGGCCTGGGCAGAGGGCCAGACGCCCGCTGGGGGACATGGGGTGTCAGAGGCCTCCAAGTTCACTCCCCACCATCTTTTATCCTTACTCCACGAGGCATTCGCATTTTTGTCAGGTCCTACTTTGGGCTGAATCATGTGAAAAAAAAAAAAAGAAAAGTTGTTTTTGGTGGGGGAAGGGGCTTGAAAGGAAAAAAGGAAACTAGATACCATTTTATTCAACCGGCTGCTGCTGGTCTTTGGGAAGAGAGCAGGGGAAATGGAACACATGACAAGCCCCCTGCCCCCATTTTAACGGAAAAAGAAGGTAATAAAAAGGCGATTTCCAGTGTTCCGAAAGGAAGTGTGGATAGTCCCCGACTGTAATGTTTTTTAGTCAAACTTGCAGACATAATCCGGGCTGCTCTCATTTGACCCCAGCCCTTCCAACCTTGATGCTTCAGGATTATCATCACATTCATTTGTGGGAGGGGAGCTAGAGATGGCGGGGAGGGGGGGCGGGGGGACTGGTCACCCCAAGGGCGTGAATGGCCTTGTGTCAGGGGTAATACATTGTGGAATGTTCTCCTCCCAGGTCCCACTTACCCCCAAAGGCTGGGAATGCAGCGAAAGCTGGTGCCACCTGGGGAGCGGCAAAGGGGTCTCCACCTATGTCGGCCAGCAGGTCAGTACTGGCTTTCTTGACCGAGTGGGGAGGTGGCTGAGAGCTCCGGGGCTGGGACGTCCGAGGCTGAGACTGACTGACAGACTTGAGAGGAGAAAGGCATGACATAGAGCACTTGGAGGCCCAGACATGACCCGGCCCCTGCATGGCTCCCTAGGCTGCCCCCAGATAGGCAAGGGGAGAGAGAAGAGAGGGAGAAACTGCCCTCAACTGAGAGATCTCCTGGGCAGCAGCTGCCTGAGCCCCTCGCATACCTAACTTCTCTGTCTTCTCAGCACACCATCTCCCGGAAGCAGACATTTTAGAGCCTATCAGTGAAAGTAACCCTGAGCTACAAGGGATATTGCCAAGAGCACCCCCCGCCGCCCCCCGAGCTGTTACTTCCTCATCTTTCCCGGGTGCTGGAGGCAATGTCCCGGCCCCTCCTGCATTTCCTTGGAGCAACGGTCAGGTTTGAAGTCGATACTCCGACTTCCCTAAATACCACTTCCTGTTGGGTTCTTTCTTCCAAAAGATAGGAGGCCAAGGTGAGTCCAAGACATAGGTAACAGCAGGGCCGAGAACCAACTCACACCAGCTATACTGTCGTCTGCTAAGTCCGGGGGTTGGATTTAGGAAACTGACATTCCTGTCTCCCAAATCCCCAACTAGTCTCGAAGGGCAGGTCTGAGAGTTACCTGGCTAGAGGTGGAGGCAGCAGCTGAGAGAGACGGCACGGGATCCCCCAGAGGAGTCCGCAGGGGCTTCCCTTCCGGGACGGAGCCCTGGATGGGGGTGGAGGCACTGCCTTTGGTATAAGCGGGCCCCTTGACTTGGTCTGGGGGGACATACCTTTGAGAAAGAATAGTCAGGCTGAAAGGAGGGGGTAACACCATGGGCCGTGCTCAGTGTAGGCACCTGGGAAGCACAAGTGACAGCAGTCCGGGTCCCTCGGCCTTTGCCCTCTGATTTTTGAACTAAAGGGAATTTCATAACTCAGCAAAGCTCTGCCCATCTTGAGCGTCCCCTTTACTGTCAGATGCTCGTTCTTTTCTGTGGGAATGTTCACGTCACTCTGCCTTGGACCTATTTTTCTCTCCTCTCTCCTTTCTCTGACATCAACCCATTTCAAGTAATAACCCGTCAATAATGCTGCCGGACAGGTGATCCTATTTTCCAACCTCCTTTTTCTTTTCTAGGTGTTTCTGCAGGTTCCTCCTTTTCAGTCCCACAGAAAGTTTCTGCCACCTCCTCTTCTAAGTGCTCGCAGTCTATCCTGTTAGCTTCTGCGACTTCTGATAAAATGCCCTCCACTCCAGTGTATGTATGTGGTCCCTACTCCGGAAGTATCTTCTTTTTCTGGAGGACACCCCCAGGAAGGGCTCCAAAATGCTGTTTTGTCCACATCAATCTCCTTGCTGTCTGCATTCTCTTCTCCAGCCTAGAGTTACCCCCGCAACATGCACACACCCCTGACATCAAGCCATAGAAAGTGCCACCTGGGGAGAGAAAAGGCAAGGGAGAGCAGAGATGCTGTTCTTGTCACCAGAAAAACAGAACACACATAAATCGTGGAAAAACGATGGGTTAAAAGCACAGAGCTCTAGGACATGGTGCTTCCAGCTGCCTCTCTGCATATATGGGCCCAGCTGAGCTTTAACCTGCCCCACACTCCCACAGGCCCAGCCCCTCTCCAAGCAGTCTAATTTCTCTCCAAAAGAGGAGCATCAAATCTGCAGGGTTAGTGACTGGGAACAAGTTGTCCTTTCGGTAGTTTTATAATTTTGAAGTCAGAATTGAGCCCTAACTGAAGCTGGGTGGAATCCATTCAACCCAAGTCTGGCCTTTGAGAAAAGCCCCAATTCAAGTCTATAAACTGGACTGTCAGATGAAGAACGTCTTGGGACATGGGTCTCCGTAGCAATCTCTTTCCTCCTCCTTACCATCTCTTTTTCTCATATTTTTCCTGGAGAAACTCCTTCACTTTCTGAGGATCCCTGGAATCTGGTATTAAAGATGTCCGAGCATCAAAAAGACCCAGCCAAATCTTCCTGCAAACCTAAAGGAATGGAATCAGGTAACAGAGGAGTTCAGGCAGAAAGCATGGGATGGGAATGATACCACTTCCAGTTTATTCATCAATACATATTTATTGAGCACAGACACAGCTGAGGGTCTGGGTATGCCTACAAAGCAGACACAATCCCTGGCTTCCCAGAGTTGACCATCTAATGGGGAGGTCGTGCCTTAGGTAAGTAAAAATAGATTTATAAGTACATATTATGACTCAACTTAGAAAAGAGAGGGCCATGAGAATTATGGGGAACTAAATCTCGATGGGGGTGGGGTCAGGGACAATTGTCAGAGCTGTGTCTTCCAGAACACCCTCCAGAGGCCTTCCTTCATTGGCGCCCTCCAAGTAAGCCAATTCCTGCAAGCTAGGAGGACTGCTAACACCAAGGACAGCGTCCTTCCACCGCCTGCAGATTTAGCTGCAGATTTAACCCACCTTCGAGTACATGGCATGGGCTTAATCCCACAGTGCTGAGGGTCGGATGGGTAGAGCTGGCTCCAGGAGATTTTACTCCGAGGGGCCAGCCCAGTCAACTCTGAATGCTCAGCAATGTGGAGCTCTAACTGTCAAGGGGCAGTCTTCCCTGTGAGTGCCCAGGAGTCACCCCCTGCAGAGATTTTGCTCCTTCCCCTCATTCCTCTAACAAAGGCCTAGACAAACCACAATTTGCATAAATAAGATTCCACAGATATACAAATATACCTAAGACAAGATATGCTATATACTAAAAAAATAAAAGAAACTCGACCAAAAAAGAAAGCTGTAGGGTTTTTCTATAGTCTTGAGGCAAAGCTCCCCCGGCCCAAAGGGCAACTACAGCCAGTAAGCCATTCCATGGGTGGTGGCTCACCTCGTTTCCACGGGATTGCAGGAATACTACTTCAGGCTCAGTGAAAGTTGTCATGGAGATGGACTTGACGCGATGAGGGGGGTTCAGGCCTCTCCTGTGGGAGAGAAACAGGAAGAGAAGTACAATGCAGTTAGCACCGCAGGTCTGTTTATGGGAGGAGGGGGAGAGAGAAAGGATAAAACAACACGGAAATTAAGCTCAGGTAGAATTCCCTGACTGAAGCTACTTCCTAATTCAAGGAAAGAAGGGAAGCGAGAATGTTTTGGAGGCTTTTTTTTTTTTTTTAAGATTTTATTTATTTATTTGACAGAGAGAGACAGCGAGAGAGGGAACACAAGCAGGGGGAGTGGGAGAGGGAGAAGCAGGCTTCCCGCTGAGCAGGGAGCCCGATGCGGGGCTCGATCCCAGGACCCTGGGACCATGACCTGAGCCAAAGGCAGACGCTTAACGACTGAGCCACCTAGGCCCCCATTTTGGAGGCTTTTAATGAGAGTCAAGAATGTGTCGTGTTCCCTGTCATTCTCGAGAGAAAGGCAGAGCCTGCCCATCCAGAAGCCATCTCCCCCTTGCCTCAGTTCCGTGTTCAGCCTGCAGGCTGGGGGGTACTTCCGGGAACTCAGAGATGTGCCCACTTGCCATTTCCTATTTTACCACTGTTTTACACCTGCCTGCCCCTCTTCGTCTCGACAGAAAGTGTGGTGGTAGGGATGGAGGGGGCCCCTCTCTTTCAGGAAGAGATCTCTGGGAAAAGAGATAATCCAGGTTTTCTCAGCTCTAGATCTTTTGAGGAAGCAGGAGGAAGTCAGGCTCAACAATGAATATGAGATTGGCATGAGTCAGGAACATCTATCCTGTAGTGGTGCTTTTGCGCCAGCTCTGTGTGTTCTGTTAACTCTCTGGGAGTCTAGTTGTGCCCACAGAAGCCCCGTGGAGATTACAGTAGACAAGAAGGCTTCCTTGCCCCCACTCAACTGCTCTCTGGAGTGTTCTCACAAGGGAAACTTGGCGCTAAGCCAGGTTCCCCTTTCCTTTTCCCTTAAGTTTTACTCTGGTCTAGACCAACGGCACTCATCGGATGAAAACAAAACTGGCCAAACCACAACGAATAAACCAGCCCCTGGGACCAGCACGTGAAAGAGCATATAGGCATATGCAGGAAAGACAGTCTCAGCTGATGAGGCTCTTCAGACTTTTACTCCCCTGAAAAAAAAAAATGGGCAAATCAAGATATGAAAATAAAAGTAACTCCAGAAGAAGAGGGTCCTGGTTGATGCCATCAGGAAAGCAAAGAGGGAAGGCAGAGATCACACAGCTTACCAAATGGAAACCCTAGAGAAAATTCAGGCTTACAGGTGCACCCACAAAATGAAGGTGTCCCTGCGAGTCTAGAAGAACGGCAGTGTCGTGTTAGTGTACGTGTATGCCACGGGGTGGGGGCGGGAGAGGGGGGACAAGTGACACAGCACGGGGTGAACAGTGAAGAGCGGCAGCCCCTTTAGATGACAAATTATCAATTGTGGGATTCTAACAAAGGACAGGACACCGAAGGCTACAATTGAAGACATTTTCAGCAATTCTGGCTAGACTTTTAAGTAAAGGGTCTCAAAATACTCCTTTAAAAGACAGTATCAAAGAGGACTGATGCCCCAAAGAAAGATTAGAGCAGCGAAATCCAAAAGCAAGGCTTTGTAACTACATGGCAAACAATAGCTCTTAAACCTGATCTGCCCTGAAGACTCTCTTCTAATCACATTTCAGAGATATTCCAGTTTTCTCTCCTAAAGCCTCTCTTACTAATGGCCTTGTTTTGTTTTGAAGTCCAGACAGCCTTTTATATTCTTTCCCTAGATCTTACTCACCTTAATCCCTAGGCCCTTCCCCCTCAAAAGGCCAGGCCTTCTGAGGTCTAGCCAGAGCAGACCTCTCCATCCCTATGATCCCAGTGATCCCACTCCTTATCTTCATCTCCCACTAACAAATATTTCCTTTACCAAAATACAAGGCATTATGGTAGGCACTTTGGGGGATACAATAGACAGCTGCTTATCACTCTATATCATATATATCACTTATCTTATAGGACCTAGTCCTTGATCACCCGGTGATTTCTTATAATGACCCCAGGAGCCTGGACAAAGATAATTCCCAACATAGTTGGGTGCCATGTAGGCACACACATAGCCGGATCAGGGAGAATGTGGCACCAGGATGCAGCAGTGGGGGAAGGAAGAGAAATGGTCATGGCAAACCTAAAATGTATTATGTTAACACTAGAAAAACAGATTTGAAGTCTATCACAAAAAGGTCATTGACATTTCCTGACAGGACAACCAGGAACTGTTAGCAAAGTGTAAACAAGGAGGTGTGCTTCTTTGTAGGGGGAGGGGGAGGGACTTGACCCATTCATCAGTCTAGAGGGGATGATTAGAACAACAGAACTTTCTATGGCTGAGCTTGGACTGGAGGGGTTTTTTTGGGGGGCGGGGGAGGGGGTGTGGAAGATAGGGTGAAGGGAAAGCAGAGAAAATAAGTGATTTAGGTGCTTTGGGCCAAATGAATCTGAGGGAACAGGATGTTTCCATAGCACAGTACAAAAAGCATTGCTCTGACCTTGATGTCTGTAGACTGGATTATGTATAACTAGAGCCACAGTTTGGGGGCAGGGAAAATTCTCTACAAGGCAACATTCTGCAGCCCAGGAAGAGGACCTAGTTACATGGCCTATGAGTCAGAGCGTTTTGTTTCTGAATCAGAGAGAGGCCATTGCTGGCTGACAGGAGCAATTTAGAAACAAGAGCCCCTCTCCTCCCGGTAGCTGAAATCTAATGGTCGAGGGGTATTGAGGCTGGCTGGGGACATAGCAGGGTCATGCAAGGGGCCAGATCTGAGTTACTGGCCTGGAATCAAACAGACCCAAGTCTCCAAGCTGCACCCAGTCTCCCCAACACGACTCGCAGGTTCTCCCCCAAAGAAGTGAGAGCTAGAAGGAGACACTGCCCTTAGGTTATCACAGCAAATGTTATTTCTAACCAGGAGGTGCTGGGCAAACGCAGAGATAAATGTATTTGCCCAGAATAGGGCAAGTGTTTCCAACTGAAAGCAAGTCCGTTCGGGCCTCAGCCCAGCCGGGAGGGCTTCGACTTCGGTTTCTGTTTCATGGAGCACCTGACTGGCATTTGAAGTACTCTGCATCCCTCTTTGAAGCGCCCTGAATTCCTGGCAGCGAAGCGACCTGCAGGGACCCTAAAGCCCACCCGATCCTCTCTCCTTGCCTCTCTTCCCCCTGCCTTTGATGCTATCAAGTATACGACTATTTTTACAAATACCACACCTTTTGTTTTTCTGTGGTCATCACCCTCACAACGGCCCATATTTTGCTTCTATCTTGCTTCATGAAAGTCTCAAACCTGCTCAGCTGCTCACCTAAGAAAGTTCTGTCAGGTCAACAATGGAAAAAACAGTTCTACCCGGCACCCAAGTTCTTTCCTTTGTGCCAAACTTGGACTTGGGAATTCCTGACTTCTGAATATTTCGTGTTCGGATTCATACCCCCCACGTGGGGTTTCTTTGCTCCTGGGATTCCAGCCCTCTGCCTTTGAGCGGGGTTCAGCTAAGCCACGCTGGCTCTTATCTTGGATCCAAACATCACCAAAAAGAGTCCCTATTAGAGACTCTTTCTAGTCCCTAATAGGAGAGCTCCCCACTTACCCTGCCCCAGGCTCAATTTCACTAATTTTAGGAAACTTCTTCCTCATCGAAAATCCCTGCTTCAACCCATTTCCTGTAGTTCTTCCTTAGTGACAATGATAAACTGCTGTCCTCTGCCTTCCTTTTCAGGCTCATTCTCAATCCTTTTACATTTTTTCCCCCTTCTTCTCATGTCTTTGGATAAAAGGTGAGGTGGGAGGGGACGGAGAGACGGGACTAACACAGGGGCAAGGGACACATCTACCTCTCTAACCCAGACGGATGGAAAAGTACTGAATTATTGAACAACACACAAGGCCTTTTCTTCCATGGAGATAAAAGTGCTTAACGAGGAACCGCTACGAGCAAAGCCAGATGGGGAAACTAAGGCACCAGGAGGTTAGGAACTTGTCACAAAGAAAGAGCTGTCAAGCACATCTCCTGGCACCCAGCCCAGAGCTCTGTCCACCCGAATCCTGACTTGATCCCACTATTGGAATAAAGTTGTACAGAAGTAGAGGAGGCAAGTATCTGTTACTGAGTCCCAAAGGACAATGGATTAAAGATGGACCCAAACAGCCAGGTTAGGGAAGCATGCCACAGACTTTACTGGGAAAAAAAAAAAAACAAAACTGGGTGTCAAAGATAGTGCCCATCCCTGTGTCAACGACATTTCAGGCCTCAAGATCTATTTTCTTACTAAAGAAACGTGGTTTATCCATTGAGGCATCCAGGCAAACCAGAAGAAGAAAAAACACGGAAGGCACTGCTTTGGAAAAAACACTTTTTAGCAGCAATCTTTACCCTGCCCTAGCTTTGCTCTCTAGTAGGAGAGTCAGACACAGCCAAACAGACAGGCGCATGTATATGCTGCGGAAATGAGAAGGACCTATATCCAGGTTAAGGAAACTAGGTATTGGACGAAAACCAAATGAATAAAACTAGGTCAAATTTGGGACCTACAATTGTGGCAGCATGTATATAAATTTAGAAACAGCCAAAACTAGCAGCTTCTCTCTCAGTCCCTCACACCAACGCTGTGGTTTTCTGCTAGAGCTGAGAAAATATTTCTCATGAAAAAAGAAAATGAGAATGAGCTCTCACATGTAGTGATGGGCCCATAGTCATACCCACCCACCAGTATTAAAATCGAAAATTTTCTCCAGATCTTGGGAAATTCAACTTTGGCTGCAACAGTCAACTTTGCTGTATCAGCCTGTGCAGCCATCTGGGAACTCTGGTAATTGTGCTCACTGCCCCCAGAACACCCCACTCCCCTGAGAGGTGGACATATTTGTAACAAATATGTGGACATATATTTGAGGTGGACATATTTGTAACATCCTCAGCAGAAAGCTGGCTTTCAAAATAAAGCCAGTCTCGCTGTCTCCTTTCTCTGGCTATGGTGCTAAGTGTGGTCCTTGAATTCTTGCCCCCCCTCAATACCCTCATCCTTTTTTTTTTAAAGATAGATTTTTTTTTTTTTATTTTTAAGGATTTTATTTATTTATTTGACAGACAGAGATAGCGAGAGCAGGAGCATAAGCAGGGGGAGCAGCAAGCAGAGGGAGAAGCAGGCTTCCCGCTGAGCAGGGAGCCCGATGCGGGGCTCGATCACCCTGGGATCATGACCTGAGCCGAAGGCAGACGCTTAACCGACTGAGCCACCCAGGTGCTCCACGTCCTTTTTTTTTTTTTTTTTTTTAAGGTTTTATTTATTTATTTGAGAGAGAGAGGGAGAGCACAAGCAGGGGGGAGCGGCAGAGGGAGAGGGAGAAGCAGGCTCCCTGACGAGCAGGGAGCCCAACACGGGGTTTGGTCCCAGGACTCAGGGATCATGACCTGAGCCAAAGGCAGAGGTCATGACTGAGCCACCCAGGCGCCCCAATACCCTCGTCCTTTAAACAAAGAATATTTCTTCTTTTCATCATCATACCTCAACATGAGTTCCCATCACTCTCCAGCCCATGCTGAGCTTGATTTTACTTCTCAGCACTTATTATCACCGGCAATTATATATTTAATGATTGATTTAAGGTCCATGGCTTCCACTATGGTGTAAGCTACATGAAGATGGGTACAGTTTTGTGCACTGCCATATCTCCAGTGCCTAAGACCATGTCTGGAGCTTGAGAGACACTCAGTAAATATATGTTGACAGATTGACTGAATGAATGTGCAGCCTCTTGGCCTACCGTGATTTTCACTTCCCAGTACCACGAAATCCTAATCTGTGGGCAATCAACCATGTGGATTTAAGATGTTACTTGGTCTATGCGTCGCCCTGAGCCATACCCCTCCATTGCCTGCTGAACTGTGTGTGCTCCCCCTTTACTCTGCAGCCAGCAGTAAGCATCCCTCACCTCACACCCTCTGTTTACGGCCCACCCGCCCGCTCCCAGCCTTTCCCAAGGTCCATCAGAGGACACAGGCAATACTTTGTGAAGACCCTTTTATAAAGTTCCTATGCCTTGCCCTACTTAGCTCATGCTAATTAGAACTTCAATTAGCACATGAGAAGTACCACCAGAACTTAGGCAGACAAACACAGCCAGGGAAACTACAGCTTTCTTCTAGAGTTTCCTCTGATATTTTTCTCCTTATAATGTCAACATACCTTCAATTCAACTTCATTTAGTGGCCCGGCCTTTTGATCCTTCACTAAAGACCAACAATAATGAGCACGGGGAAAAAGTGGTCAAGTTCTGTAAAGTGTGCCCTGATATTTAAGGAGTTAACTGTTCTAGCAAAAGAAATCAGGTTTTTAATGTGTGCCAGATCCCTTGACCCTCCTTTTGTCCTGATTGAGGGATATTCATTATAGAAGGGAAATGTTATCTATGGGATACTTTAAACCAAGGCATTAAACCAAGATCTATAAAATAATAATAATAGTGTCAGCCCTCCCACTTAGTGTTTTATCTTTTGTGCTGTGCAGCTAACCATGGGGATGAATTAACACTGTTTCCAAACATTTTCTTCCTAGGACCTAGACTCTGATATGCCATCAGTTTTATCCCTCTGCTCCCAGACTCTATAATCAGATTTTCCTCTTCATAACAGGATCTTCAGGAATCTGTTCTTTCTCTTTCTGCTATAAATAGTCCTAAACTTTTCTCCTTTTCTCCTCAGAGTACTTGTCCCAGTCTCAGTTCTACCCTTTTGCTTTATTTAAGTCTCTACCTTTGACACATTCCTGTTTGGGTTCTAATCATTGTCCCAAGAGCCATAATAGCTTTTACTTAGACCAAAGTCATAACACACAAGTGAGGTTGATCAGAACACAGAAGTTTGGCAAAGGAGGTAAAAATCGCGTAGAGAGATAATCCTACACCGTATCTTAGGAGACCTGGATCTTCATTTCTGGTCTGCCGTGATCATAACTAATATCCAATAACAAATGCTGAAAACAGCAAACCCCATATGGCACTGGTAAACCTCTCTTTGCTTCTGTTCTCCCATCTGTCATGTAAGAACAATACTGCTCCCTCCTTGGCTCCTAAAGGTGTAAGAAGAAACAAGGAAAGCACCCCTTGTTAAATACAAAACCAACCAACCAGACAAACCGATATATTAAAACAATACTAAACAAGTCAAAATAAATCTCTTGATGAACTTATACAGAATAGAGATACACGGTTGGTAGCCAATGTTAATCAGGCATCTAACCAAATAATTCCCTACGGGGGAAAAAGAACCTTACTCTATAACCAGAAATCTGGCCTAGAACTGTGGCTCTAAATTAGCTCAGGCATGACCAAATACAGTGCTAGTGCCAAGTGTAGCATTGCAGATTATACAACAAAACTCCCCCAAATCTAGAAAGAGCTGCCAGATGCTACTACCAGGACCAAGCCATGGCAACAAGAAGCTTAAAGGTGTAAACTATTACACTTAAGGATGGCTCATCCAGATCCCCAAACCTTTGGAGAAGTTAAGCTCTCTAACACGGTAATCCATCAGCTCTCATCTCTTAAGATTTGTAAGAAATCTACCTCTGGGTTGCACTCCAAAGCCCTGCAACATTAGGACCTGCACCCGAACGCTGGTACAGGGCTCCTTACCTGTCACAATCTCTATGCTGTCAGCCTGGGTTAACTTACCTATTTTAAATAGAATGGGCACAAGAATGGGCACAAGCCAGAAATACACCTTCATCTAGAGCCCAGTTTACTCTACCCCTTTCCTATTTGCCCCTCACCTACATAGAGTTCCCTTTCAAGGTGTGTGTCATTCTCGGGTCCTTTAAATCTTAACCTTCCCCCCTGTTCCCTTCAACTCTCCCCCACTTTCGGTTCGGTTCGTTTTGCCTCCCCTCCCTTCGGGAGTTTCTCCCTTCTTCTCCGATGCCCTTCCTTTCCCCTGCAACGCGACTCCAATCGTGTCTTGTCTCCTCTGCCAATTTCCCTTCCCCGTGACAGCTCTGCAGCAGACGACCCTCTCAGCGCATCAGGCGCGTCCCCAGGCCTCCCCGCCGCCCCTACCTCGGCTCCGTCCCTTCGCCCCGGATCCCCGCTGTCCCCAACGCCGATACTCCGCAGCCCCTTCCCGGTCCTCCCCCCTCTCCTACCCCGCGCCAGTCCACTCACAGGAGGCCGGAGCAGGTGGTGCAGACGAAGCTGCCCACGGTGATATCCACGTAGGTGACCCCGCGCTGGGCGCACTCGAAGCAGTGGCGGTTCCCCGCCTGGCTGCAGCCGCCCAGCTCCCGCACCCGGCGACACCACACCTCCGAGGCCGCCTCCGCCTCCGCCTTCCCCCCGCTGACCCCGCCACCCGGGCCTGGACCCTTCTTCGCCGCCATCACCATGGTTGCCCGCTCCCTCGGACCTCCTCCCCGCAAGTCAGCAATTGTCCCTTCAACCACAGCCGCCTTCCCGCCTCCTCTGCCTCCTCCGCACGCCCGGCTCCCCTGACAGAAGATAGGAAGCCGGCGACGTCCGCGAGAGACTTCTCAACCCCTTGCCTTGCCTATTCTGCACGCTGATTGGTTAGTCTCCTCCCACCTCCCCACTCTGATTGGCTCGACATTGGACGGCCTTGGGTTGCGGGAGCCGCCAATGCCACGCCCCACCGCCTTCACGCTCAGGCCTCTCCCATTGGCCCGCAGAGACACTGCCGCGAGAACTGTGCGTGCCCTCTCCCTGTCTCCGCCCCCTCTCGCCACTGCCTCCATGGCGGCCCGCCTCCCAGATTCGATTGGTGAGTCCTCGGAACACGGGCTCCGACGCTAACTCTGACTGGCTGTCTAGGCTGCAAAGTTAGCGCGCGAGAAAGAGTAGGTGTCTCGCGCGTGCGCAGCCCTTGTCCTCCCGAATGATGACGTTAATTCCCGCCAAATTTCAAAGGCCCAGTCTTCGCTAGACTGTGCAGAGAGGTACGAAAAGCAGACGAGAAGTGGCCATAGGAGCGACCGAGGGGAAGAGGGAAAGAAGGGAGCTCTCAGAGGAAGGGAGGGAGGAGAAGGAGTGCTTTATAAATGCTATTTCGCTTACTCCTACCCTATGCCACAGGAAATCTCATTCTACAGAGAGTTTAGGTTATACGACTTGTGGTAGGTCACACCGCTGGTACATGGCCCAGCCAGGATTCTGATGTGAGTCGTCTGACTTTAGAAACCCTGCTTTTAACCACCACGCTATCCGTGGAATAGTATTTGACAAACACGTATCGAATTTCTAATCGGTTTCCGGCACTGTTCTAGAGAGTGGAAGTCCAGCAGTAAACCAAACCATCAAAATTCCTATCCTCATGGAGCTTACAAGCTAGGAGGGGGAGGCAGACGATAAACAAATGGGAGAATCGTCAGTTAGTGATAACACCTACGCAGAGAATTAAAATAAGGTATTGTAAAGGAGAGTGGCTTGTTGGGTATTTCAGATTGGTCAGGGTAACCATCTCTAATGATGTCTCTCAGTGATATTTAAGGTGAGACCTGAATAACTAAAAGGAGTCAGCCATGAGAAGATCTGAGGAGGAGCAACCCAAACGGAGGGAAAAGCAAGTGCAAAGTCCCTAGAGCATGAAGAAACTTGGTGTTTTGAAGCAGCAAAAAAGAAAGCCAGAGTGACTGGAGCATGGTGAGTGAGGGGAGAATGGAGGGGATTGTACTGGAGTGGGAACCGATCGTGTAGAACCTTCCAGGCTTTTGTAAGGAGTTTGGGTTTTCTTCTAGGTGTGATGGAAAGCTGCATTAGTTAGAATTAGGTCCTACTATGACAGAAAACCTCAAGTAATGGGGCTTAAACAAAATGAAGTTTATTTCTCTCTCATGTAAAAATCTAGGTAGGCGTTTCAGGGCTGGTGGGTTTCTCCACTACCTCAGGGAACCAGGTTCCTTCTATCTTGTTGCTCACAGGACATTACCTCCGCTCCCAAGTTCACCTTGTGATCTATTCCAGCTTCAGCCATCATGTCTGTTACAGCAGCAGGAGGAGCCTGCTCTTTTTAAAGACATGCCAGGAGACCGCACACAACCTCATTGGCTCTCTCTGGTCAGAACTCAGTCACATGACCACACCTAAGTGCAAGGAGGGACTCTGGAAAATGTGTTCTTTATTTTGGGCTTCTGTGTGCTCACCTAAACTTCAGAGGTTCCGTCATTGAGGCAGAAGGAAAGAAAGGACATAAGGGTAAAACTGCAGTCTCTGCCACAGAAGTCATTGGAAGAATGGTAGCAGGGGCAAGGCATGATCTGATTTTCAGTTCTGAAAAACAAATTATTCTGTCTACTATAGGGGAAATGGTTATAGGTGGGGAAGATTGGAATGAGGGCAACGAAGAAGTGAGTTCAGCAGTCCAGGTGGAAGGTGATGGTGGCATAGACCAGGGTGGTAGGCATGGGTTGGAGAGAGATGGGTTGATTCAGGGAATGTTTTGGAGGTAAAATCCATAGGATTTGTTAATGGGTTACATGTGGCGGTGAGGGAAAGAGGAATCACTGGCAACCTTGCTAGAGAAGCATTGTCCAACAGAACACTCTGTGATCGTGGAAATGCTCTGTATCTGTCTAATATGGTAGCTACTGGCTATTGAGCACTTGAAATGTGACTACTAAAACTGCAAACCCGAAATTTTAATTTAATTTAATTTTAATTAACTTAAATTTAAATTTAGGGGCTCCTGGGTGGCTCAGTCATCAAGTGTCTGCCTTTGGCTCAGGTCATGATCCCAGGGTCCTGGGATCGAGTCCTGCATCAGACTCCCTGCTCAGCAGGGATCCTGCTTCTCCTTCTCCTACTCCCCCTGCTTGTGTTCCCTCTGTCGCTGTCTCTCTCTGTCAAATAAATAAATAAAATCTTTAAAAAATACAATAAATTTAAATTAAAATAGCCACATGTGGTTAAGGGCTACCATATTGGACAAGGGCGGCTCTAGATTTTTGTTTTGAGCAACTGGGTGGCGTATGGGGCCATTTATTTAAAAAAAGGGAGACTGTAGCAGGAGCAGCTAAGTGGATGCTGATAGCCAGAAATCAGTAGTTTTGCCTCGGACATGTTGATTTGAGATCCTTATGAGGCCTCCAAAGGGCTGATCAAGGAGGCAGGTGGATATATAATCTGGATTTGTAGGCGAGGCTCGAGCTGGACATGTCTGTTTTGGAGTCAATAGCCAGGAGTTCTTCAAAGCTATGGGACTGGATGAGGTTGCTTAGGTGCAGCACGTAGACAGAAGAGGGCCCAGAACTAAGCCCTGGGCACCCCCATGTGTACTTTGTTCCACCTCTCTAGTTATCACAGCCACAGATGTACTTTGATGTCCTAAAAGGAGGCAACATCAAGTCACACCCAGATAAAACGCATGTGACATCTCAGACCACCTTAAACGTTCCCTCTAAGTTTCAGAGTTCACTACTGCACCGTGTTGCCTGTTCCTCCTGTATTTCTCGGTCGCCCAGGGTTAGTTCTTACTATTCTGAAACCTTGAACAAATTGGTAGACTTAGCTCCCACCAAACCCTGATGTATACAATAGTGGGAGAGGAAAGTTAGTACATCTATATGGATTGTGATGGTTTTCTGTTAATGTGTGCCACTGGGTGTGGTGGTACAAGGAGGCAACCACCTCCCTCCCAGGCCCTATCAGAGAGTAACAACCCCACTTCCCCTTCATAATCAGGGTAGCAGGCTAGCACGGGAACACCCTTTCATGCCATTGCCCTAGTGGGGGGAGGAGTCCCAAATGGCCAGGTGGAACCCTTATTGGGTTCCCTGGTGGCACCTCGCCTTGGACCATTATGTCTACAGAGCATGAGTGACTTGGGTATTTGGAAGCAAATATTTTTAAAGAGAAAAGTAATAGTGAGAGCGGCCACCCTCCACCCACTCCCCCACCCCCCGCCCCCACCCCCAGTCCTTGGTTTCTGGACCTCTGTATTGGCCGAGGGAGAGCTGACACTGCATTTTGGTCACTGTTTGGGATCACATACCACTTTCTACAAGAAAGTGTCCCAGCTTCACAGGTGCGGTCCCCTGGATACTGCTAGATCTGTTTTCAGAACACCATTTCATTGTTCTGTAAGGCCAGCTGCTTCTGCTGGATGGGAAATGTGATAATGGCCCGTGGCTTGCCAATTGTCTCATTTCTCTCCCCGGGAAGTGAGTTTCTTGGTTGGAGACAATTTTATCTGGACCACCCTGTGTTATGCAAAGTCAGAAATTCCAAGAATGGTAAAGCAGAGGCATAACCTGCAGGGAAAGCAAACCCAAATACAGAACAAGTGTTTCTTCCAGAGTGCGTTATTCACCACACCCTCTGTGACACAAGGGACCTGACGGAATTGACTTGCCACGAGATCCCTGACAGGTCCTCAAGAAGCCTGGTGCTCTGATAGGGCTTCAGGACTGTATCCAGCTTCCTCCTGAATTAACTTACTGTTTATAATACTTCATTTTTTTTTCAGTTGCTTTTCTTCATTTTTCTAGGTAGAGATCATGTTGTCTTCAAATAATGATAGTTTTAACTTCTCTTGATTGTTTTCGTCCCGTAGACAGGGATTGTTCTAGAGAGTGTCTTCTGTCTAATTAAGTTGTTTGAACTAGTTAGATAATAGTGGATATCTTTTCTCCTCCTCTAAGGAGAGAAATATCAGAAGAAACTCGACAAGAAAGCTGTAGTTTCGCTGGCTGTGACCGGCTGCCTGGGTTCTGGTGGTGCTTCTCATGTGCTAATGCGAGTTTTAATTAGCATGAACTAGGGCAAGGCGTGGGAGCCTTGCAAGAGGGTCTTAAAATATTACCTAGGTCCTTTGATGTACCATGGGAAAGGTTGGGAACTGGCAGGTGGCTCATAAGCAGAACATGTGAGGTGAGGGATGCTTACTGCTGGCTGCAGATTGAGGACGGAGCACACACCGTCCAGCGGGCAGCGGAGAGGCAAGGCCCATGGTGACACATACACCAGTTCACATCTTAAAATTCTTTACTGTAATGGGAATATCTTTATTTCCCTATAAATCTTGATGTTGACTTTTTGGCTAACATAAATGTATTTTATTATATATATATATATATATATATATATATATATATATATATAATGTTATATATTAACATTAATATATATATTAAAGCTTTTATTTATTTATTTGAAAGAGAGAGAAAGGCAGTGAGAGAGCATGAGCAGGTGGCAGGGGGAGCAAGGGGAGGGAAGAGCAGAAGAGCCCGTCCAGGCTCAATCCCGGGACCCTGGGATCATGACCTGAGCTGAAGGCAGACGCTTAACAGACTGAGCCACCCAGGCGCCCCATATTTTATCATGTTAAAGAAGCATCCAGGGGCACCTGCCTGGCTCAGTCGGTAAAGCATAGGACTCTTGATCTCAGGATTGTAGGATCAATGCCCATAGTGGGTGTAGAGATTACTTAAAAAAATAAAATCTTTAAAAAAAATAAAGAAGCATCCATCTTTTCCCATTTAATCTAGTAGTTTGACAGTGTTCTATTTTCTAACTTAATTTCTGATTATTTCTATTAATTTATTTATTCTGCCCCTCTTTGGTTTATTTTGTTATTCTTTGTCTAATTTCTTGAGCTGTATGCTTACTTATTGTAATTTTTTATTAAGGACAAAAACATTTCTACATGAGTACTGTTTTAGCTGTGTCGTATAGATTCCAGTATGTTGTAGTTGTCATTGTTATGTTTAAAATATTCTGGGGGCACCTGGGTGGCTCAGTCGGTTAAGCATCTACCTTCAGCTCAGGTCATGATCTCAGGGTCCTGGGATTGAGCCCCAAGTCGGGCTCCCTGCTAAGCAGAGAGCCTGCTTCTCCCTCTCCCTCTGCTGCTCCCCCTGCTTCTGCTCTCTCTCTCTCTCTGTCAGGTAAATAAATACAATCTTTAGAAAAAAATAAAATATTCTGTATTTTTATTTGTATTTTTTATTGGCTCAAGAGTTTCTTTTATTTTTCTCTCTTCTTTAAAAAAAATTTATTTATTTATTTATTTATTTATTTATTTATTTATATAGTCTCTACACCCCAATGTGGGGCTCAAACTCACGACCCTGAGATCAAGAGTCATGTGCTCCACCAACTGAGTCAGCCAGGTGCCCCTCAAGAGTTTCTTTTAAAAAAGAATAATAAAAATATTCAGGTGATAGGGACATTTTCCCCTGTTTGTTTTAATATTAATGTTTAGTTATATTACATAGTGATCGGAGAATGATGCATATATTTGTTCTTATTTCTTTCTAACTTAATGAGACTTTCTTTGAAGCCTAATATATTGCCACCTTCTATGAATTTTCTCATTGGGTACCTGAAACTGGGCATGTTTAATAATATGAGATCTACCATATTAATTATGCTGTCAAGTTCATCCACCTTCTTACTTGTGGAGTTTTTCATAGTGCAAAGTCCTTCTTTTCCCTTGCTACCAGAGAGACACTTCTCCATGCAGTGGCTTGCCTGTCCCATTGTCATTTACCCCACCTCTTCGGCTTCACAGAGCTAAACTAGGTCCAAGAAGCTTCTGCCCCTCTGCCTACTCAGTTCCCCCATCCCAACCATCTGAGACTCATTCTGAAGGGGTTTTTGTGCTCCATGGTTTACCCCTTCACCATTGGAGCAATGTATTGCCGGCTCTTTTTGAGATCGGCAATAGTAGTGACTTGCCACGCTTCCTTCCACATACACCTCTGCTAGAACTCCTCTCCTTTTGGCAATGTTTCCACCTGAACTGTGGGTTGAGGTTTTAGCTAGTTCAGTATTGCACTGAAATTCGAATTTGTGTTTCTGTTTCTTATTCTCCGCATTGCTCTTGGATTGTTGCAAGAAGATAAAGGGGGAAATACTGCCTTTATGCTGCCGCCTTCCAAGTGGGACTTTCCTGGGCTTTTAACATAATAATGCTGAGGCAGTCCCCTTCTGGATGGTACCAGCATACCACATAGAACCATCTGTAAATTGGCCAGTGCCATTTACCCTTGCTTAATTAATCATAGAGGGGCTCCCTCCCATGGGCTAATGTTGAGGGTGAGGAACAATGGGACAAGTGAAAACCGACTTGACAGGGGAGGGGAGAAGGATATAAAGACATAAACAACATGCTCAAGTAACTTACTTAGGCCTTCAGGATCTGGAGTCAACGTAATAAAGGAAAGCCCAATTCTGGGTTGCCCAATTTTGAGGCGAGATGGAGTTCAAGTCTCATGGTAACTTTTCATCCCAGATACTTACACCAGACTTCAGAAGCAGCAAGCTAGGGGATGTTTCCTGAAAGGAGAATAAGTTATATGCTGAAATGTGGTCTTGCTTCAAAACCCCAGGGGCCCCCTCTGTGACTCTCTGTTAGGCATGCTAATGGTTTGGTCAACACCTCCAGCACCATTGGCTTAGCAAGGCCACAAGGGCATATTGCTCTGCAGCCTGGACTACTTTCAAAACTTCCTTTTTACTTCTCCTCCTCACTCAAATGGACATATTTTCAGGGCAACCAGTCAAGAGTCAAAGAAGGTCTCCTCAGTAGGGTTGTTCTATGCATGTTGGCCATGGACCCTTCCATGCCCACAGATTCTTCCAAGGAATTCAACCAGTCTTCCCATAGCCCACACTGAGTGGGTAACCCACTATAGCAGTAGAATGGTCCCTGGTCACAAGTGATTGGAGGGTAGGAAGACCCATGATCCCAAGACAGGCAAATCATATCATGGCCTGTGGCCTTTAAAGTTGTCTGATGTGAAGAGATAAGCAAGGAGATTTCAGCTTCTGCCCATGATGGAATAACAGGGACTTCATTCACCCTCCCATGTTAAACAATCTAAAAATGGACAAAATATGGGGCACCTGGCTGGCTCAGTCGGTAGAGTGCACGACTCTTAATCTTGGGGTTGTGAGTTCAAGCCCCACATGGGGTGTAGAGATTACTCAAAAATAAAATCTTAAAAAGTAAAAATGGACAAAATATAAAAATAACACTGGGCAATGGGCAGGCACAGGACAGTGATCCCTGAGGAAAGGGAAAAGAATGAGGTCAGTCCGGGGCGCCTGGGTGGCTCAGTCGGTTAAGCGTCTGCCTTCGGCTCAGGTCATGATCCCAGGGCCTGGGATCGAGCCCAGCATCGGGCTCCCTGCTCAGCGGGGAGTCTGCTTCTCCCTCTCCCTCTGCCTGCCGCTCTGCCTACTTGTGCTCTCTCTCTCTCTGTTAAATAAATAAATAAAATCTTTAAAAAAGAATGAGGTCAGTCCTACCATTGCTCCAGCTTGCGCCTGGAGAGAGTTCCTAGTCTCAGGACAAAGAGGGGAACCCACACAGAACCACCTGGAATTGAGAAGACAGCTGAGGCCAAGAGAGCTTGAGTTTATAGGACAAAATATTGGAGGGAGAGGTGCAGAGACAGAGGAAGAGTTCCTACGATCTTCAGAGCATCCATCTCAAGTCTTGAGCTGAGTACTTACCATTTTATATATATATATATATATATAAAGAAACTACTCAAGGCTGGATAATGAACTATCAGAAAGGAACAAGTGAAATGATTTCTGGAGATCACACAAGTCTGGGAATAGTTCACATTCTTAACAGCCAGAATGGAGAAATCTCATAATACACAAGACATTCCAAGTACTCCTCAGGATACTGCCTTAGTAGGAGAGCTAAAGTAGCCCTAGACTAAATGCTGCTTTGGTCCTCACTAACAAAATTTAAAAGCAAGACTTGAAAAAAAAAGTCACAGTGGCACCTGGGTGGCTCAGTCCATTAAGCATCTGCCTTCAGCTCAGGTCATGATCTCCAGGTCCTGGGATTGAGCCCAGTGTCAGGCTTCCTGCTCAGCGGGGAGTCTGCTTCTCCCTACCCCTGCTCCTGCTCACTCTCTCTTGCTCTCTACCCTCCCCCTCAAATAAATAAATAAAATCTTAAAAAAAAGAAAAGAAAAGAAAACGAAAGTCAAAAACTATTTCCAAATAGCTTGGCTACATCCCAAAAGAAAGGTAAAAAATATTTAAAGGGGGCGCCTGGGTGGCTCAGATGGTTAAGCGTCTGCCTTCGGCTCAGGTCATGATCCCAGGGTCCTGGGATCGAGTCCCGCATCGGGCTCCTTGCTCAGCAGGGAGCCTGCTTCTCCCTCTCCCTCTGCCTCTCCCTCTGCTTGTTCTCTCTCCGTCTCTCTCGCAAATGAATAAATAAAAATCTTTAAAAAAAAAAAATTTAAAGGAACACAAAGAAATCCAGCACCCAAATGTAAAATTCACAATGTCTGGCATCCAAAAAAAACAAAAACAAAACAAAACAAACAAAACCCAGAGATGCAAAGAAGCAGGAAAATATGACCCATGGTGTGGTGAGAAAATCTTGGAAATTAAAATATGAAAACCTCAGAAGAGTGGTTCAGAGATAAAGTTAAGGAAATCTCCCAAAAAGTAGTTCAAGATGAGATAGAAAGAAAATGTGAGGTAATTAAAGGAACAGTCCAAGAGATCCAATATATGAATAGAAGTTATAGAAAGAGAGAAGAGAAAAAATGGAGGGAAAATATCACTGGAAAATTTTAAGAAAATTTCTCAGAATGGAAGGGCGTGAGTTTCTAGATATAAAGGACCTAGGGCACCTGGGTGGATCAGTTGATTAAGCTGATTTGATTTCTTAATTTCAGCTCAGGTCATGATCTAAGGGTTGTGAGATCTGGTTCCCTGACGGCCTGTGCTGGGTGTGGAGCCTGCTTAAGACTCTCTCTCTCCCTCTCCCTCTGCCCCTCCCCTCACCCTTGTGCAAGCACACAAGTGTGTACGCATGCACTCTCTCTCACTACAAAAAAAAAAAAAGATATAAAGGACCTATAAAGAGTTCTGATGCAATTGAGAAAAACTAAGAACCTCACCGAGGCACATCCTTGTGAACTTTATTTTTTTAAAGATTTTATTTATTTGACAGCGAGATAGAGAGAGCACAAGCAGGGGGAGCAGCAGAGGGAGAGGGAGAAGCAGGCTCTCCGCTGAGCAAGGAGCCCAATGCGGGGCTTGATCCCAGGACCCTGAGATCATGACATGAGCTGAAGGCAGATGCTTAACTGACTGAGCCACGCAGGCGCCCCCATCCTTGTGAACTTTAGAATAGAGGAGATAAAAAAAGAACTATGTAAGTTTCTAAAGGTACAAATGATCCAAATTAGAATTTATAATAGAAACTCTGGAAGCTAGAAGGCAAAGGAGCAATGTATTAAAATTCTGTAGGAAAATGACTTCCAACCTGCAATTTCAAACACAGCCAACCTACAATTATGATTACTCTAGAATAAAGATAGTTTCATTAAGTAAGCTTTAGATTCAAGTGACAGAAAACCTAAACAATAGTTATATAATTTTTTTTTCCTGTTTCACATAAAAATCCAGGTCACTAGAGTGGCTTTGTTCCATGCAACCTAGTTTCATTCCAGTCCCCACTCGGCCATGCCCAGGTTATGGCTCTCAGCCTCATGGTCCAGGATGGCAGCATCCTCCAGATGGAAGAAGGGATGATGAAGAAGGAACAAGGGGCATTTGTCAGCTATTTCCTCAGGAAGTTTCTCAGAAGCTGCCAAGTAACACTTCTGCTTACATCCCATTGGTCAGAATTTGGTCATATGGCCACCTAGCTTCAAGGGAAGCTAGAAAATGTAGAAATACAGACTTTATTTTGGATGGTCTTGTACCCAGCTAAAACCTTTATTACTATAGAAAAATAGAAGACAGACATGGGTGGAATAAGTAGCAATCCGTGCTACACAGTCTTGAACGTTTTCTGAGCACTCTTTCTCAGAAGCTACTGGGAGAGTATACTACCAAAGTGAAGGGATTAAGTAAGAAGGAGAAAGACTTGGGATCCATGAATGAAGGTATCCAACACTGGAAAGATAAAGGGAATCCTTAGGGTACTGGTGAAAGGAGGTTCCAAGACGACAGCTGAATGGAAGCCTGGACAGCAGCCAGTTGAGAGTGGAGAAGGTCAGAAGGTTCTAGGAGGGATTTCTTTAAGAAGATGAAACTGATAGAAGACCTAATAATTTCCCTTCACCTGGCAAGCACAGCAACATACCTTTACTTCTGTGACAGTCTTCTCCATGTGTTTGAAAATAATGAGAACACATTTATATGTCATTGTTTCTAGGAATATAGCTAGAAAACTATGCAAACAAAAAGACAAGGCGATTACTAACACCAAGGAAAACAAATGGAAAAACAATAACATTATAACCTATAGCTCAATCGTGAATGGCATTTATATAGTTATAAAAATATAACTCTAAATATCTTTCTAACTACGTAACATATTTGGAGGGTGGTGGAATGAGAAGTGTGTGTGTGTGACTAGGAAGTGACAGAAAGCTAGATCTCACTGTGGATGGTGCTAAGTCAATAAATAATGACTAAAACTGAAAAATATCAGGAATTCAAATTATAACCTAATTATTTGGAAATATGAGGATAAATACCAAATATCAAAATAATCAGCTACAAGAACTGAAAAGGTCCTTGCTTCA
The DNA here is from genome assembly GCF_004348235.1 of Phoca vitulina. Taxonomy (NCBI): domain Eukaryota; kingdom Metazoa; phylum Chordata; class Mammalia; order Carnivora; family Phocidae; genus Phoca; species Phoca vitulina. Next base: position 617,569 of record NW_022589748.1, on the reverse strand, counting down.
GAGGAGCTGGAAATAGAGAAGGATGGAAAGAGGGGGTCTTCTTCTTCTTTTTTTTTTTTTCTAACAAGACTTTGGAAGTATTTAACTCTTTAAATTATGTACATGTCAAACTATATTAAAAATAAAACAAATTTAAAAAAGAAAAGGCAGTTAGATTCTCTTTCTTGGGATTTTCAGGTGAGAAATGTGGAATCAGATGGAAGGAGATAGACAGTGGGGAAGCCACATAAATAATCTGGGATAGAAGAAAATCCATAAGCGCGTCTGGGTGGCTCAGTTGGTTGAACATCTGGTTGAGTGTCTGCCTTCGGCTTGGGTCATGGTCTCCAGGTCCTGTTTCTCCCTCTCCTTCTGCCCCTTCCCCCGACCCCCCATCGCCCCGCTCATGCTCTCTCTCTCACTATTTCTCTCTCAAATAAATAAATACAATCTTTAAATTAAAAATTAAGAAAAATTCATAAATTCTTATTCCTAGAGTTTTCCTGGATCCAGAGCTTCTTTGAGTTTCAGTGTCTAAGTCTGACCCCACTATAGCCTCAGATCCAGGATAGTTGGTCTCGCTCATCTGGTTCCCTTACTTGAGCTTCGTTGAATGAACTTTTGTTTCTTACAGTGGAAAAAACCCCTGTTAGAATAGAGGTATGTGCTGCTTCCAAAACTTCTTATTAGTTGAAAGGGTATAAAATGTAGCAACTTGCCCTTCATTTCCTTCCCCTCCCCTTCATTTTGAAGGAGATATTCCATTATACTTTATTCCAGTGGTCTCCTAAGAACTTCACTCATGTGGCAGGTCCTCATATTTCTTCAAGTTTTACCTCACACCCCCATTACCTTCACGTCTCAGCGGGACATCAAAGAGACATGCTACTTCCTAATGTTCAAGGCCAATCAGCATGATATCACAATGTAGCTGCTTAAGGTGACATTCATGGAGGAGTAAATTAGTGTGCCCAGTCATCCCTGTTTCCCAGTGGTTTCCTGGGATTTAGAACTTTCAGATCATCATGAGCAAACCCGATACTTAGTCACCCTAGGTCAAGTGGACTAGGTCCCTGTGAGGATATGCTGCTACCCCCGCCAGCTGCCAGATGGTGTGGGTAAACAGAAACAAAGAATATTTTTACCATATATCAATATACCTAATTAAGCTTGAGGTAACCCTCCATTATTTTTCAAGTCCTGTCAATCTTTTCTATCAACCAATCTAGAGAACTGAATGATTTTGAAGCAGCCTTCCTGCAAGGCTTCTGTCCTTTTCAAGGAGCTCTGGGTCAATAACTCATTGAGGGATGGTAATGGCCAGAGGGCCTCTGACTATGTAGTATGCTGGCTTGAGTTACATCTTTGTTCATTAAGCTAAGGAATTATTTTGCTGTACAAATCAAGCAGAACCCAGGCCTGCCCATCTGTTCTGTTTCTGCCAACACTTCAAGCAGAAGCCAAAACCTCAGCTCAGTGTGTTGGACCATTTCTTGCGCTGAAATTACCACACCTACTTGGCTTTTGCTTTTTTGTGGCCACAGCTAGGGGTGATATTCAAAATATTTAGCAGCTGGTTACCACATGGCCCCTAGTCAGTTAGAATAGACACTGACTTTAGCACTAAGTCAAATTCCAGGAGGCCAAGAGCTGTGCTGGGTGTTAACCCTTTAGTTGCCGAATGAGCGGTCTGGTGGCCTGGAGGCAGGTTGACAGGGATGAGGCATCAGGGGACTCTAGGTAGCAATTTACCAGCTGATAAGAAAGCATTTCAGTATTTCATAGGCAGAATGTCAGCTTGGCTGTAGCAAAGTACAGAGACTGGATGGTCCACCCACTTTACTTTTAAGACTTGTCTCCCCTTGGGTCTAACCACCTGGTTTCCTCCTTTCCCAATGTTATCAGTAATTTCATTTTGATTAACAACCTTTCTTCCTTGTTCCTGGCTGGGACAACTATTCCTGTGATCTGCCCCTTGCTCTGCATTCCCCATCCCCTTCCCCCAAAAGAGGTTTTGCTAATTAGTCTTTCATCAGTGGTGAATTTTTCTGAAGAAAATGAGGTGTGGGTGGGGGGAGGCAGCCATAGCAGGTCAGTGGCGACCTGCTGTCATTCCCATCTCCTTCATTCTTGGCTCTTCAGTGTCAGCTTGACAAAGTATAATCGGCCAAAATGTATTCAGCAAGAGAAGGAAAATGGGGGTGGGAGGAGGGAACAGAGACAGAGACAGACAGAGACAGAGAAAAATAAAGGAGGAAGGAAATAAAGTAACAGTCTACCCTCCTTTATCTTCCTTGATTATGAACCCACGGGATTCAAGTCTACACAGTCACTCCTGCAACAATTCCTTAGAAAATTCCTACAATTCATTTGCCTATAATTCCTCTTTTCCCTGCTCAGATTTTGCACACCATTCTTAGTTTCATGATATTTCCAAACTCCTATGACCAGATGTTCCTCGTTATGAGGTGACTCATCACATTTGCTTGGTAATCGTGAATGCAGTAGAAATTATTTGGAGGGGCCCAGGAGACTGGGGAGCTCCATTCTCTCAAGATATTGCTATTCCAGCTGCCAAGATTTCAGTCTTTGATAATCAAAACCTTAATTTTAACCATAGAAAACCAGCACAGTTGTGAGCTTAACAAATGCTGTAATTTGGCAATTTACCAGTATCCTTTTTTATTATAAAATATTTGGCAGAAAATTTTTGTGGTAACATATTTGAAGACATACAAAGAATATATATTAAGCATATTAACTGTTGTGCATAAAAATAAATGAACATTGGTAAACCTAACACTCAAGAAGTAGAATATAATCAGTATTCACTTTAGGGATCTAACTTTCAATGGTTTTCAACTGCTGGCTAATAGTAAAAGGTATTTCTTGTTGCAGGGCCACAGACTGGCCTTAAATACTGTTATCTACTCAGGTGCCCTGGGACTAATATTTGTTCTTTCTTGATGCAAATCACTTAATGCTGTAAAAAATGTCCATTTAACCCTACAGTCTTTATACTCCTTATTCCTTTAGAATGTCTCTCAAGCAGTGATTCTCAAATGCTGATGTACTTTAGGATCAACTGGGGGGATCTGAAAAATCCTGATGCCCTAGCCCTGCCCTGGAACAATTAAATCAGATACTCCAGGGATGCAATCCAGGCACCCATGCTTTTTAAAGCACTTCAGGTGATTTAATGTGTTCTAAAGGAATGGCAATAAAGTCCACCACAGCCTTATTTTCAATGGATATAGAATCTGAATACCAACACTTCATTAACAGTTTTATCAATTGATGAACTTCTAACTTCCCCTTCAGGGATGTTGAGATCATCTCTTCCTCTTTCTCCACTGTTATTATAGAAGGTTCCATACCTCTTCTGAGATTCTGTTGCTTACAACTCTGCTCCTGGAATAAAATTCAATGTTTGTTAGGGTATTTTGGTATTTCATTTGTAAGAAATGGGGCTAACTCTGAAAATTTTAGGGAAAGAAAAGGGTGTGGGCATAGTGTAAGGCTATAAGTGGGCTGGAACTGGAAATCTACTCAGAGTCTGAGGTTGGGCTGGGGACTGGTTACTGTCTCTTCTGTCTCTTATGGCCCACATACCCTCTCTCATGTCATCCTTCTTTTCTCTCTCATCACCTCCCTAAGCAGTGGGAATCTCATTAGTTGGGCTAACTATTTTCAGACTCAGATTCTCTATTAGGCAGACCCTGGTCCAATCACCTGTGGCCAGCATCCACTTAGGATCACTCAAAGCCCAGGGCTTCAAGTAAAAGGAAATAGCATGAAAATAACAATAAGAAAGAAGAAACCATACTAATATCAGACAAAAGAGATTTTAAAAGAAAAAATGTTATTAGAGATAAAAAGGGGGTTGCCTAGGTGGCTCAGTCGGTTAAGCATTTTAAAGATTTTTAAGATTTTATTTTAAAGATTTTATTTATTTATTTGACAGAGACACAGTGAGAGAGGGAACACAAGCAGGGGGAGTGGGAGAGGGAGAAGCAGGCTTCCTGCTGAGCAGGGAGCCCAATGCTGGGCTCAATCCCAGGACCCTGGGATCATGACCTGAGCTGAAGGCAGATGCTTAATGACTGAGCCACCTAGGTGCCCCTAAATAAAATCTTTAAAAAAAAACAAAAAAACTTTGTTTTAAAAAAAAAGAGATAAAAAGGGACATTTTATAATGATAAAAGGGTTAATCCCATCAGGAAGATGTAACAATTACAAACACATACACAACTAACAATAGAGCCCCCAAATACATGCAGTAAAACTGATAGAATCACAGGGAGAAACAGACAATTCAGTAAAATAGTAGGAGACTTCAGTACCCCACTTTCAATAATAGGGAGAACTACTAGGTAAAAAAGATCAACAAAGAAATAGAAGCTGTGGACAACAGTAAACTAACTAGACCCAACAAACAGAGTAGAACACTCTAGTAGACCCAGCAGAGTAGAAGACTACAACCCACCAACCGCAGAATATATATTCTTCTTAAGTGCACTTGGAACATTCTCTAGGCTATGTTAGGCCATAAAACAAATCTCAATAAGTTTAAAAAGATTGAAATCATGCAAAGCATGTTCTTCAACTTTAATAAAATGAAATCAAGAATCAATAACAGAAAAAATTGGGGAAATTCACAAATGTGTGGAAGTTAAACAACACAGTCCTAAATAATCCTGGGTCAAAGAAGAAATCACAAATGAAATTAGAAAGTACTTTGAGATGAATGAAAATGAACAACATACCACAACTTATGAGATGCAGCTAAAAGCAGTACTCAGGGAAATCTATAGTTGTTAATGCCTACGTTATAAAAGGAGAAAGACTTCAAATCACTAATCAATCTTCCACCTTAAGACACTGGTAAAGGAAGAGCAAACTAAACCTAAAGCAAGAAGAAGGAAGGAAATGATGAAGATTAGAGTGAAAATTAATGAAATAGGAGATAGGAAGACAGTAGAGAAAATCAATAAAACCAAAATCTTTAAATCAGAATTTACTTATTTGAAAAGATGAACACAAGTGATAAGCCTTTAGTTAGACTGAGTAAGAAAAAAGAGGGAAGACTCAAGTTACTAAAATTAGGAATGAAAGAGAGGCATTACTACTGACCTTACAGGGAAAAAAAAGGGGGAGGGAATGTTATGAACAATTATATGCCAATAAATTAAATAACTTATATGAAATAGACAGATCCCTAGAACACACAAGGCATGGAAACTGACTCAAGAAAAAAATATAAAATCTGAATAGACCTATAATAAGAGATTGAATTACAAAACAAAACAAACTATACATAAAGAAAAGCCCAGCCCATATGTCTTCACTGGTGAATTCTACCAACATTAAAGAAGAATTAATGCCAGTTCTTCACAGACTCTCTTCCAAAAAAATAGAGTAGGAGGGAATGCTTCCCAGCTTATTCTATGAGGCCAGTATTACCCTGATACCAAAACCAGACAAAGACATCAAAGAAAAGAAAACACATAGACCAATATGCATATGGACACAAAAATCATCAACAAAATATGAGCAAAATGAATCCAGAAACATAAAAAGGGTTATATACCATGGCTAAGTGGGATTTATCTCTGGAATGCTTGATCAGCTTAACATTCAAAAGTCAATTAATGTAATGCTCCTTATCAGTAGGATAAAACCCAAAAGCCATATGATCATCTCAATAGATGCAGAAAAAGCATTTGATAAAATCCAACATCCCTTCATGATAAGAATACTACACAAACTAGGACTGAAGAGAACTTCCCCAGTCTGATAAAGGGAATCTACAAAAAACCTACAGAAAAATCTACAAAAAAACCTTGATCATGCTTAACAGTGAAAGATGGAATACTTTCCCCTTCAGGAACAAGACAAGGATGTCCTCTCTCAGCACTTCTATTAACATTGTCCTAGAGGTCTAGCCAGGGAAATTAGGCAAGAAAATTAAATAAAAGGCATCTAGATTGGAAAGGAAGAAGTAGAACTATTTCTATTCACAGATGACATGATCTTGTATATAAACACCTTAGGAATCCACTAAAAAGTTATTAAAACATGAGTTCAGCAAGGTTGCAGGATACAAGACCAACAGACAAAAATCAATTTAATTTTTATGCACTAACAATGAATAGTCTGAAAGTGAAATTAAGAAAACTCAATTTATAATAGCATCAAAAATAATAAAGTACTTAGGAATAAATTTAACAAAAGTATAAAACGTATACTCTGAAAACTACAAAAAGCATTGTTGAAAGAAATTAAAGATGAGTGAAGTAAGTGGAAAGACATCCTCTATTAATGGGTTGGAAGATTAATATTATTAAGATGGGAATACTTCCCAAATTGATCTATAGGTTCAGTGCAATTCCTATCAAAATCCCAGGTGGATTCTTTGCAGAAATTGACAAACTGATCCTAAAATTCATATGGAAGTTCAAGGGACTCAGAGGAACCAAAACAATCTTGGAAAAGAACAAAGTTGGAAGACTCACACTCTCTGATTTCAACATTTATGACAAGTCTACAACACAGCGTGATATTGGCATAAGGATAGACATACAGATCAATTGAATAGAACTGAAAGTCCAGAAATAAACCTTTATATTTATGGTAAATCAATTTTTGACAATGATGCCAAGAAAACCAAATGGGGAAAGAATAGTCTTTTCAACAAACATTGATGGGACAACTGCATAGCTATGTGTGAAAAAATGTAGTTGGACCTCTAACTCACACCATACACAAAAATTAATTCAAAATGGACCAAACACCTAAAAGTAAGAGTTAAAAGAATAAAACACTGAGAAGAAAATGTAGGCATAAATCTTCATGACCTTGCATTTGGGAACGTTTCTTTGATATGACACCAAAAGCATAAACAAACAAAGAAAAAATGAATTAGGCTTCATCAAAATTAAAAATTTTTGTGTTTCAAAGGACATCATCAAAAAGCAAAAAGACTGGGCACCTGGGTGGCTCAGTCGTTGAGTGTCTGCCTTTGGCTCGGGTCATGATCCCAGGGTCCTGGGATCGAGCCCTGCATCTGGCTCCCTGCTCAGCGGGGAGTCTGCTTCTCCCTCTCCCACTCCCCCTGCTTCTGTTCCCTCTCTCGCTGTGTCTCTCTCTGTCAAATAAATAAATAAAATCTTAAAAAAAAAAAAAAAGGCAAAAAACTGGAATACCTGGCTGGCTCAGTTGGTGGAGTGTGCGAATGTTGATCTTGGGGTGGTGAGTTTGAGCCCCATGTTGGTTGGAGAGATTACTTAAAATCTTCAAGGGGTGCCTGGGTGACTCAGTTGATTAAGCATCCAACTCTTGATTTTGGCTCAGGTCATGATCTCAGAGTCGTGAGATCGAGCCCCTTGCTGGACTCCGGCCTGGGCATAGAGCTTGCTTAAGATTTTCTCTCTCCCTCTCCTTCTGGCCCTCCCCACTCCCTCTTTAAAAAAAAAAAAAAAGCAAAAGACAGCATACAGAATGGGAATATATTTTTAAAATGAGCAAAGGATCTGAATAGACATTTCTCTAAAGAAGATATACAAATGTCCAATAAGCACATGAAAAGATGCTCAACATCATTAGTCATTAGGGAAATGCAAAACAAACCCCCAAATCAATGAGATACCCCTTCACACCCAGGAGGATAGCTTTAATACAAAAAAAGTAGAGTATAAATGTTGGTGAGGATGCAGAGAAATGGAAATCTTCATATGCTGTGAGCAGGAATACAAAATGGTACAGCTGTTTTGGATAGAGTCTGGCAGTTACTCAAATAGGATGCAATTCCACTTCTAAGTGTATACTCGTGAGAACTGAAAACATATGTCCACTCAAAAACCTGTACATGAATGTTCATAGCAGCATTATGCATAACGTTAAAAAAGTGGGTGAAATGGTTAAAGGAGATGAAGAGTACACTTACCGTGATGAACACTGAGTAATGTATAGCATTGTTGAATCATTGGGGTGCCTGGGTGGTTCAGTCCATTAAGTGTCTGCGTTCTGCTCAGGTCATGATCCCAGGGTCCTGGGATCGAGCCCCACATCGGGCTCTCTGCTCAGTGGGGAGGCTGCTTCTCCCTCTCCCTCTGCTTGCTGCTCTGCCTACTTGTGTGCTCTCTCTCTCTGTGTTAAATTAAAAAAAAAAAAAAAAGAATTGTTGAATCATTGTATTGTATGCCTGAAACTAATATAACACTGTATGTTCATTGTACTTCAATTAAAAAAAAAAGTGGAAACAATCCAAATTTCCACCAACTGATGAACAGGTAAACAAAATGCGGTATATCCATACAATGGGATATTATCTGGCAGTATGGATGACCCTTGAAAACATTATGCTAAGTGAAAGAATCCAGGCCCTAAAAAGACCACACATTGTATGACCTCATTTATATGAAATTTCAGAATAGACAGATCTGTGGAGGGGCACCTGGGTGGCTCAGTCATTAAGTGTCTGCCTTAGGCTCAGGTCATAATCCCAGGGTCCTGGGATCGAGCCCCGCATCGGGCTCCCTACTTGGTGGGAGGCCCGCTTCTCCCTCTCCCCCTCCCCCTGCTTGTGTTCCTGCCCTTGCTATCTCTCTCTCTCTCTGTCAAATAAATAAATAAAATCTTAAAAAAAAAAAGATCTGTGGAGACAGAAAGTAAATGAGTAGTTGTCTAGGACTGGGCAGAATGGCAGCATTGAGGAGTGACAGCAAAAAGGTAGGGGGTTTCTTTTGGGGATCATAAAAATGTTCTAAAACCGATTGTGGTGTAGTTGCACAACTCTGTGAATACACTGAAAACCACTGAAATGTATACTTTAAATGGGTGAATTGTAGAGTATGTGAATTATATCTTGATAAAGCTGCTATATATATATATATATATATAATATGTTATAATATATATATAATTATATCTTGATAAAGCTGCTATATATATATATAATATATATATAATATATATATATAACCAGGCCTGCTTTTCTTTAGCAGTGTAAGCAGTGTAAGTGGAAAGCGTGAAATTGTACAGCCTGCCCTAGACAGGAGGCCAAAATGGGGAAGACTGAGCTAAGGCAGTGGCAGTCGAGGTGTTAAAATCAATAGCAGGTGATTGATGCACATGGGGACTGAGGGAAGGGAAGGTCCAGGAAGACTCTCCCCCACTTTCCATGTTCAATTAGTTACAAGTCCTGCTGACCCCTAACCGATCTCCCTGTTGCCTGTCTCTTCCCCTACTATAGATTGAATTTTGTGTCCCTCCAAAATTTATGAGTTGAAATCCTAACCCCCAGTGTGATGGTGGTTGGAGGCGAGTCCTTTGGGAAGTGGTTCCTTAGGGCAGAGCCTTCATGAATGCGATAGTGCCCTTATAGAAGAGGCCCCAGAGAGCTCCCTTGTCCCTTCTGGCACGTGAGGATAACGAGAAGAGAGCTGTCTGTGAACCAGGAAGCGGGTTCTCACTAGACACCAAATCTGCCAGCCAGCACCTTGATCTTGGACTTTTTAGTTCCCAGAACTGTGAGAAATAAATGTCTGGGTTTTTTTTGTTTTGCTTTTTTTTTTTTTTTTAGATTTTATTTATTTACTTGACAGAGAGAGACACAGCGAGAGAGGGAACACAAGCCAGGGGAGTGGGAGAGGGAGAAGCAGGCTTCCCGCTGAGCAGGGAGCCTGATGTGGGGCTGGATCCCAGGACCCTGGGACCATGACCTGAGCCGAAGGCAGACGCTTAATGACTGAGCCACCCAGGCACACCAATGTCTGTTGTTTATAACCCCCCCAGTCTACTGTATTCTGCCATAGCAGTGCAACTAAGACCCCACATTCAATCCATCTTCTAAACCACCACCGTAGTTTCCTTCCTAAAACTCAGATCTGATTGTACCACTTTCTCAAGATCTTTCAAATAGTCTAAACCCAGTTTATTTCCCACAGCCCCCTCCTCCACATACACTCATCCTTCATCACAGCCACGGGGAACCATGTGTCTTCTTTGAATTTGCCACATCTCTCCTTTGCGCACCCTGTTCCCTCAAGCTGGAATGTCCCTCCGCCTCCACATCTACCAGGGTGGAAATTATCTCCATTCTTTAAGACCTGATTATAATTCCACCGACTTCATGTAACCCTCTTTTTTTTCCTCCTTTTTTTATGCCCCACTACTCTTGGAGCACACAATCTGGTAGAGAAGATAAATGAGACAATTGAGTTCTGTACTACAACGTGGTAATACTCTGGCTGCCGTGTGCGCAGTGTCCTAGGAGGGCAGGGGAGGAAGGCAGAAACGTTCAGTCGGTTGAAAGATTGAAAATGCCACACTCAAGCTGACTTACCAGTCCGAGCACTTAGAACTCTGTAAGGAGGCACTGATTTTATCCTAATGGGTGCCTTTCCTCCAATCTGCTGTTTTCTTATGAGCAGAGGCTATGTTTTTGATTTCTGTACTTACAGCACCTAGGAGGGGTCCTGGCCAGAAGCGGTGACAATAAATCTTTGGAGAAGACTGAACAAATGAGGAGGGTTGTGCAACTCATGTTGGAAGAGGGGCAGGAAGTACTTCCTAGAAGAGGTGGCATGAGTTGAATGCTGGAACAAGCGTGGAGTTGAGCCAGGGAAGTTGGGGGAGGAAAGGGGCTCTCAGTAGAGAAAACTTGAACAATGGCATGGAGGTGAGAAATCTGGCCCCCTTGGGGAGTTGGCAGGAAGTCAGCAGCCCTGGACTAGAGGTTTTAGAAAAAAAGGCAGAGAGAAAAAGCTGAAAAGGGCCAGATCATGAGGGCTGTGAATGCGATGTTGATGAATTTGAAATTGGTGTACAAAGCAGTGGGGAGCTCCTCAAGGGTTTTGCGAGAGAAGATTAGATGGGTGCTAAGTGATGTTAAGGAGACAGATTCTAAATCCATAGATTCCAACCTATTTGGAGGACTCTCCCTTCTTAAAATTTTAATATAATTTGGTTTTGAAAAATAGGCAATATGGTCAAAGCATTCAAAATCCAAAAGGTTGGGGCGCCTGGGTGGCTCAGTTGTTAAGCGTCTGCCTTCGGCTCGGGTCATGATCCCGGGATCCTGGGATCGAGCCCCGCATCGGGCTCCCTGCTCCACGGGAAGACGGCTTTTCCCTCTCCCACTCCCCCTGCTTGTGTTCCCTCTCTCGCTGTGTCTCTGTCAAATAAATAAATAAAATCTTAAAAAAAAAATCCAAAAGGTCTAAGGAGATATTGTGAAAAATCTCTCTTCCTAATTTCCAGACTGTGTGGCCCACAGCCCCACCTCCAGCCCCCTTATCTGGGAGAAATCATGTGTACCAGAGGCTCCAGTCTTGTCATGGACATATGCAGGTGTACCTCATTTTATAGTGCCTTGCTTTATTGTGCTTTGCAGATAGTACTTTTTTCATGAATTGAAGATTTATGGTAACCCCGTGTTGAGCAAATCTGTCGGTTCCATTTTTCTAACAGCAGATGCTCACTTCGTGTCTCTGCATCACATTTTGTTAATTCTTGCAATATTTCAAACTTTTTCATCATTATTATATTTGTTATGGTCATCTGTGATTAGTGATTATGACTTGCTGAAAGTTCCAATGTTGGTTAGCATTTTTTAGCAATAAGGTATTTTTGATTTAAGGTATATACATTGTTTTTTAAGACATAATGCTATCGCACACTTAAGAGACTACAGTATAGTGTAAACATAACTTTTTTTTTTTCAAGATTTTTAATTTATTTATTTAACAGAGATAGAGAGCACAAGTAGGCAGAGCAGCAGACAGAGGGAGAGGGAGAAGCAGGCTCTCCGCTGAGCAGGGAGCCCGATGCGGGGCTCGATCCCAGGACCCTGGGATCAGGACCTGAGCCGAAGGCAGCCGCTTAACCGACTGAGCCACCCAGGCGCCCCTTGTGTAAACATAACTTCTATATGCATTGGGAAACCAAAAAATTCACTTGAATCACTTTATTGCAGTATTTTATTTATTGCAGTGGTCTGGAATCAAGCCCACAATATCTCTGAGGTATGACTGTATACAACTTGCAGCCCACTGCTTTTTCAACTCGCTTTTTTCATTAACTATATATCTTGGGTGCGCCTGCGTGGCTCAGTCGGTTAGACATCTGCCTTCGGCTCAGGAGCTCAGGTCATGATCCCAGGGTCCTGGGATTGAGCCCTGCATTGGGCTCCCTCCTCAGTGAAGAACCTGCTTCTCCCTCTCCTCACCGCTCATGCTCTCTCTCACTATTTCTGTCTCTTGCGCTCAAATGAATAAATAAAATATTTAGGGACACTTGGGTGGACACTTGGGAAAGTGTCTGCTTTCGGCTCGGGTCATAACCCCAGGGTCCTGGGATGGAGCCCCTTGTCGGGCTGTCTGCTCAGCAGGGAGCCTGCTCTTCCTCTCCCTCCACCCTTACCCCCAGCTCATGCTCTCTCTCTTTCTCTCTCTCTGTCTCTCAAATAAATAAATAAAATCTTTAAAAAAAATAACAAACAAATAAACCCAATATATCTTGGAGATCTTTCCATATCAGTCCCTAAAGAGCTTCTTCATCCTTTTTCATGGCTATCTATTATTCCATTGTATGGATACTCCTTAATTTATTTACATTTTGCCTATGTACAAGTATATCTGTGGCACTAATTTTAGAGATTTCTCTTTAACACCAAAAAGTTTCATTGGTCTCCATGAAGATAGTTATACTGCTTGCTGATAGAAAAAATACATATTACAAAAGCTGAATTTAGGAATACTTTTATGTGAATTTGTACTTTTACGTGTTATATAAATTTGAAACTCGGTATGTGTATATGAAATATATCATTTATCCAGTCCATAGACAATATTTGGTGTGCATGTGGATCCACACACCCGCCTGCCCTAACTGGATATTGCCCCCGGGTGCCTGCCCCTCATTACAAGACTTAGTGTCTGAGTGGTTTCGGGGGGAAAGCAGAGGTGGAAATACAGAATGGTGCCTAGGCTTTTGATGTCCTTCACTGGAATGATGACACCAGGGGAACAGCAGGTTTGGGAAAGGGACAGGCACACAATTTGGGCATGTTGAATTTACTGTGTCTCTAGAACACATATGTGGGATTTTCAGCTCTGCAACATTGTACTAATATCCCATCCTAAACCAAGCCTGACGGATTTGCTAGGAGAATGTATAGGGCATTCAGGGAGGAGAGGTTGGACGGCCTGGACCACTGCATCTGAGTTTCTTGAGCCCATTCTCAGAGGCCAGAGAAGGTTCAACTGCCCCATAGTCAGGGTTATTAAATTCTCCGACATCCAAGAAATAGTTAAATATTCTTTCAGCACTCCCTCAGTGCCAAGCCCTGTGTCAGACAGAGCCCTGGTATGGGGGTGCCCACAGACTAGTAGGGGATACACAGAGAAACATGTAATTAAATATTATGTAATACAAAATGGTTGTGTTGGTCCTAAAATATGTCCCCATTTCTATGATGCTCCCCCCTCCAGACAGTAGAATCTAATTCCCTTCCCCTTGAATGTATGCTTGGCTTAGGGACTCACTTCCAACAAATAGAATGTGATGGAAGTGATAGTGCATGACTTCTGAGGAGGTTATAGAAGACATTATGCTTCTACCTTGCTCTCTCTTGGATTCCCCTTTCTGGGGGAAGCCAGCTGCATATCATAGGGCCATTCAAGCATCCTGTGGAGATACTCACGCAGAGAGGATCTGAGACCTGTGCCAGTAGCCAGCACCAACTTGCCTGCCATGGGTGTGAGCCATCTGGGAAACAGATTCTCTAGGCTCAGTCAAGTCCTCCAGCCTTCTCATCTTCCAGCTGAGGCCCCAAACACTGTGGAGCTGACACAAGCCTGTCGCCTCGTGTCCTGAATTTCTGACTCACGGACACTGTGAAATAATGTGATCATTGTTGTTTTAAGTCACTCTGTTTTGAGGTAATTTGGTATGCAGCAACAGCTAACTAGTATAATGGTGGCAGGTGAACACAGAGCACTAAGGGAACACAAAGAATGGATACTTAGCTCAATATGAGAGGTCTAGAAGGCTTTCTGGAGGAAAGGAAACTTGACCCGAGTCTTGAAGGGTACATAAGAATTGTCCAGAAACGGGGCGCCTGGGTGGCTCAGTCATAAAGATTTGCCTTCGGCTCAGGTCATGGTCCCAGGGTCCTGGGATCAAGTTCCGCATTGGGCTCCCTGCTCAGCAGGAAGCCTGCTTCTCCCTCTCCCACTCCCCCTCCTTGTGTTCCTTCTCTCGCTGTGTCTCTCTCTGTCAAATAAATAAATAAAATCTTAAAAAAAAAAAAAAAAAAAGCATTGTCCAGAAAGATTGGAAGGGTATTCCAAGCATAGGGAACAGGACAGGTTAAGGCAGGGAGGCTTAAAACAGCATGGAGTATGGGCATGAGCTACATATATAAGTTACCCCCTTTGAATAGGGGCCCAAATAAATGGGCTTGATACCCAGTTCTCTCTAGAGTAACTCTGTTTGCTACACATTTCCTATTGGCAAATATACTTAGCATACGACAAGGTGTTTGAGCTTGTTCATGTGTTGACCTTTCACAAAGAGGATTGCAGAAGTTCAAGAGTCTCAGACCACACACAGTTTGACTTTTTTTTTTTTAACCATCAGAACACTTCATTTTCTGAAAAGAGATATCCAAACTTAGATGAGCATCAGAGGCACCTGGGAACTTTAAAAAACAACAACAGCAGATTTCTGGAGCCCAATGCAAAGCTACGAGATCTTACCTGGATAGGGCTCAGGATTTAATCCAACTTTCTCACTTTACAGATGAGAACAAGAGACACATGGGACAGAGTTGCGACTAGAACCCGAGCTTTTTTCATTTGTTTGTGTGGTCTTTCCTCCTTCTCCCTCTACTGCCTACCAGAGCACCTTCCTTTCTTAGCATCATGGCCAATCCCAGCCATGTGATGGTTAAATATTGTGTGAGCTACAGAGGTTTGGCCTATAATGTAGATCCCAATCTTTGCATTCCGCCTCTCCACAATCCATGACTAAAAGAGAATTTGATGTACTATTTGAAGTTTTATGTCCCTTACTTAAATTTTTTTGTCCTAGCTTTTAGTCCTATTCCTAACCACAAACATTAAAAAAAATTGAGATATAATTCACATATCATAAAATTCACCATCTTAAAGCGTACAGTTCAGTGGTTTCTAGTATATTCACAGTGTTATGCAATCATCATCACCATCTAATTCCAGAACATTTTCACCACCAAAAAGAAATTCTGTACCCACTCACAGTCATTCCCCATTCCTCCCTCCTTCCTATCCCCTAGCAGCCACTAATCTACTTGTCTACATTCTGTCTGTATAGATTTGCAAATTCTGGACATTTTGGATAAATGGAATCATACAATATGTGATCTCTTGTGTCCAACTTCTTTCACATAGCATGATGTTTTCAAGATTCATCTATATTATATATATCAGTACTTCGTGCATTGTTGTGGCTGTATAATATTCCATTGTATGGATATACCACATTCTCTTTTTTCAGTCACCTGCCAAAGAACATTTGAATTGTTTCTACTTTTTGGATATTATGAATAATGCTGCTATGAACACTAACGTATACATTTTGTGTGGACATATGTTTATAATTCTTTTGCCCTGGGAGTGTAATCATTGGGTGATATGGTCACTCTATGTTCAACTTTTTGAGGAACTGCCAAACTGTTTTTCATAACCACATCTATATTTACACTAAGGAAATAGTATTTAAAAAATTGAAAGCCACTTACCTACCCACAAGGGAAAAAAAATCAGAAATCATATCACTCAGAAGTAACACAATTTACGGACTTTGAGTAAATATGGAGGTACACTCATGTTTACCTCTTCTCCCTCCTGAAACCCCACTAAAATGATAGTAAATGATTTTCTTTTAAGATGTAAACCTTCAGGGACAAAAAAGATAGAAAGGAGAAAATGGCAACAAAATGTCTTGAAGTTAAAAAACAAAAGGACAATGGTAACTGAATCACAGCCGACCAGAGAAAGCTCAGTCCTAATGAGCAGGGGGGAAGGCCAATAGAAAGCTGACAGGCATCACAGCACCCCAGAAAGCCTCCCTTGTTAGAGATACCAGATATCCCTGAAAGTGGGAGTGCAAATGGGGGTGAACAAAGAGATCAGATAAAAATTTATAAGAAACTTGCACACCTATGTTCATAGCAGCATTATTCAAAATAGCCAAAAATAGAAGCAACCCAAATATCCATCAACAGATCATGGATAAACAAAATGCAGTACATACATACAATGGAATATTATTCCACCTTAAAAAGGAAGGAAATCCTGACACCTGCTATGGCATGGATGAACCTTGAGGACATTATGCTAGTGAAATAAAGCAGTCCCAAAAGAACAAATACTACAGGATTCCATTTCTATGAGGTCCCTAGAGTAGTCAAATAGAGACAAAAAGTAAAATGGTGATTGCAGGGGCTGGGGGCAGGGGGATGGGCAGTTACTGTTTGTTGGGTACAGTTTTGGTTTTGCAAGCTGAAGAGTCCTGGAGATTGGTTGCAGAACAGTGTGAATATACTTGACACCGCTAAGCTACACCCTTACAGACACTTAACATGATAGATTTTATGTTAAGTACATTTGACCACAATGAAAACAAAGTTGATAAAGAAACAGGTTCTTGGCTCCCCTTCACCACCCTGAGCAAGATAACAGTTTCTCCTCAAATCCAAGCTGAAGATGTGATGTTGACTTTCTGGGGAAATTTAAACAAGAGGAACTCTGGGCCAGAGGATGTAACACAGCTGAGGGCAGGGGGCTTAACAGGGCAAGCGAGCTCTCCAGCCAGCCCCTCTCTCTTTGATCTCTTCCCCCACTTCCATGGATGATTGGTGGAGTCCTCTCTGGAGTAACCGACTTGCTCAAGAAAAAGACCTTCAGATATTGATAAGTAAATAGAGAGCTAAAGGTCACACCAGCCTGTGACATGAAAGATAGAAACCAAAGCAACAAAGAAAAAAATGACCTTGGAAGAAGCAGGAGCAGAAAACCTTAAAGAAAAAATTAATATTGCTAGTTGTTGGAAAGATAAGATTAGATATTTCATCCTTGAAGCAAATACAAAAGGCCATTAAAAAAGGAACATTCAGAACCAAAAAAGGCTCTTAAAAATTTTAAATATGGTACTGAAAATGAAAAATTCAGTAGAAGGGTTTTAAAAAAAAGGTGAAAAAAATCCCCTGGATAGTAGAACAAATGACAAAGATACAAAAAATAAGAGAGAAAAAATTAAGAAAATTCAAGAATCCATTTAGGAGATTGATCCAACATCAAAAACATTAGTTTTAAAGGGAAAACTATATGGGAAGAAATTATCCAAAATAACAATAATAAGAAGAAGAACAACAACTAGGAAAATTGCCAGAGTTGAGAAATTTAATTTCTAGGTTGAGAGACCCCATACCCCATATGTATTAAATATAATGGATTAAAAGAAATCTATATTAAGACAAAAAATCTTGAAATTTCAGAACATAGAAGCCAAACCAAAGATCCTGAAAGTTGATAGAGAGAAATAATAGGGAATCAGAATGACTTGAGACTTCTCAACAATATTATTGAAAAGTAGAACAATATTTTTTTAAAGTAGAAGACCAATTTTTATTTTTATTTATTTATTTATTTTTAAAGATTTATTTATTTGACAGAGAGACACAGTGAGAGAGGGAACACAAGCAGGGGGAGTGGGAGAGGGAGAAGCAGGCTTCCTGCTGAGCAGGGAGCCTGATGCGGGACTTGATCCCATGACCTGAGCCAAAGGCAGATGCTTAACAACTGAGCCACCCAGGCACCCCAAGACCAATTTTTAAAAAGAAAGAAAAGTAGAAGACCATCAAGCAATGCCTGAGGAAATATAGATACATCAAATCATTATATTGTACACCTAAAACTCATACAATGGTTTATGTCAATTCTAGCTCAGTTCTTAAAAAGCAAACCTTCCATGGAGAAGCATAATATTAGTATTTTTTTGTTGTTTAAAGATTTTATTTATTTATTTGACAGAGACACAGCAAGAGAGGGAACACAAGCAGGGGGAGTGGGAGAGGAAGCAGGCTTCCGGCGGAGCAGAGAGCCCGAGGTGGGGCTCGATCTCAGGACCCGGGACCATGACCAGAGCGGAAGGCAGATGCTTAATGACTGAGCCACCCAGGCGCCCCCACAATATCAGTATTAATATATTTTTATTGAAAACTATTGTTAAAAGAGACTGATTACTAAATTAAAAAAAAATTCTGAGGAAAGATGATTGCAAACCTAGAATTCTGTACCTACCCAAACTATCAATCCAGTTAGGGTAGGACATTTTCAGGTATGTGAAGTCTCAAAAAAAAAAAAAAGAAAGAAAGATCTCCTGGCATGCTTTCCCAAGGGGGGAATAGGCTCCCATGAAACAAGGGACTAATCCAAGAAAGAGGAACCGTGGAACTCAGGAACAGGAGCAGGAAGAGAGGTGAGCTGTGTCCCAGGATGACAGCTGTGTTGCAGCCGACAGTGGGCATTCTAGAGTGTAAGGGAGATGAAGAGCTACAGGACAGAGGTCTCCAAGAAAAAGCTTCGGCTGACAGATCACCTGCTGTGGTTGAATTTGTGTTAGGCACCTGGAAATGAGACAAACAAAAACTTGAGACAATTAACTCCAGGGAAAGAAAACTCCAAGAAAGAAAATACAACCATAGTCTATCACATGGCTGGGACTAATATGTATATAATAATAATATTATGAACACTGAATTCTGCTCTGACCAAAAACTAGGATATAACTTTTTTAAAAGAATTTTTATTTTTGGGGCACCTGGGTGGCTCAGTCAGTTGGGCGTCTGCCTTCGGCTCAGGTCATGATCTCAGGGTCCTGGAATCGAGCCCCACATCAGACTTCCTGCTCAGCAGGGAGTCAGCTTCTCCCTCTGCTTCTGCCCCTCACCCTGCTCATGCTCTCTCTCTCTCTCAAATAAATAAATAAAATCTTTAAAAAATATTTTAAGTACTCTCTATACCTAACGTGGGGCTTGAATTCACAGCCCTGACTGAGATCAAGAGTCACGTGCTCCACAGACTGAGCCAGCCTGCCCCAGGATATAACTTTTTTTAGGGATGATGGAAGAAGGGGAAGAGTTGTGTGTGGGGATGGAGGTGTAAGAGTTAAATTCTCATTTTCTGTTTTAAGAAATCATGTGGGAAACCAAAAAAAAAAAACAAAACGAAAAACAAAAAATTAAGAAATAGCTGTACAAGCATGTTCCTGAGAAATAGGGAGGTACCTACCTACCAGGAGAAATGGCTGAAAGACTTGAAAATGATTCAATCTGAGAATCACGTTGAGAGTGTAATGAGGTGGGGTTGCTTTTCTTCCGGATTTGTGTTTTAGTATTTGACTTTTAAAATCACGTACAGGTCTAACTTGATAAAAATAAAAACAAACTGATTCAATAAAAGCCAGGGGGAAGGAGCAATAAAATGGAAGAGATTTAAGTGGAAGGATGGAACATTCTGTCCCTTCGCATTTTAAGTTAGGGGCAGGGCACATCAAACTATTTTATATGTGCAATGAGTAATAAAAAAGTGCACTTAGGATTTATTTGGGACCAATTATAAAGGAAAGATGAGGAGAGACAGGTGATGAGAGAAAGTGTGTGAAAGAAAGAGGAAGAGAGGAAGGGCAGGGAGAGACAGAAAACAACACCAAGACACACAAAGAGGCGCCTGGGTGGCTCAGTCGGCTGGGCGTCTGACTTCAGCTCAGGTCATGATCTCAGGGACCTGGGATAGAGTCCCGCATTGGGCCCCTTGCTCAGCAGGGAGTCTGTTTCTCCCTCTGCCCCTCCCCTTGCCCATGCTCTCTCTCTCTCTCAAATAAATAAATAAAATCTTAAAAAAAAAAAAGACACATAAAAACAGATGGAGATACGGAAAGACGTACCCAGACACACATACACAAAGTCAGAAACGTGGAGAGAGAAAACAGGAAGAGATCCACAGGTACACTATGGGAGTGTATACACCTGTGTGTGTACACACGATCATGTAATGACAGAGACCCGAATCTTCATAAATAACATCTCAAGCTTTTGTAAAATAGCACAGAATAAGCTTATAACCACCGACCATCACTCCCACCACCATCATGGGACTAAGCCTCCTCTGCTTTCAAGACTCAGCTGAAATCTGCCCTCTTCTCGGGAGCCTTCTAGGCCATACTATTCTTAAGCCATTGCTCTGTCTGCTCAACTTCTAGAAAGTTGCTCGGTATACAGAGCAACTAAATAGGAAGAGCCTGGCTTCGGATATCCTGGAGCCTCCAGATCTGCTATAGACTGATTATGTCTAGATGCTTTTTTTTTTTAAGATTTTATTTATTTATTTTACAGAGAGAGACACAGCAAGAGAGGGAACACAAGCAGGGAGAGTGGGAGAGGGAGAAGCAGACTTCCCGCAGAGCAGGGAGCCCGATGCGGGACTCGATCCCAGGACCCTGGGATCATGACCTGAGCTGAAGGCAGACGCTTAATGACTGAGCCACCCAGGCGCCCCTGTCTATAGATGCTTTTATAATCAAGAGATAACCTCCCACTTAGGTTTGGCCACTATTGCTGGGTCTGTTTGAAGCACTTCAACTGATAGTCTAATGAACGAGGGGGGTGTGTGAGGGAGAACGGAAGCAGGTATTTCTGCAAAGAGATTTCTGGATGTGATGGCATCGACCAAGATGGGCAGTCTAAGACATGATGGGTGGTTTGGGGGAAAGCTAATGAGTGCAGCTGTGGACATGTTGTCTTTGAGGTGGGCCTAGGGGGAAACTGCCCTGTTCTTCTGGAGCCCGGGAGAGAAGTTGGAAATATTAGTTTGGGAACTGCACATGTATCTATGATTATTTGTAACCTTGGGAAGAATGTGATCGTCCTGGGAAGACACGTACATACAGAAAAAAAGGACTCCCTATTAGCCAAATGTATCATGAAATGGGGTGAGAACATTAATAATCATGAATGTTATGACCACTGATGACACATTTCTCCATATGCCAGGCATGCTCTGAGCTAAATACTTCAAATGGGTCATTCTAATCCTCAGGATAACCCCTCTGGTGGATTTTATTAGTCCAATTTACTGATGAGAAAACCAAGGTTTAGAAGGCAGAGCTGGGATTTGAACCCACATCTGATCAACTTCAAAGTCCATGTTTCTAACCGTTAAGCCATAAACCTAAACATGGCTTTTTAAAACTTGTGTTTATAGGTATAGGGAGTTGTCAAAACTCCTTGTACTGTAGACTTCAGGTGGGTACATTTTATTGTATATAAATTATACCTCAATAGAGCTGATTTTTAAAAACAGAAATATGATTTTAAAGCTTACATTGTGCATGCAGCCAGAGGTCAATAGCCAATTGTTAACAAGAAATAATACAAACTTGGGGTGCCTGGGTGGCTCAGTCGTTAAGCGTCTGCCTTCGGCTCGGGTCATGATCCCAGGGTCCTGGGATCGAGCCCCTCATTGGGCTCCCTGCTCGGCGGGAAGCCTGCTTCTCCCTCTCCCACTCCCCCGCTTGTGTTCCTGCTCTCACTAACTCTCTGTCTTTGTCAAATAAATAAATAAAATCTTTAAAAAAAAAAAAAAAGAAATAATACAAACTTAAAGTGCTAGCAAGTGATGAAGGTTGGAACTTAAAGGAAGGTTTTTTTTTTTTATGATTTTATTTATTTATTTGACAGAGAAAGACATAGTGAGAGAGGGAACACAAGCAGGGGGAGTGGGAGCAGGAGAAGCAGGCTTCCCGCAGAGCAGGGAGCTGGATGCGGGACTGGATCCCAGGACCCTGGGATTATGACCTGAGCCGAAGGCAGACGCTTAACGACTGAGCCACCCAGGCGCCCCTAAAGGAAAGTTTTGTGTATTTACCCACCCCCACCAGTCTGAATTAGAAGTAAGAAGTCTTACTGGCATACTCAAAAACAAAAACACACAGACTTGTGGACGGAGGAAAGCTGTTAGGTTTTACAATAGGAATCTCAAGGTACCATGTTCAATTTTATATATTTTTTTAAGTAAGCTCTACGTTCAACGTGAGGCTTGAATCCAAGACCCTAAGATGAAGAGTCTCATGCTCTTCAGACTGAGCCAGCCAGGCTCCCCCTGTCAAAGTACCATGTTCTAAGTATTAAGATACTCTAACTCAAACTTTCTTGACCTCAACATTGAAGGTTTATCAACCTCAATGCTATTGACATTTCAGACCATATACTTCTTTATTGTGGGGGGGGGGAGGGGCTGTCCTGTGCATTGTGGGATGTTTAGCAGCCTCTCTGGCCTCTACCTGCTAGATACCAGGAGCAACCCCATCCTTAGTTGTGACAATGAATAATATTGCCAGAAGTTCCCTGGGGGGCAAAATCACCAGGTGGAAAACCATGCTCTAACTACTGATTAGCACATCACCTGAGTGGTAGAATTTTCTCTTGGGCTGCAGTACCACCAGGGTCAGGGACTCATGTCTGTTGGGCCCACCCAGGGCACCAAGCATCCCTAGATCACTTTCTAGTCACCTAGGCTCATCCCACTCACCCTTCTGGGAAGGATCACCGCTTGCTTCCTTGGTGGGGCACCTCCATCACTGCACCCTGTCCATCCTCTCCCTGAGCCTGGTTGGTGGTTCTGTGCTGTGTCCTCATCTGCACCTCTGGGAGCAATGGCTGGCCTCCGGAGCTGCTGTCCTCTTGTACCCTCCCCAACCCCACACTGTAAATCCAGAGTGGTCTCTCCCTCCAACGTATAAAGAGAGGTGGTCTGCTGGTGGACAGGGCAATGCCCCCTCCCTCTCCTTCAGAATGGCAAAGGAAGGGAAATCATCCACCCCAGAAAGTGTGGGCTGGGGACAGGTCTCTTTCAGAGCAATGATTGAGGGTGGCAAGGTTAGGTGGGAAGGAGGTAGATAACCCACACTCACACCCCAGGAGGGAATTCTAGAAGCTAACTGTCCCTCCCCAGGTCTGTTTTGTTGTCAGGGTCCCCTCCCACCGTAGGTGTGTGGGTTTGCCTCTGGGAAAAGTTCCTGTTAGGACCATCTTTATTCCCTTATTTTAGGACCTCCTAGGTGGGAAAGGTAGACCGAAACATGGAGAAGGAGGGGAAAACTTTTCCCCATAGACTTTCTCACTCAGCCCCAACCTCAAAATGGGGGGGAATGTTCTCTATTTTTAGATTTCCATATCTCTAAGTAGACCAACCATGACAGTTTTATGACCCATATACAAGGATACATTTTATGTTACTAAACGAACAAAATGCCTTCAGATCTGAATGGGCAGGGAAATAAATACTACATATAATTAAAAATTTCCGTCTAGTTTCTAATTTTCCAGAAGGTTTCCCCTCATTACTCTGAAATTTCTGGAATGTGTACATCTCGCTATCCCACCCATCCCTGGGCTTTAAGGCAGGAATGTCAAACACAATAAGCATAAGGTCACCACTTGGTCAGTGGAAATTTTTTTAGATGGTGGTGACACCATTTCTGGTGCTTCCAGCCTAGGTTTCTGACTTGAAGCCATTTTTGGTGGCAAAAGATTGCCCTGGGGTGGTGGCAGAGGCCAGTGGATGGCCTGGATGAGTCCCCAGCCAACGTGCTCCTCACTCCATCCTAGGGGCAGTTTGGAGATGGCAGAGGTGCAATGGAACCTAGACCCTCAGAATGGGCTGCCACTCTGAGGGCACATGCATCAGGGGCACCTGGGTCTGAACAGCAAGTGACAAGAGGCTCCAGTTTCCCGGTACCTGTAAACTGTAGAGGTACCTTGAGGAAGCAACCAAGCATATGTGGGGAGTGTGACATTCTTTGAGACAAATGGCCCAGGCTATTCCACAAGTCAGAGTTATGGGAGCAAAAGAAGCAAAGATAATGTGCCAAATTAGAAGAGACAAGGAACATAACAACCAGATGCAATTCCTGGTTCCAGATAGAATCTTGGTCCATAAATCACATGTTGATGCCTTAACCTCCAAAGTGATAGTATTTGGAAGTAAGACTTGGAGAGGTGATTAGGTGTAGGTGAGGTCATGAGGGTGGGGCCCTAATGATGGGATTAGTGTTCTCCTAAGAAGAGAAAGACCAGACCATCCCAGACATCCTTCTCTTTCACTCTTTCTTGCACTTTCTTGCTCTCTGCTATGTAAGGATACAGCAAGAAGGTACCTGTCTGCAAGCCAGGAAGAGGGCTTTAACCAGGAACCAAATTGGCCAACACGCTGTTTTGGATTTCCTGGCCTCCAGAGCTGTGAGAAATAAATGTCTGTTGTTTGAGCCACCTAGTCTATGGTATTTTGTTATGGCAGCTGAGCTAAGACTCCAGAACACTTTGGGACAGATTAGGGAAATGTACATATAGCCTGGATATTAGATAAGATGAAAATCTATTGATATGGGGAGGTGGAGACCATCAATGGAGAAAAGCAGCTTTCAAAACATCATGTGTAGGATGATCTTGTTTTGTTAAAAAACATATGCATAGAAAAAGTCCTGTGATGTTATACAGTAAGTTTTTAAATGGTAACCTCTAGGTGGTGGAAACGTGGTGTTTTATTTTTGCTTTTCAGTATTAGATAACTTTCTACAATTAATGTATATTGTTTCATAAAAATAAAAGGTTATTTTTAATTGGAGAGAGAGTATGTTCTGGGAGGGGTTTCCTAGAACATTTGCTCCCAACCCTCATTTTTTTCAAAGGAGGAAATTTTTTGATTCATCACATTGACTTAAAAAAAAAAACAAAAAACACTTTTTATTGTGGAAAATTTCAAATAGACCCAAGTGCAGACAGAACATTCATCCAGCCTAACAATGATCAACACATAGCCATTCTTGTTTTGTCTTTTCTGGCATGTACTTTCTCTTTTTCTGTTTTATTTTAAAGCAAATACCAGACCTCAGATGATTTATCCCATTAATATTTCAGTATTATTTCTCTAAGGACTCTAAAAATATATAACCGCAATACACTATCACATCTAAAAAGTTAATAATAATTCCTTAATATCCTCAAATATCCAGTCAGTGGTCATATTCCCAATTGTCTCATAAATGCAAGAAGCAAAGGTTTTTTTAAAGTTTGTTTGAGGGGCACCTGGGTGGCTCAGTTGGTTAAGCATCTGCCTTCGGCTCAGGTCATGATCCCAGGGTCCTGGGATCAATCCCCACATTGGGCTCCCTGCTCACAGGGAGTCTGCTTCTCCCTCTCCTCCCTACTGGTGCTCCCTCTCTCTCTAAAATAAATAAATGAAATAAAAAATCTTAAAAAAAATAATCAAGATCCAAATACGGTCCATGGATTGCAATGAGCAATATGTCTTTTTTAGTTTCTTTTAATCAATAGGTTGCCTCTCCATCTCTTTATTTCCCCTAGCAATACATTTGTTGAAGAACCCAGGGAGTTTGCCCTGAGGTGTTTCCCACGGTCTTGATTTTGCTGTTCGTGTTCACTGGTGTTCAATGCATTCCTGTCTCCTCTGTATTTCCTGTAATTGGTGGCAGCATCTACAGGCTTGATGGTATCTCTAGGTTCAGTTTTGGGGGGGGCAAGAACACTTCATAGATGATGGTACATTCTTTCATCAGGAGGCACATAAGGTCTGGTTGTCTCTTACAATGTGATATGGGATGTTTGTCTTTGTTGGAACTCAATACCTGGACCCATTACTTCATGGTAATATTCTAATTCTAAAATTCTGTCATCATTTATTAGCCAGAATGTTTCTTTATAGAGAAGCTTTATAATTTAAAATAATGAATTTATTCTCTAGCATCCTCCAAAGGTGAGAACATTTTTTTGTCAGTATGAAGTAATGAATTTAAGCACATTTGCTTTTCAATCCATTGTAGTTTTTACCTTGATGCTCAAATTATCCTATCCTTTGGTTATTAGGAGCCTCTTTAAGTTTGCTCCCAAGACTTTTTGATATGACTCTAGTTAACTTTGATTGAAATCTCTCTTCAGAGCTGAAATATCTCAACAGGTGATATGGGCCATGAGAAATAAGGCAGAATATTATTTCTGAAGTATTTCTTTTCTCTCCCCTGTAGTTTGAATGTGTTACCTCCCCAATGGGGGTCTCTCCATGCAGCTCCTATCTCCCTCTTGACTTGAAGGCTTCCAGTCCCTCTCACCTCTAGCTGAACTGCCCTAGAGTCCTCTGCTGTGCTGGGGTCTAGAAAGGTAGAAAGTCAGTGTTGGAGATGCCTTTGTGACCCTAGGAGGGGACACAGGTGTAGTCCCAGGTGAGTCCAGGTGAGTTTTGCCAGGTGTCAGGCAGGGAGGGCTGCGTCTGGGCTGACTTCCCCAGGGGTGCTCATCCTTCCATCCTTCATGTGTAGTTTATAAATTTCCAGCACAGCTTAAGTTCTTGAAACTGCAAACTCTTCACAGGTCTCCAATCTTAGGTAGCCTGAGGGCTCACATCAACCTCAAGCACCTGCCTAACCTGAGCCCTTCCTACCCTAACTCTGTTCGTTCCTGACTCTCACTCCATCTCTGCAGAGGTTCTGGTGTCTGTCCCTACTCCTCAAAGGAGCCATTGCGCTATCTGAAAGCGAGAAACTTGGCTTTATGTGCCGATCTGGGATTTGAACCCTCACATGCCAGCTCCTTGGTGCTGACACTTCATGCCTGCCTTGCTTTTTGTCATGGAGCACAACCCCTGTCTTCATCCTTCCTGAACACAGAACTACTTATTTTTCTTTAAAAAATTTTTTTTCTGGGGTGCCTGGGTGGCTCAGTTGGTTAAGCATCTGACTTCGGCTCAGGTCATGATCTCAGGGTCCTGGGATCGAGCCCTGTGTGGGGCTCCCACTCAGTGGTGAGTCTGTTCGTCCCCTTCCCTCTGCCCCTCCCCCCACTCGTGCTTGCTTGCTTACGTGTGGTCTCTCTCAAATAGATAAAATCTTTAAAAAAATTTAAAAATATATTTTCTGATCTCAGAATAAAGATCTACACATAAAAATTCAAGCAATATACATTTTTAAAAAGAAAATTAAGCCCCCTCTCTTCTCAGACCTCAAATAATCACCATCAAATATTTGGTGTATTTTCTTTCAGACCTACATAAAAATTTATAAATAAATGATTTTTCTTTTTTTTTTTAAGATTTTATTTATTTATTTGACAGAGAGAGACACAGCAAGAGAGGGAACACAAGCAGGGGGAGAGGGAGAAGCAGGCCTCCCGCGGAGCAGAGAGCCGGATTGGGGACTCGATCCCAGGACCCTGGGATCATGACCTGAGACGAAGGCAGACGCTTAACGACTGAGCCACCTAGGCACCCCTATAAATAAATGATTTTTCTAAAAATGTGCTTTTTATGAATAATTTTTTCTAAAAATGTGCTTTTCCTCACATTGCTTTATTCACTTATTAATTTATTGTGAGCTTTTTTGTGTTTAGAACATCGATATCTTCTGTGTTCAATTTAACAGCTTCAGTGTTCCATTGTTACTATAAATTAGTGCCATACTAATGAAATTGGGGTGGTTTCCAATTTTTCATCATTTCAAACAGCACTGCAATTAGCACATTTGTGCATCTAGCTTTGTATACTTGTGTAACCATTTCCATAGGATAAGTTCCTGGAAATGGAATTTGAGTCAAAACTATGTACATTTAAATTTTTAACAAATACTATTAAACTGACCTCCAGAAAAGGTGTATTTAGTTTTTTTTACACAATGAGTGCCTGTTTTCCACACATACTTGCCAGATTGATGCTATGAATTTTTTTTCAGTTTTGTCAGACAGATAAAAAGAATTTATTATTACTTTATTTCACATCACTTGTGGTTATGGTTGAACACGTTTGTTGGTAATTTCTGTTTCTTTGGTGAATTATCTGCTCATGTCCTTCATTTGGGTTGTTTTTTCCTTTTCTTATCAACTCACGAATCTTTCTGGTATACCGTATCAATCTTTTTCATATGTTCGAAATCTTTTCCCATAGGGCGCCTAGCTGGCTCAGTCCGTGGAGCGTGTGACTCTTGATCTCGGGGTCGTGAGTTCGAGCCCCACCTTGGGGTAGAGATGACTTAAAAAAAAATCTTAAAAAAAATATTTTCCTAGTTTAATGTTCATAGTTTGAGTTTGCCATATAGAAGTTTTAGTTGAGAACATGATCAAAAAGTGTTTCAGTCTGTTTCTGGTTTTCATGTCATTTTAGAAAGGCCTTCTCCATCCCAAGGTTAGAAGAATGTTCACCCATTTTTCGATTTTAATGTTTTGTTTCTACATTTAAATCTTTTGGCATAATGAATGAAATAGAAATCCAGCTTCCCACACTCTCCCTTGAGTAGCTAGTTGCTCAAGGAACAACCATTGAGTAGTATTTTTCCCCACCCTTAAAATACTACATTTATCATATACATGCCAAATTCCCATGTGCATTTGGATCTATTTCTGGACTCTATTCTGATGGATGTGCCAGTCCTATGCCAATCCCAGTACACTGTGCTTTTGTTTCAACTTTTAATATTGGTAGGCCAGGTCCCCCCATTACTCATCTGTTTCAGAATGTTCTGGTTTTTCTCATTATCATTCTGGATGAACTTTTGCATTATTTTGTCAAGTTTCCCAACTCATCCTTTTGGAATTTAGAGACTGCATCAAATTTATGGATTCAGGGAAAACTGACATCTTTTATAGTATGGCCTTCTTATCTAAGAATAAGTTATTACTCTGCTTATGGAAATATTCCTGGTTTAAGTAACTCAAAGGACTTTAGTTTTATTGATTGATCGAATATAAGTCCTGCACGTTTCTTATTAAACTTACTCTGAGGGGCACCTGGGTGGCTCAGTCATTAAGCGTCTGCCTTCAGCTCAGATCATGATCCCAGGGTCCTGGGATCAAGCCCCGCATTGGGCTCCCTGCTCGGTGGGAAGCCTGCTTCTCCCTCTCCCACTCCCCCTGCTTGTGTTCCCTCTCTCGCTGTGTCTCTCTCTGTCAAATAAATAAATAAAATCTTAAAAAAAAAAAAGTTACTCAGATATTTTATGGTTCTTGTTGCTCTTATAAGTAGGATACTTACTTCCATTAATTTTCTAACTAATTATCAAAAAGGTATCAGAAATTGTGCTATTTGTGACAACATTGAGGCATTATGCTAAGTGAAATAAGTCAGACAGAAAGGCAAATACTCTATGATCTCACTTAGATGTGGAATCTAAAACAACAACAAAAAATTCACAGTCATAGAGAACAGATTGGTGGTTGTCAGAGACGGGGTTGGGGTGTGGGCAAAATTGGTGAAGGTGGATAAAAGGTACAAACTTCCAGTTATAAGATAAATAAGTCCTAGAGTAGTAATGTACACCATAGTGATTATAGTTATGAAAGTTGCTAAGAGGGTTGATCTTTAAAGTTCTCATCACAAGGAAAGAAATTGTAACTATGTGTGGGGATGGATGTTAACTACACTTATTGTGATGATCATTTCACAATATATACATACATCAAATCATTATATTGGACACCTGAAACTAATACAATGTTATATGTTGATATATCTCAATTTAAAAAATAAATAAAAATGTAGAAAGCTGGGGCGCCTGGGTGGCTCAGTCGTTAAGCGTCTGCCTTCGGCTCAGGTCATGATCCCAGAGTCCTGGGATCGAGCCCCACATTGGACTCCCTGCTCCGCGGGAAGCCTGCTTCTCCCTCTCCCACTCCCCCTGCGTGTGTTCTCTCTCTCACTGTCTCTCTCTCTCTGTCAAATAAATAAATAAAATCTTTAAAAAAAATGTAGAAAGCTATTTCTTGTTCATATTTTGTTCTTAACTCATATCTTTATCCAATTCTCCCTTATACAACTCAGTCTAGGCCCTGAGTATTATTTCTATGTTGATGATTCCTAATGTTTACAGTCTTCCCATCTTTCCCAAACTCTCATTTCCTCTCCAACTTGGTGTTTCCTAAATTCCAAAAATTCTCCTATTGCTGTCATAATTTTCCATATTCTGTATATCACACCTGTACCATTATTTATTTAACATTTTTCTTTAAAACAACTCATTAAAAATAAATTTAGCTTTATCTTGTGCAATAATATCCATGAAATAACAAATACTTTGATGTGCTGGTTATAATTTCTCTAATAGGAATGAAAATAAATAGAAAACTACTAAAGTTTAAAAAAAAAAACATTCTTCTTGGGGCACCTGGCTGGCTCAGTTGGTAGAGCGTGCGACTCTTGATCTCCGGGTTGTGAGTTTGAGCCCCATGTTGGGTGTAGAGATTATTTAAAAATAAAATCTTCGGGGCGCCTGGGTGGCTCAGTCGTTGGGCGTCTGCCTTCGGCTCAGGTCATGATCACAGGGTCCTGGGATCGAGCCCCGCATGGGGCTCTCTGCTCGGCGGGGAGCCTGCTTCTCCCTCTCTCACTCCCCCTGCTTGTGTTCCCTCTCCCACTGTGTCTCTCTCTGTCAAATAAATAAAATCTTTTAAAAAAAATAAATAAAAAATAAAAAAATAAAAATAAAATCTTCAAAAAAAAAAAAGGCAAAAAAATGTTCTTCAGATTGCTTAAAAACATCTCTTGTATCATCCACCACACTTTTTGAAAGTCTGTTCTAGCTGGTAACAAACCTTTCAACCTGGATATTAACCATTGCTTCCCATTCAAAGTTCTTCCCTCAAAATCCCTCTCACCCCCTTGCTTTGCTCTGTCAAAGTGATCATTTCCCCAATCACAGGTGTTCCAAAGTTGGGCTTCGAGGATGCCCCATTCGACTCCTTCATTCCCCACCTGAGGATGTTCTTTCGGCTGCATCTTGCAAACTGTCCCTTGCCCTCCATTCTCCCACTTTTTTTATCCTCCTCCCTGATTGCTTCCTAAGGATCAGAATCTTGCTTTGATGCCTATCTCTCTGAATCAGCTTCATCGTGGTTGACTCATTGCCCTTTGCATTATTTAAACACATTTCCTGCCCCACTCCCATCTTCTGTTCTGCAGACAATCATACGGTGTGTGTGACCTTGGGACTTTCCCTCCTCCCCTTGCTCATCCAAACCTTACCTGTCCTTTTAGGCTCACTTTCTAGAAAGCCTTCTTAGATGATTCCGTACCCACCTGCACCCCCCTTACTGCTGTAGCAACATCTAGTGTTGTCCCAGGTGGCTCATCACCCTGAGTAGACTATACACTGCCTGAGGGCAGGGTTTAGTCTGAATGCTCCTTCTGCATGGGTGTATTGCCAAGCACACAGAGGCTGGCTCAGTAAATGCTTGCTGAGTCAGGGCATGGTGGCATTCCCAGACTTACCTCAAACTCCACCTCTCCCTGTTACTTGCCACAGCCACTCACCCCTCCCTGCACCACCTCCAACTCCCACCAACCACGGGCAAGAGGGAAAAGAAACAGGTGTAAGAAAAGCAGAGCACACTGAAATATAAGAAGCCAGTTCTAGGATCGTTAGTCTTTTAATATATTATTCTGAAAAGAAAGGAATTAAAAAAAAGTTCCTGACATCTCTTCTGATTTTTTTAAAATTTAAATAAATACCCCGCCCTCCCCCCACCCGCTAAAATTTCCCTCCTTCCCCATCATCCCGCCCATCCCTGGTGCTAGATCCTCACCCCAGAGCTAAATAAGATGCCTGTTTCACAGCAGGCCACACTCACTACCAAATTCTGGCCACTCGTAAATACTGTAAATGAGTCTGCGGCCCTCAGCTCACCGGAGTCCCTCCCTTCTCTTGCTTGGCTCCCCAGTCCAGACCAATCCCCAGCGTCAGGGTGGGCGTGGATGGTGGGGCCTTCAGGCGTTGGGGAGAGCACAAACTTGGCTCCCTTTAATTGCCCACCACTGCCTACTCCCTGTCCAGAAGTAGGTCAGAAGAGCCCAGAATTGCCCTCCCAACTAAAATAAATAACGAAATAAATACCCCCTCCCCACTCCCGGCTCTATTAAAGAGCCCCTCTACCCCACACTCTCTAGCCTCGTCCTTCCACCTGACCCGCCCCCCGTCCTCCCTACCCTTCCCTCCTCCCCCATGCTGACCTCTGGCTCGGCCCTCTCAGGAGGAGGAGGAGTCTACCTCGCCCAGTAGGGAGAGCAGCGGAGGGCCTCACTCGGAACCTCAAACCCTCCTCCCCCAAATTTCAGGGGGTGCGGCTGGCGCCCCATGCCCGATGGGCCTGGCAGATTCCCCGTCTCCGGGGGTTAGGGTGGAAGGCAGGGGGTTCTCCCTGGCTTTCTCTCACCTGGTCCTTCAAGTGTCCCTCTTTCAAGGCAAGTCTCCCGGAGAGCCGGGCACCCCCGCCCCGCTCCCCAGTCCGGTGCCCCGGTCTCTGGGCCTCCTCAGATGGCAGTGTCCCAGAGGACAGTGTGCTGCCGGCGGCAGGGCGGGGTGCCGGACTTGCGGGGCTCGGGCCCCCGCCGCCAGCTGGGGAGGATGGGCATGCTCTCCTGCTTGCAGAGGCCTCGGTCTGGGCGGTGGCGGGCCTTGATCTCCTTGCACACGCAGCGCTTGCGCTCTATCACCTCCAGCAGCTTGCCGTCGCGCTCCCGGGAGGGCTGAGGCGGTAGGGGCAGCGGCAGGGCGGGGTGGGTCTGTGCCCCTTCCTCCCGCCGCCGGCCCGCGACGAGGGGAGAAAGGAATAAGGGGGGCGGGTCAAGGACCTCAGAGTGACCAGGCCCTGTCCCCCACTGCAAAGACCAATGTCTTCCCCCAGAAACAAGTCCTCTCTTGCCCCCCAGGCCTCTGTCCTCTCCCCCTGGCTGGGGGTGTGTGTGTGGGTGGGTGGGACAGGAACAGAAACCCAGCTCTTGCACCCTCTTCCTGGCAGGGAGCCCTGGTGCCAGGCTGGGCCCATCTCACCCTGAGGAATGGGCACCTTTAAATCATTGTCTTCCCAGTAGAACGCACTTTTCAAATTGGTACCCCCCATTTTCTAAATGCACAAAGGCACACGGTAAGCTAGAGGTGGCACCGCCTGGCTGGCTGTCCCCACCAAATACAGCCCTTTCCCAGGATCAACGCCCCCCCCTCCACCCCACCCCCACCCCCGCCACTGGGTCCCTATTCGACCGTGCCAGGCCCCAGCTTGACCTCCTACTTTTCTTTCCACACCCAGGCCTTCTTCCCCACCTGCTCCTTCACAAATAAAAGAACACCCAACTTCGACTTCCTCCTCACCTGGCTTGGGGCATCCCTAGGCTGGCTGCAGGGCCGGGGGGTATGGAGCGCGGCCTGCCGGACTCCAGAGGTGGAGGCCGAGCGCCCCAGGCGGTAGCCTCCCGTGAAGTCTGAGGTGGAGAAAAGGTAAGTGAGGAGGGTAGGGGCCTCCAGGTTCCCCTTCTGCAGTTCCCAGAGGGCAGCCCCTTCCAGGCTGCCCCTGACTCAGCAGGGGAGGCAAGGGGATGGCGATGTGGTGTTAAAAAGGAGAGCCCAGGACGTGGACCCTGAGAGATCTCCCCCCCTTCCGGCCCCATCTTTGTCTGGGCGCGGGCGGGATGTCACCTCCATTGCGGTGGCAGGCAGGAAACGTCTGGCAGGGTACGGGCAGCGCCGTGCGACTCCCTCCTCGGTCCCCTCCGTGGTGGATCCTGGCCAGCAGGCCCTCTGCCCCCTGACTCCTCACTGGGATCCCTGATGCCATAGGGCCCCTGTCCTCACGCTCCACCTTGCCTGGACCCTCAGCACTGCCATTCCAGGCCCGGGCACCATCCTCGACCTCTGCTGGGATGACAAGGAGAGCTTAGTGCTGTACATGGGAAGGGTCTCGCTGTTCCCCCCAGCTACACACACTGCGGCGTGCATGGACCAGAAGTGACTGCCCTTTTGCAAGCCACAGCAGAGAAGGGAGGGACCCTATTTCACAGTCCCCAAACACAAACACACAGGAGGGACCCCAATACTGCCACTTTCCTTTCCACCCATTGGTATCATCTCTGGCCTGAGACACAAATATTTGCTGCTGCCAAACCCTTTTCTGTGGTCATAGGGGTCTCCCCTACCCCAACTTTAGCTCCAGAACCCCTCTGGCCCGATAGGGCCACAATGACCACCCTCTGAAACATAGACCAGGAGCACTGTTCCCCCAGGAGGGGGAGATCCCAAATCCTGAGCCAGGAAGTGGAAAGGGGGGGTGTTGGGGGAAGGGCTGCAAGTGAACTAAGCTCAGCTCGGAGAGGAGGCCTGGCAGAGCATTGCGTTGCCAGGCAACGGTAGGGGCCTCCCTCTCCTCTCCCTCCTGTCTGGATGGGTTGCCATGGCAACAGCTGGGAGGCAGCTGTGTTTAGCTCCTAGTGTGCGCACACTCACAAACACACACCCCTGCAGCCTAGCAAAGGGAAAGGCAGGGAGTAGAGCAGGACAGGGCAGGAGGAGGCGACCCTTGGGGCCAGATTCTAGCCCCTCCCCATCGCAGATCTTCCTGCCCGTCCAGCACACACATGGGGACCCCAGCCCACCAGCCTGCTGCATGCCCTTATTCTCCAGTCTCCTTGAAAACTTCCCACTTCAGGACAATGGGCTGTGGCTTCCAAATAACCCCTCCAACACTTCCCCGAAATCATCCCAAGCATCCCCAGTCCCCCACCCCCAAATTCCCACCCCTCACTCACTGTCCAGCTCTTTTGCCTTCCTCCCTCCATACAGGACCTTCCTCTGCAGAGCCCAGCCTGCCCCAAATGTCGTGGCGCCCATCTCCTCTTCTTCCTCCTCCGGTGTCCCTGCACTGGCGATGACATGGGCGCAGGAGATGCTAGCAAAGGCACCCCCGTCGGTCCCCTGCTCCTGCAGCTGGATCTTGACCATGGGGGATGGGGCCCCCATTCCACAGCCCTTACTCAGCACCCCCCCGGCCTTGAGGCTCTCATAGGCAGGGGGTCTCTTGAGCCCAGCTGCTGCAGCTGGGTAGGTCCAGAGGGGAGTCAGGGGGCCTGCGGTTGGGTCCGGAAGGCTGTGTGGGGAGGCCAGGCAGCCACGATGGTGGAGGACCCCCGCTGCTGCGCCCATGGCCCCGCTGTGGGGGCTGGACTTCCCAGGCACTGGGGGCCTCGAGCTGGTGCACAGCATCCCATGGAGGACTGAGATCTCCTTCTCCGTCTTTGGCTCCCCAACACCTAGGGGCGGACCAGCTGGCAGGACGGAGTGCGTGGTCACCTTGACTGCCGAGTACACCATGGTGTAAGACACAGCCTTGTCCTTGGGGGGGCCAGGGAGCAAGGCGGCCGGGGCAGGAGGGGCTGCCGGCGCCCCTGCCACCTTGGGGCAGATCATGCTGTGGGAGTTGGGGAGCTCCCGCTCCCCCCGGGGCTGGCCAGAGCCCTGGGGTGGCAACGGTGTTGAGTGGCTCCGGGCCCGGCCCGAGGGTCCCAGCAGCAGCAGGTTGGCAGCAGGAGGCGGAGGCGGTGGGGGAGGCGTCTCCCGCTCCCGGGCAGGCACTTGGGGAGCTGGGGTGGAGCCCGCTGGCTCCTTCGAGTGGCAGAGGACCGGTAGCCTCGAGACCCCATCGCCAGGGGTTCGGGAAGCAGCCTTGGCTTGGGGGAAGGCCAGGAGCGGAGGACGGTGCTGGAGGAGGTTGGGGAAGGGCGGGGGGATTTCACAAGGAGTGGTCTTGGTAGGTGTCCCATCCCTCCGGCTTGGGAGGGCTGAAGCTGGCCGACGGTGGGTGTGGGGCTGCAGGGCAGGAGGCTGGTGTGTCGAGGAGCTTGCGGTCAATGGAGGGGCCCCGTTGGCCCGGCCTTCCCCTGCCTCCTCGGGCAGCGGGTACTTCATCTCCTCATATATAGCTTCGCTCTCCTCTGAGTCCGAGTCGGCGCCAGCTGGAGGGGTTGGGCCCCTACCCCCAAGAGGGGGCCCAGTCAGGCCCCCTCCACTTCGCCCTCCTCCCCTGAAGACATCCCCCACCATCTCAATGTACACGGGCTCCTCTTCCTGGGCACCCACCTCAGGGTCCCCAGCTACGCAGGACCCCCTACTGAGGTGCTGAAGGGGCAGATTCCCCCCTCGAGGAGAGGGGGCTGGGGGACAGGACTCATCGAAGGAGACAGAGAGCTGGGTGTTTGGGCTTCTCCTGGGCTTCTGTGGAGGAACCTTCCGGCTGGACTCTCGGCCCTCTGGGGTTGGCTTCTGTGAGCCTGGGCAGAATGGGAAGGAGAAACACAAACTGGGCTCTTAGTGCAGGAAGGAGATGGGCAGACCCCTTCTGATCTCTTAACCCATCTGCAAGGGCACATGTGCGTCTTTATTTTCCCCACATTCCCCAACTTAAAGCACAGTGGGTTCCTTTTCTACCAGCCTGCTCTCAGTCCTTCTGATGAACTCCCCAGAATCTGCAGCTCCCGCCGTAAATTCTGTCCCACCTCATGTCCCTTCAAGGCCACCCCTTTCCCAGGAATGGACTTTTCAGGGAGCTTCCCCTGCCCTTGAATGGTTCATCTCAGGCCCTTCCAAAAAGAACCCCCCCCCCACCACCACTCCCACTGAGAATGGAAGCTTCCATTTCCTTGGTTCTTCCCTGAATGAACCCTCCCCTGCAGGCCTCTTCTTGGCCTGGAATGGATCCTCCCAGCTCCCGGGGACGGCTGGGGGTGTCTCACCTGCTTTCTTGCCGGGGGGCATCTCTGCCCCCGACCCTGCCATGCTGAGCTTGGTGCTGGGATGTCTCCGGGGCTTGGCAGGGGGTCTTCGGGCACTGCTGTCCTCTGTGAGACCCCCACCTCCCCCCCCAGGCCCACCCCCAACACTGTCCATGCTGCCCACTGAATGGCAGGAGAGTGAGCGTGGGGCCATGGCGCTGCGGCAGGGGTGGGGGGTGTGCTCCTGGGAGGCTGGCATTGTCATGAAGCCCATCCTGAGGGAGCGGCGCAGCGAGGCGATGTCCCGCACACGGACCCCAGGCCCCGGGCCAGCCCCGGGCCCTGCGGGGCCTGCAGGAGCCACCTCCTTACTGGAGCTGGGGAGAGAAGACCAAGACGGAGCAGAGGTTGGGCCTCAGGCCTGGGCCTCCCCATCCTCTACCCTCAGAGGGGGTGTACAACCCTGTGGCCTCCCAGGAGGAGGAGGAAGGGGCCTGGGGTGGGAATGGGAGGCTGCCTGAAGGTCTAGGGCACCGAAGTAGAAACTTCAGGCAGAATCCCTAGGTTTTAAAACAGACAAGGAAATTGGGGAGGGACGGCGAGTAGGGATGAGCGAAGGGATGAGTACGTGTGCAGGGGAGCATCCCTGGAGCTGTCTGTTCCCAGCCTGGGCATATCTGGCACGCGGCGCTTGTGTGGACGGCTTCATGCGCAGGTAGAGATGCAGACAGGCAGCACAGCCCCGCCTGGCACATACACCTGCCGCCACGGCTCTGCTCCTCGCGCGCGCGGGCCCACACCTGTCCTCTGGCCTCTGGCCTCCGGCCTCCCAGCGTGTCCGGCTCCTGCGGCCTCCGCTCCCAGATGAGGCCTGTGCAGCCGCATTGGCAGAACAGCCTCCTCCTGCTGATCCTTTTCCTCCCTTCCCCTCGCTCTCCCTCTCCCTCTCCCTCGGTGCTGTCCTTTCTCTGTCACCCTCCCAGGCTCACCCCCATTCCCTCTCACTGTCCCTGAGCTTCCGTGTGAGTGAAGGGAGGGGCGGCTGGTAGGGAAGAGGGGAGAGCCACTGTGGGGTGGGCTCTCATTAAGGCCCTGTCTACTAACCCTTCATTAGGGAGAGATCACTGCAGTCATAGCTCTGATTAATCTAATTAACAACAAGAATTAAACTCCACAGTTTCGAGGAGGGAGAAGGGAGCAGGGAGGTGGCTCTGACTCAGGCTCCAAGAGGCTGTGCTGTCAGTGGGGGTGAAGAGAGAGGGGAGAGGCCAGGGTCCAGGTCCCTGGGAGGGCAAGGAGACAGGGCAAGCAGGGGGAGGTCCCCAGTCCTGGCCCCTCTGCAGGGCCCAGCCTTCACCTCTCTCACCACACACACACACACACACACACACACACACACACACACACAACCCTGTCACTTGGCCACTGACCTCCCCCAGCAGCCGTGGTGGGGAGGGGTCCAAACGGATCTTTTCGGGTACCCCGCAAATGACCCCGTCCCTGGACCAGGAGGGCAGCAGGGCCTGCCCCTTCCAAGGTCAGGTGACAGGGAAGCCTGGAGCCAACCCCACATTGACAGAAAGAAGACTATAGGCCAGAGGTGAGTCAGGAAGGAGTGACTCGGGCCTCCAGGGGTGGGGAAGAGCCAACAGGGTGCTCCTGAGCTGGAAGCCCCCCCCAAGAGGCCAGGACAAGGGCTAGAGCCAGGAGCCAGGAGCAGGGTGGGGACAGGGTGTATGCAATCCCAGCAATTCTGTACTGAGCACAGACTCTAAGATCAGACTCATGACCAGGCTGTTGGACCCAGGAAGGGCAGAGGGATGTGGCCCCAGCCAGCGGGGAAGCAGACGTGGGACAGCCCGGAGGGCAATCTGGGACTGCAGCCTTACCTCCTCTTGGCCTCCTCCTCCTTGTGCTGCCTCCACTCCAGCTTGGTTTTTCGGTAGAGGAGGTTCATGTCGTGGGGCAGGAGGTGGGGGCTGGGGGGCCCTGCTCAGCGCCACCAGGCCCGGGGGGCGGCCCTCCCTGGGTCCCGGATCCACTTGGTGGGGGAGATGGGAAGGAAAAAAAGAAAGATGTGGGGTGGGTGGGGGCCAGGAATGAATGAGAGAGAGAGAAAGAGAGAGAGAAAGGAGCAGAGATGTGACTTGGGTCCTCAGAGAGTGGAAAACAGATGGAGGCAGAGAAAACCCAACACTACCTCTAGGACCCATAGACAGACAGACACGGAAGGCTATGTGTACACAGAGTCACACACCCGACAAAGGTGTTCAGAGCCACAGATACACATCCCGGAGAGATCAGCTTGACACAGATTCCCATCCTGTAAATACATCCTGATCTACCACACAGACCGGCCCCACAAATACACAGCAGCCTCACAGCCCCACAAACACACATTCAGACACACGAACCACCAGGCCACAGACCCATATCTACAAACAGAGGACCAGACACATAGATCAGCATGGGTAAACACAACCTAGGAACAGGCAGACACACACAGACATAAACACCCCCGACACACCCACAGCACACACAGACCTCCAGACACACACAACCGGCTGCAGGGAACTGGACATACCTACAGACAAGGAGTTCTGCTACGGCCTACTTGCGTACAGTGCACCCCACTGGGGAAGGGGGAGATGGTCAGAATCCCCACCCCCTCTTGGGCCCTGAGGCTGGGGGTGTCATGAGGGCAGGGTGGGGATGCTGGCGAAGGGGTGGAGGCACTCGGAGTTGGGCATCTACAATACGACCCATCCATCTATTTCCATTCCCTGCGGGCAGTTCCCCCTTTCAGTCCTTTGCCTGGGCCCCGGGCCTCTGTCCACCCCTATTCCTGTGCCCTGGCCCCTCAGTGACTGGCTCCACCTCCCTCGATGATGGCCCAGATCCCCTTCTTCCTCCTCCAGGATCTGAGAGGCTCCCGGCTGCCCTCTTCCAGTCCCTGCCCTCAATCCCACCCGGGGGTCTCCGGTCTGGCCCCATAGCTACCTTCCGAGCTTCGGCCTCCAGACCTGCTCTGGTTTCCCTCCCCCCGAACACACTCTCCTTTTCGCCGTCGGCCTCACCTCTCCTCCTAGGCGCCCCTCCTCCCTGCCGTCCTCTTCCTTCCCTGTTTGTTCCAAACCTGGCGGCTTCATTCCCCTCTCCATCCAAGGGCCCCAGGTTCCCGGGCACCCCTCCCCTTCCCCTTGTCCTGCTACCCTGGGTTTCTCCGTCTCTCTCGCCCCGCCAATCCTCACTCCTCCCTGCCCCCCCCCCCCCACCTCCCCGCACCAAGGCTCCCCAATTTCCACATCACCGTACCTGGCCTGCCGGGCGCCGGCCCCCCCATGCCGGGCTCCGCCCGGAGCAGGAGGAGGGAGGAGGAGAGACAGAGAGAGACCGGGGGGAGCCGAGCTGGGCCCTGCCGCAGAGACAGCCCCGCCTCCGGGTCCGCCCCCAGACCCGCCCCCGGCCCCAAACCCACCCTTCCACACCCTCCAAGGACGGAGTGGGAGCGGCCGGGCTGCGCTGCGCCGCCGGGCTCGGGTGGGAGGCGCGGGGCACGCAGAGCCCGCGGAGCTCGCGGGGGCACTCGGAGAAAGGCCGCGGGGTGCGGGGGACCTGCCGCCGGCCCGCCCCCGCTTTGAGGCGTCAGCTCCTCGTCGCCCCTCGGCCTCTGCCCGGCCGGGCGGTGTTCGGTTGGGTGTCCGAGGCCCCGGCGGAGCGAAGCGGGGCGTAGCGCGTAGCGGCGCCCCCCGGTGGCAGCCCGGGACCTGCACCCCCGCGCGTACCCTGCGCGCGCCCGGCGCTCCCTGGGTGCGCACCCCGCGTCCGGCCGGGGCGAGGCTGCGGCTGCGGGGCCGAGTGCAGTGAGGCGGCGAGGCCGGCAGGGGGTGCCGCTTTCCGGGCCGAGGGGCTCGGAGAGTCGTGAGCCCTACCGTCCGCGTCTCTGCCCAGCAGGGGGCGTATTCCCTTGGCTGCGCCCCATCTTCCTGCCGCCCCC
Source organism: Phoca vitulina (assembly GCF_004348235.1). NCBI lineage: Eukaryota > Metazoa > Chordata > Mammalia > Carnivora > Phocidae > Phoca > Phoca vitulina. The sequence goes on along the minus strand of NW_022589748.1, from coordinate 576,961 downwards.
TAGGTGCGGGGAGGGCACCCGGACCTCGTTTCACGGCCTGGGCTCAAAGGCTTCCGCCAGTCCGCCCCAGCGGCTCGAGTCATCCTCCCGGTAACCTCTGACTCCGCGGCGGCGCCCGCCAGGTCCTGGGTGCCCCGGGGGTCGGCCTCTGACTGGCACCACCGCGGCAACGGCCCCGGGTGCGGTCGATGCAGCCGCTCAGGGTCGCGACCTCGCGCCCCCCTTCTCAATGCCCCATCACCTTTCTCTTCAGCTCCGAGAAATCCTCCCTCGGAAATCCCTGTGCCGAACATTAGCTGCAAGAAGATCTGGGTTCTACCCTTAAGTGGCTGAAAAACGGAACTCCAAAAGATATCCATCCCTAATCCCCGGAACCTGTGCACTTTACTTTATGAGGCAAATTTTTGCAGATGCGCTGTGTGGCTTTGGGCAAATCACACCACCTCTCTGAGAGATGCCTCATCTCATACCTACCTCCATAAAGTTGTTGGGGGCAGCAAAGGAATTAATACAAGGAGCTTCGTAAGCTGTAAAATACTTAAAGGGCTATTGTTGCCCCCAGGAGAGGGAACACATTAAAGTACAAAACAGTCCTTTCACATTTACACCTTAGTGTGAATGAATTTTTATTTATTCATTCAATAAACATTTCTGCAGAGACCAGCAATGTCCCAGGGCCTGCAGACACGGAGGAGTCCCCAGCTGGTGCTGAGTGTCTGAGTTGGTGGGAAGGGAAGGGTCCAAAGATAAATTTTGAATAGTTTGTAGCGAGTCAGCGCTGAAGGAAGGAGGATCTGGGGGCGGAGCAGCGGGACAGTGTTCTGAATATTGCCAGAGGGGATTCAGTTGGGGGGGGGGAGGTTTGTGTGGGAGGCTGCTTCCTGGACCTCAGGACTTGTGAGGCCTTTAGGACCTGGCCGTGGTAGCCACTGTTACTATGAACGGAGGAGTGCAGATGCATTTTAACAAAGAAATTCAGAATAAATACATAAACGTGGAGGCAGGAGGCATCATTTTGTTTTTCCCTAACCCTAAAGAGTGGTTAAAAATTTCCATGAGCTAAAGCTGAAGAAGGAGGGATGTGTCAGCCCAGTCCTAGTCTCAATGCCATCAAATACTAGCTCTGAGGCCTCGGGCAAATAACCGAATGCCTGTGAGCCTCTGTTTCCTCAGCAGAAACACTGGAGTTTAAAACCTACCCCACCCCTGCCCTGGACTGTTTTGAGAATCTGTGAGATAACTATACAAAGCAGACGAATATGAGGAATTTTCAATGTGCTCAAGAATAGTTCCATATGACCAAAATTAATTAGAATCCATTTCCTTCTGAAGCTAGGAGTGAGGGCAGATGTGGCCTTTAGACCCTGTTTTTGCTCAGATTGTCGGTTGAGGGTGCCAAAAAAGAGAAAATGGCCGTTGGAGGTTTATTTTTTCATGCCAAGCACACAGTAGGCCCTTCATGCGTGTGTGCAGATCCTCCAATAGCAAAGGAGGGATGGGTGGGAGAGGTGGGGTGCTTTGGGCCAGCTGGGTTTGTCTTTGGGTGCATCTGTGTGGGGGACTTGTGTGTACATGATGTATAAATGTGTATGTGACCAGGGTTGGAGAGAAAGCGCAAGTCAGCACATTTCTGAGCAGATCTCTTTGTTTCTCTATATGGGGGCCAGACAAGGGCGCACCTGAGTGTGTAGAATGTTCCAGCTGTACCACTGACAGCCTTTCTGAACCTTCCGGGTCTCGATATCCACGTCTAAGCAGGGGGATAATACGGTGCCTGGGATGTGGTTCAAATACTCCAGCAACAACACTACAAAAGGTACTGGGAGTCGAGATGAACCAAGGCTGGTTGTGAGTTGATCATTGTTGAAACTGCACGATGGGGACCTGGGAGTCCACCATATTCTCTCTCTACTTGGGGGCCTGTTTGCAAATTGTCACCATAATCCCCCTTTTAAAAAAAATAAGGACAGGCGAGACTAACAGCACCTTCCTCATAGAGTTACTGCGAAAACCAGGGAAGAGACGCCAATAACAGCGAAGCAGCACCCTTACGGGGACGCGCTGCTTACGGGGTGGCGGGCTCCCAGTACAGCCCCGGGTTGGTAAGTTGCTTCCCACTCTTCGCGGTCTCGGTAGGCCAATGGCAGCGAGCGCCTACAAGTAAGGGAATCCCGGGCCTCCCTGCAGACTCCTCCCCTTTCACTCCGCCCTCCACGGCCCCGCCCTCCGAGGAAGCGCGGGGCTGGGGCCCAGCAGGTGTGGGGTTAAGCCCGTGCGGGGGCCCCGGGGAGCCGCAGCAGCAGCGGCGGCGGCGGCGGCAGCGACTGCACCCACAGCGGTGGTGGCAGGTCTGGCCCCGGGCCAGCTGGCCGGGAGCCCCAGGAGGCAGAGAGGGCGGAGGAAGGGGAGGAAGAGGGGAAGGAGGAGGAGAGGAGCAGTCAGCAGGCCGGAGGAGGCAGGACTTCCTGGTGTGGGGGTTGTCAACAGCCCAGAAAGAGAAAGGCAGAGAGACCGAAGCGAGAGGAGCTGGGGAGCGGAGAGAGACGCAGCCCGGCCACGCGGAGGAGATCTGGGAGACCCACTCGCCCCCACCACCCAGGCGGCTCCACCTGGAGGCTCGGGGCGGGGGGCGCAGAGCCGCCTCTTCCCGCACCAGTCCGGAGACCCCTGGGGCTTTGAGAGGCCGCGCCTGGGCTCCACCAAGGAGGCGGGGGTTTCTTCTTTTCCGGAGAGCAAACTTTTTACTGAGATGCCTTGCGGGGCGAAGTGCGGCCCCCGAAGAGAACTGGACAGCCTCTGATCGCCGCCTGCGTCCCCGCCCCCCCCCCCACGCTGCTGGGGCCAGGAGGCCCCAGAGGAAGGACAGCCCGACATCTTCGGCGGCCGGGACCCCCGGCCCCAGCTCGGTGGCCGAGGCCGAGAGGTAGGGCTCTGGGCCGGGCGGGGCGCCGGGGCAGCGGGGCAGGGACTGCCCCAGGGATGGGGGAGCTGGGGTGCGAGGGGGGGCGCCTGGACACCCAGCAGAGGCCTCTCGGCGGCGGGGCCAGGCTGAGGAGCTGCTTACCCCTGCTCAACCAAGGCCCTGGAGCCCCCCTGCGGTCGGGCGACTGGGTCCTGTGAGTCTGAATCCCAGACAAGAATTGCCCAACTTTGGGTCTGGGCCGCCCCTTCCTACTCTGTGGGACCGCTGGGATCTCCGGGTCTCTGTCGTCTCTGCCTGTCTCTTTGTCTCTGGGTCTCTGGTGATTTCCCCTTCCTCCCCCATCCTGCTCCCCGGAGAGGAAGCCCCGGAGGTGGCCTGCCCACTGCTTTCTCACACACACACACACACACACACACTCTCTCTCTCTCTCTTTTTCCAGTTTGCAAACTCAGCTCTGGAGTTGGGCAGCGCCCGCGGCAGGAAAAACCTGCCCCTGCCCCCATCTCCCGCCACCTCCCCTGCCCTGTGCCCCCTTCACCAGCCAGGCACCCCCAGTTCCCGCAAGGCCCTCCTGCCATGTCGGACCCAGATGTCCCCAGGGGCCCTGATGCCCCCGCCATGTGGCCCCCCTGTTCCAGGGGTGCCTGAGCCCTTTGGAGGAGCCCCAGCTGCACCCCCCGCCCACCTTGGCCGAGTCCTGAGCCCCAGGGACCATGAGTGGGGGCAAGAAGAAGAGTAGTTTCCAAATCACCAGCGTCACCACGGACTATGAGGGCCCAGGGAGCCCAGGGGCTTCCGAGCCCCCTGCCCTGCCAGCCCCCACTGGGCCCCCACCCCGTCTGCCTAACGGGGAGCCCAACCCCGAGCCAGGGGGCAAGAGCACCCCCCGGAACGGCTCCCCACCGCCTGGGGCCCCTGCCTCCCGTTTCCGGGTGGTAAAGCTGCCCCATGGCCTGGGAGAGCCTTATCGCCGAGGCCGTTGGACGTGTGTGGATGTTTACGAGAGAGACCTGGAGACCCCTGGCTTCAGCCGGCTCCTGGAGGGAATTCGAGGGGCCTCGGGAGGCGCCGGGGGCAGATCTTTGGATTCCAGGTTGGAGCTGGCCAGCCTGGGCCTTGGTGCCCCGACCCCGCAGCCAGGCCTGTCTCAGGGCCCCACCTCCTGGCTCCGTCCGCCCCCCACCTCCCCTGGACCTCAAGCCCGCTCCTTCACCGGGGGGCTGGGCCAGCTGGCGGTGCCTGGCAAGGCCAAGGTGGAGACACCCCCGCAGTCAGCCTCCCCACCCCAGCAGCGCCCCCCAGAGCCCAGGACTGGGGATAGCGCTGGCACGTCCCGGGCTGCCACGCCCCTGCCCTCCCTGAGGGTGGAAGTGGAGGCTGGGGGCTCAGCAGCGGGGACCCCTCCACTGTCCCGATCCAAGGATGGAGCCCTGCGGCTGAGAATGGAGTTGGCTGCTCCAGAGGAGATGGGGCAGGTAAGAGCTGGGTTCTGGGGTGGGGGAGACACCTGAGGGGTGGTGCTTGCTCATCTCAGCCTGGGCCTAACCTCCAGCCTGGGCCTTCCTGCCTCCACCTCCATACCGCCCTCTCCCCACTCCATCGACACCGGTGTCAGGTCAGGTAGCCCCTCTTTTCTCTTCCTGCCCTCTCCCTGGGAAGTCGATCCTACTCTTCACACAGCCTTGTTTTCTTAGGCTCCCCTTGCCCCTACATTCTGCACCTTCTTTCTTTCCCTTTGGCCTTCAGTTTGTTACCTTTGGCCCCCGTCTCCATTTCCATATAGCCCCGTGCTGTCCCCCCATCACAGAGATGTGCCTTCCTCACTTTGGCCCTCACCTTCTGTCTTGGTTTCACCTCTTCTGGCTTCGGGCATTGAGGGTGGAGGTCCCAGCTGGGGCTGGGTGCTTGGGTCTCTGGGAGAGGAGCTGCCAAGGTTGGCAGGGAGGGGTAAAAAGTAGGCTTTCCATTGTCAGTCTCCCTGGCAGCGCCATTCCAAAGGTGGGGGTCTGTCTTCTCATTAGCAGCCTATCCCAGCCCCATCTGCAGCTTTGTCCAAGTCAGATTTCTCCAAGGACCTGAAGGATTGGGTGGGATAGAGGGCTTGGTGGTTTGTCCTTTCCAGCCTCGGTGTCTGTCTCTGGTCCCTGCATCTGGGCCTCTCCACGATTGATAACTGGGGGTGGCCACCAGGGAGTGGGCGAGAGGCAGGAAGCAGTGAAGAAAGAGTTAAATCCTCTGCTCTTTCTGCTTCCTGTCTCCAAAAGAGGAACAAGTCTGGGCTGGGGGGCAGGATGCCTGGGTCCCTGGGGTGGGGGTGGGCAGCCAGGGATGTGGGGGATGGATGTGTCTGTCCTGAAGGAGAAAATAACACCTTGGACCTCAGGAGGAAAGGCAGGGAGTGTGAGGATGAGAACTTTTCCCCCTTCCTGGCCTTGGGCACAAACCACAGTATAAAAATAACCTGGGACTGGATGTCTGGGCCCTGTCAGGACCGGTCAGGACAGCTCCCCCCACCCCCTCCTGGCCTCAAGCTCACATCTCTCATGCTGCGCCCCCTACTTTTCTGGAGCTTTCATTCAGTTCCTACCCCAGGGGAAAAGATGCTCTTTTCTTTACTGGTCCCTGTCCCCATGCTCTTGCAAAGCAAGCCTCCTTTGCCCCAGTCTCTCTGTGTCCCTAAGCCCTGCCTGAGCTTCCCTTGGGCCTGCAGACCTCCCTCTCTGCCCAGTGCCCCCAGACCCTCTCCTGTGTGCACACCCCGATCCCTTCCTGTGAGCATGCATCTGTGCTGTCGTTTCCTGGCCCCCAAGTCTGGCTCCCTTCCACACCCCCCCCATGTCTCTTCTCTCTCAAGAGAGAGGCTGGGAGGAGGGCCGGGGGACACCACCTGGGCCCCCTTCCTCCGCTGTGTCCCTCTAACCACCCTGGACTCTCTGTTCTTGGCTTTTCCGAGAAGCAGGGGCCTCCTGGGGCCTCACAGAGGCGGCTTGTTCCTGTGGCCCCCGCCCTTTTGCAGCCACCCCCAGCGCCTGTTAGGCTGTGTGGGTCCATGCCCAGGCTCCGCCTCCCCCCCCATCTCCACCACCCAACCGCTCTCCCCGCCCCAGGGCCCAGCACAGGAGCAGAACTTCACCTGAATCCGAGAAGTTTGAGAGAAGAGGCTAGAATGGATAGAGTGGGGTGGGGAGGGTGTTGGGGGGAGGACCAGTTTCTGAGGATTTATTCATTCTACAAATAGCTATTGAACAAACTCTAAGCTCTGCCCTCTGGAGCTTACCTTCTAGCAGCAGGGAAGCAAAAATACTTTAATTTCAGATACTATTCAGTGCGCTAAAAAAAAAAAAAAATAGAGCAGTTCAGTGGAATTCACTAGTTGAATGATGGGGAAATGCCTCTCTGAGGAAGTGACATTTGAATCGCTTTAATAAGTCAGGTGACAGAAGGCAGACACCCTCTGACTAGCCTCTGACTGGGGGTTCCTGGATTAGCTGGTGGAAGGGTGCTGGAGTGCAGACCAGAACCCCTCTCTGGTACTCTGATACCCCATGGGCCACTTTCTGGAAGCTGCTCACCCAGTCCTCAGGATGGGCACTGTTTTCCTTGCTTCCAATACCTGCCTAGTACCTCCACCAGACCTGGGGGAGAGAGGGCCTTTGGGGCAGGACTCCTGGGTCCTCAGAAGAGAGCAGAAGTACATGGGGAGAGCTGGGGAGGCAGACTACTAGGCAAGGTTGTAAGGTGGCTGGTTCCTCTCTTGCCCTTGATGTGATGGTTCCTACCTCTCTGCCTCCAGGTGCCCCCACTCGACTCTCGCCCCGACTCCCCAGCCCTCTACTTGTTCCCCGATGCCAGTCTGGTTCACAAGTCTCCAGACCCCTTTGGAGCAGCGGCAGCCCAGAGCCTCAGCCTGGCCCGCTCCATGCTGGCCATCAGTGGCCACCTGGACAGCGATGACGATAGGTAGGTGGGCTCTGGGTCCCCACCCAACACGTGGGATAGCTGCATGAAACTGCCCGGTAGGTGTCCTTCCCCCAAGTTAAGCTTGGAGAGGACCTCTTCAACAGAGAAACCTGGCCTGGGCACAACCACTGGGCAAAGTTGATCTGGGACCCACTCCCTCTCTGTGGAGAGAGCTGGGTGGGACTCCCTGGCTTAGGATTGTCAAATCGTAGACTTTTTTTAGAGTTTGAAGGGAGTCATTGTTGTCAAATTCCAGAGCTCTTGCAGATTTAGCGATCATTTGGCCAACCCTGAGAATTTACTGGCAAATGCGCTGGAGAGGAGAAAAGGGAGTGGGTCTCCTCCCGGGCTCGCACCTCCCTCTCCCTACTGAGGGGAATGGAGCTCCTGCCTTTGGAGTAACATCCTTAGGGACCATACGCACTACTTTAGCCTCCTAGGACCTCTAGTACCAAGAAAGCGCGTCCCTGGGGTTCTGTTCTCCGCGCCAAGCCAGAGCTGGGACAGGATGGCTGTGGGACGCAGGGGGGGCACGGGAGAGCAGGATCGGCTGGGGTTTGCCCTCCAGGGGAGAATGGCCGTTCAGTTCGGAGGCACGGTGGGCAGAACTTCCTGTTTCAAGGGCCAGGTTTCAACATAGGAATGTCAGCAAGCTGAAAAGGGAGGAACGAAATTGCGAGGGCGATAGGCAGGCTGCTCCCTTCTGGCGGCGGACTGATAGAAGGGCTGGGGAGTCACCACTTTTATTTTGGAGGGAGGAGTGGGACTTCCTGTTTGAGGCTGGGGGGAGGGACTTCCTGTTTGGAAGGAAATAAGGGGTGGGGCTTAGCCCTGAGTTTTGTGGGTGATGGGGGGACCCGTTCCAGAAGGGAGTCTCTCCTTCCTGCCTGCCCCTCGCGTGGCACCCGCCCGCACACCCTCACCCCTCGGAGTGAGGGACTAAGTCTCACCATAGAAAAGGGCTTGTGGCCTTGTGGGGAGCCTGAGGCAGAGAGGAAAGAGAAGGGGTGGCGGGGCCAGTGGGATGGAGGGCGAGGGACCTGGTGGCAGCTGGTGGAGAATGAGGGACACAGTGGGGCAGGGCAGTGTGGCTTCTGGGCTCCCAGCTCTCAGGAATGTGTGAGGTGTGAGGTTGGCCAGGGCCGGGCGAGTCACCTGCCCCCGTTGCTATTCTCAGCGCTTCCCACCCATACTCCCTCCCACTTGGGAGGTTCCCTGGCACAGGGCTCCCTATCCCTCCCCACCCCTGTTGATTTCAGAGCCCAGCCTCCTGCTTCTTAGAGGGCTCTGCCCTCCAGGAGCCTCCTCAGCTCTATTCTTTGGCTCGTGCCTTCCCTCTGTCCCACCCCTCCCCACACCCCAGTCTGACCGGTCAGGCACTCAGCCTCCACTTTATCCTGCTCCACTCCAAGCCTCGGGGGCTCTGCTCTAGCCCAGCGCCTCTCTTGCCCCACCCTGCTGGGCCAGTAGGTAGGATTGGGTTGGGCCACCCCCTTGGCCCCCTGGAATGAGGCATGTAGCCCCCATCTCATCTCTCTGGTATGCCCACAGCTGGCAGAAGAACAGGATCTGAGTGGCATGGAATCTCCCTTTCAAGAGGGAAAGTGGGCTGGGAAGTTAAGTGCCTGGATCCCAGATGGGAAATTGGGGATGCCTGCCAATCTCAGAATCTGGGGATGGGAGAACAGAGGGTGCCTGGTGAATGGTGAATGCTCACGTGATCCTGGGTGGCAAGAACCTTTGTGTCCCCGACAGGACCTGGCAGTTGGAAGGTATTGAATAAGTGGATGGATGGACGAATGGATGGGTGGGTAGATGGCCAGCATGGGGGATCCAGGCATTACAGGGAATGAATCCCAGGGACTTGGGAAAGAAAAAGTACATTTATTTATCCAGTGCCTCCTTTGGGTCAGGTGCTACCTTTTATCTCACTAAAGCAACCCCATGGGGCGCCTGGGTGGCTCAGTTGGTTAAGCGACTGCCTTCGGCTCAGGTCATGATCCTGGAGTCCCGGGATCGAGTCCCGCATCGGGCTCTCTGCTCGGCAGGGAGTCTGCTTCTCCCTCTGACCTTCCCCCCTCTCATGTGCTCTCTCTCTCTCTCTCACTCTCTCAAATAAATAAATAAATAAAAAATTAAAATTTTAAAAAAAAAAAAAAAAAGCAACCCCATGATCCCCACTTTCCAGATGAAGAAGCTGAAACTCAGAGGAGTTAGAAACTTGCTCAAGGTCACCGGGCTAGTAAGGCTAGTAAGTGCTAGGACTGCATGCAGAGCCTGGGTCTGACCCCAAAGCCACATTCTACATTCTCCTACTGGGATGCCTACGTCCCAAGAGGAGGAGCCAGTCATCTCTAGAATGCCTTTTCTTTTCAGGACAGGGGCAGAGACAGCTTTCCTAAGCCGGGCAAGGAGCCCCCCCCCCAACCCTGGCCTGGCCCCACCCCAAAGGCACCACAGATCCGGGAGGGCGTAGTGCAGAGAGGACAGCCGGATGCCACTTTGTTGGCCTCAGGCCCATCCCCTGCGGGCTCCTCAGAGCATAGCTAGGGAGCGGGGCTGGCCCTTGTCCCCAGGATCAGAACCTTTCCACCTCTCCCAGGTGTCCTGCTTCTTCGTCTGATCCTCATTTTGAGGCTGTTTCATTTGACCTTCAAAAAGGAAGACCAGCCTCTAGGGCTGTCCTTGTCCCAGGCCCCAGAGTCCTCCTGCAGGGCTAGAGTCCTCAGCTGTGCATATCCTGCAGGCCCAACCCCAGGGGGCGCCACTCACATTTGAAGTCATTGTCGTGGACACTTAAAGTCATGACAGTTTTCCAGAAGATGGCAATAAGTGTCTTGAAGGAGGGGGGCATTTTGTTCTAATGCACACAGTCACCTTTTGGGCTTGTGGTGGGGGCTGATCCCACATAGCCAGCTCCAAGTTTCGGGGTACTGACTCTGCCCGGGGAATTCCGGCACAGTGCCCTCTCTTTACTTACTGCGGGGCGGGGGAGGCTCTCAAAGGAGGGTTTGGTTGCCAGCCGGAGTCCTGGTCCCTTAAAGTGTTAACGTTAGAGTGTGACAGTGGGAAGTGCTGTCAGAAACTCTCCAGCACTAGACAAACAGGAGATAGTCATCTATCAGCCAACAAATGTTTATTGTTGTATTATTCCTTTATTTCTGGCAAGAACAAACAACTTACTTGGCATCTTTACCTGAGTGTCCGCCAAGCAAGGCCAGTGTTCCTATTCCTGTGAATCTTCCCCTCTTTGGTCTCTGTGTGTCTGTGTGTACTGGCGGAGGGGGGACGGGGTGTGTGCCCTGTGGTCGCCCAGACTCCACCCAGGTGTCTCAGATTGAAATAGCTTAAAAACTGCCCTGGCTCTCCAGCTGGCTGGCTCACCCTCCACTCTTAAATTTGTCTTGTCTCCCCCCCCCCCCCCCCGCCCCAACCCCAGGAGTCCCAGTGTCCTTTCCTCACCCTACCCTGTCCCGCTCTCTCAGGTCTGTCACCCCCTTGGTTACTCCACCTGTCAGTGCCTTCTGCACCCAGAGCTTGGACAGGAAATGGAAAATTCCCAGCTCCCTCGTGCTCCCTTCCTGGCTGCAGGGCCTCATCCAAGGGTCACCTTGAATTGAGTGCTCATTCCCCCCACAGGGAAGTGAGTTGGAGCCGACAATCAGGAGAAAGGGCTCAACAAGGGAGCACAAGAGTGCAGGATGCAGCATGTTGAGACCACCCACTCTGAGAGAGGCAAAGCGGGGGGCTGGAGGACAGGATCGATCCTGCAGCACAGGGAGGCCTGGGTGTAGAGCTGGCCTCAGGGCTGACGTGGCTGAGGGAGAAGCTGGACAGGGGTGGGTCGTGAGCCTTGGGATGAGGCAGGAGCCTGAGACCTGGGTGGTGACAAGAGGGAGACTGGGGGGAGGGGGGAGGGCAAGGCAGAAAGGCTTGTGCAGGCCCTTGGCCTCGGAGAGGCAAGACATGCTTGAGGGATCCAGAGGCTGACCCTGGGAACCATTTCGCCGGGCCTGAGTCGACCTCTGCTGGCCATTTAACAAACTGCAGCCAGACCGGCTCTCCCTTGTCATTCGCTCCCAAGGATCTTCAAAGCCCCTGCTCCAATTCCCGGTGTCCCACCTCCAGCCTCACCTTCCCACCTCTCCTCAAGCCTCTGTTCCCTCTAAGACCCCAGACCCGAGACCCAGGGTCCAGATCCATAGGCTGTGCTTGCCTTTCAGGGCTGTTTTCGGTGCTCTGGTGACCTTTCCATTTCTCTTCTCCCTCACCATGGGCGGTGGGAGATCCTCTCTGGCCAGGCCCCAGGTGTCACCCATGATGTGGGCTTTGTGTCTGGGACGGCCGGGGCGGGGGGCGATGCTTACAGTCCAAGGAAGATGACAAGTTTATCAGAAACGCCCGCTATCCCAGCTGAGTGGAGCTGAGAGCTTGAGGGAGGCCAGTATTAGCCCAGAGGGGCAGACGGGGTGAGGTGGGGGTAGGTCTCCCTCACCCTTCGCAACCCCCCCTGACCCAGGCCTCTGGCCTCAGAGCCCCTCCCCTGACCCAGCCCACCAGCTGCCTTGCCTCAGCCTGCCCCCTTCCCTCTGCTCTGGGATTGGTGCCAGGGTGAGAAGGGGACACTGGCACTGACCGTGTCTGAGAATTCCCGCCCACCGTGGAGTCGGTGGGAGGGGGTCCCCGTGTCCCCGAGGAGCCAATAGCAGCCAGGCTTTGCCCTGGGGGGCGGCGTATATCTTGCAGACGAGCACCCCCTAGGCACTGTCTCCTCTCTGCCTGCCTGGCACCAGCCAGACCCCGCTGTGCCCCGGGGGGCTCTGAGCCCCCCAGGCAGTCCTTCTGATACAGCCCTCTCCCTTTGGAGGGGCCCTAAAGCCCTTTCCCTTGGGGATGGCCCAGCCGGGCACCTCTGTCAAGTCCCTGGTGTCATCTTATGAGACCCGAGTGGTGGGGATGGCGCCGGGGCCTCCCCGGAAAAGGGGCTGTGTCTCCTCTCCTTGCTCCCCTCGGGGAGCATCCCCCATCCGAGGGGCATCTGCACCCCCACCCCGCCGGGGCCTGGGGGCGCCTGGGCAACGGCCCCCACCCCGCCGGGGGACGGACAGAACTCTCCTCTCCCTGATTCTCTGTCACAGGTACAGGCAGGAGTGTGGGCGGGAGGCTGCAGTGAAGGGTTTGTGGGGGCGGCCAGAGCCTGCTCTGAGAAGCACCTGGAAGGCAGCCGGCTGGGGTGTCCAGACACCTGGCTTGGCACCTACTCCTCCTCACCTCTCAACTCCCTGTGTCTCTCCAGCGGCTCCGGAAGCCTGGTTGGCATTGACAACAAGATCGAACAAGCCATGGTAAGAGAAGCCATCGTGGTCCCGGGAGGTTCCGACTCATGTCCTGCTGTCCTCATCAGGGAATACCGACTCCTAGCTCCTCAACCCGCTCCCCAGCTGGGTTCCCTCCTGTCTCCACCTGAACTCCCGATCTCCCTTGGCCCCTGGCCTGGCCCCCATCTCTGTCCTCAAGCCCTGACCTTGTCTCTGTCCGGCATCCTTGCACACCGCAAGCCCCCCTCCCCTCCCCCTCCCCCTCCCCGGCCTCTTCCCTGCTTTGCTGCTTCTCCAGTGGTCCTTCATCATTTGGGAACAGGCAGGGGCATCTCTCACACCCAGGCCCTCGAGGCCCTGGGCAGGGATGAGGTTGGGGTGGCCTGGGACCCCTGACTCTTTGTCTGTCCCTGGGCCCCCAGGACTTGGTGAAGTCCCACCTCATGTTTGCGGTCCGGGAGGAGGTAGAGGTGCTGAAGGAGCAGATCCGAGACCTGGCCGAGCGGAACGCCGCGCTGGAGCAGGAGAACGGACTGCTGCGTGCCCTGGCCAGCCCCGAGCAGCTAGCCCAGCTGCCCTCCTCGGGAGTCCCGCGGCTTGGGCCCCCTGCGCCCAACGGGCCCTCCGTCTGAGCCTCCCTTCCCTCACAATGTGCCTTTGGGGGCTGCCACGGCTGCCTGCCCCCCTTCCTATGCAGCTTTAATGCCTCCTGATCCCTGGGGATGGGAGTTGAAGGCTCAGATGTGGCCTGTCCCCCCCATTCTTCCTCAGTCTCCCCCTAGTGCCCAGGGACTGGGCGAGGGCACCCCCAGGCCTTGAAGGAGGAGGGAGGGCTTCAGGATGGGGTGTTGGATGGAGCCCCCCTCCTGCCTCCCGAGGTGTCAGTGTTCTGGGACCCCTGGCAGTCGATGGCTGGGGGACTTGGAGTCTCTCTGGCAGACACCCCATCCCCACCTTGTTCCCTCAAAGTACCCCTTCTCCTCTGCCCAGGGGAGGGAGTGTGGACAGTCTGCAAGTTCTGGGATTCAGGTTGTTATTAAAATAATAATTATAATTAAAAAATCCGAAGAAACTTGAATCTGGAGGTTGGCATCTCGTTGCTTGTGTCCAGATGTGGCCTGCAGTGGTATTTCCACGTGTGGGGGAAAGACGGAGGTGTGGGCTCCCTTGGAGATCTTGTCCAGACTGGGGAGGTTGAATGTGGCTTAGACACAGTGGTCGAAAGAGTTGAGAGGGGGGTGCGCCAAGGGCCTAAAGGGGAGTCAGCGGCCTGGGTCCTGGGAAGGGGCAGGCAGGGCGGTGGGGGGGGGGGGGGGGGCCAGCCCACGGGGGGGGGGGGGGGGCGCAGGGAAACAATGAGGCCTTTGGTGATTGTGCAGGATCCACCCCCAGCTTCCCAGTGTGTCCCCTCTGTGGGCTGGATCCCAGTGGCGGCGGCTTGGGGGGCGGGGCTGGGGGCCCTGAATGGGCCCCTTGTCTCAGCGCTGGGTGTGGGCCAGGTTCCCCGGGCACACGGTGCCCTCGCCAGGCCTGGCCGGCCTCCGTGGCTTCCACCCTCCGCTGGCTGAGGACCGGCCCTGTGGGTGAGCCGGGCCCCTCCCTGACAGCCTGGGCTGGGCTCCCGCCCCGGGCAGCAGAGGCAGGTAGGGAGAAGGACCCCATCTAGTGGGGAAGGGGGGAAAGCAGCAGCCTCCGCTCAGAGCACCCGGGGCCCCAGACTAAAGGGGCCCCGTGAAGAGTGGGATACTGGAGGCCGCCCCAGGTTGGACTTCCCCCCCTATAGCTCCCTAAATTTATGACAGGTTCTTTGTGTTGTCTGCACCTCAGCTTCCCCGTGGGTAAAATACCTACGGGAGGGCCGCTCCGCTGATTACGTGACATCATACGTGGGGAATGTCCAGGGAGGACCAGGAGCTCAGGAGCCCTCCCTCCTCCATCAAGGCCTGCTTAGTTTCCCTCCCCTGGACCTGGGGGAAGGAGGGCTGAGGGCACAGGGATTGGCTCCGCGGGTCCTGGAAGGGCCTCGGGGGTTGGGGTCAGGGCCAGGCAGGCTCTCACAATGGGCTAGAACTCTGCCTTCCTCTGAGTTCTCATCCACTTTGACTCCTCTCCCTGTCTCAGGGAGGGGAGGAAAGACTTAGGATGAGTCGTCGGTGAAGGCTTTCCCCCTGGATTCTCTCTTTCTTTCTTCTCGGCTGTGCCTGAAGCTCCCGAGAGACCCCTCAGGTGGTGGCCACTGGCCTGCAGCCTGTTCCCCTCCCCCCTTTGTACCAAATGCTTGTCCCGCCCCCTGCTTGGTGTTCGTGTATTGGGAGAAATGGCTGTGGTAATGCGGTTCTTCCGATGGATTTGGCAAAAGATTACTCGCTGGGTGAGTTTCAGAGAGTGCCCCTTCCTCATGACATGCTGGGGCGGGAGGTTCTGCTCAGTGACCTCTAGGTCACAGAAACCCATTTGCGGGGGGAGGCGGGGACACTCATGGCCCCTTCCCCTCTGTGATGGCCTTCTTGCCAACCATGTGCCCCTCTCTTGTCTCTCCTCTCCCTGTCTCGGTTCTCAGGTTTTCTTCTGGAAACACAAAGCTAAGTCAACCGTCTTGGAACACCATGACTCCCAGAAAAGTGTAGTGAAGGTGGAGAAGAGTCCCAAGGTGATTGAGACTTTGAAGTTGGTTGAGCCCTGCGAAGAGGCTAAGGTCTCCAAGACGGCGGAGACCCTCAAGGTGGCTGATCCCTTCACGTTGGTCAAATCAACAGATAAGGGTGAGGTGGAACAGAAACGTGGGGGCCGGTCCCTGCTGCAGCTGCCTCGGACAGCTATCAAGTCTGTCTCCACGCTCATGGTCTCGGCCCTGCACAGCAGCTGGCAGATGTGCAGCTGGAAGGTGAGCACCCTATTACCTGGTTCCCAGTGGTCCTTCCACCCTCCCTGATCCCCCATGACTCCTCCCCCGCTCCAATCACTTGGCCGACATTTGTTTTGTGTGCCTCTCAGGCACTGAGATGGGCAACCGAGGCTACATGGTGAACGAGATTTACCCAGACTAAGGGAGCTACAGACAAGATCATAGGCATTGTTGGATCAGTGTCTTAGGGCTATGACAGGGGAGGTCAGGGGTCTGTGGGAGCCCAGAGGAGGAGCATCTCATGCAGACTTGGCAAGTCAAGGAAGGCCTTCCTAGCAGAAGAGACGGTGAAGCTGAGACCCGAAGGATTGGCCCTGCCTTGGGGTGGAGTGGGGTGCAAGGAAGTGAGGGGGGCATTCCATGAAGACAGAATAGCAAGGGGGCTGGGGTGGGGGGTTGCTGGCCCAACGTGATGGGTTTGGGCAGTCCTGGGGCCAAGGGTCCAGTTTGGGTTTGACCCTAAGAGCAATGGGAACCCTTGTAGACATTTGAGCAGAGGAGTGACACAATCAGATTTTAATTTAGAAAGCTCGCCTGCTGTCATAGGTTGTGGTGTAACCGCTCTGGAAACAGTTTGGTAGTGTCTTTCTTTCTTTTTTTTTTTTTTAAGATTTTAAAATTTTTATTTATTTCAGAGGGAGAGGGAGCAGACTCCCCGCTGAGCAGGGAACCCGATGCGGGGCTCGATCACAGGACCCCAACACCATGACCTGAGCTGAAGGCAGATGCTTAACCAATTGAGCCACCCAGGCGCCCCAGTTTGGTAGTTTCTTATAAAACTAAACTTGTAATCATCATATGCCAAGCAGTCATACTCTTGGCATTTATCCTAGATAAATGAAACTTTATGTTCACACAAAAATCTCCACGTGAATGTTCAGAGCAGCCTTATTTGTAATAGCCAAAACCAATCCAAATGTCCTTCAGTGGGTGAATGGTTAAACTGTGATGTCTCCATACCATGGAATACTTCTCAGCCTTAAAAAGAAACAAATTATTGATGCACCCAACAACTTAGATGAGTCTCCGGAATTATGCGGAGTGAAAACAACTAATCCCCAACCAATATAATATATATATATATATATATATATATATATATATATATATATAATGATTTTATTTATATTGTATACCACTCTTGAAATAGCAAAATTATAGAACTGGAGACTTGATTAGTGGTTTAGTGATTGCCAGGGTCTAGGGGTTGGGGGTTAGCAGGTGGGTTGGTTATAAAAGGAATGAGGAATTCTTGTGATGATGGAAATGTTCTGTGTGTTGACTGTGGCAGTTGGCGACATGAACCTGCGTATGTGAGATAAAATTGGGTAGAATTTAATACACACACAACTGAGTGCAAGCAAAGGGGGACATGTGAATAAGATCAGTGAACTGTATTGGTGTCAGTATCCTGACCATGATTCAATATTATAGTTTCGCAAGATTTTACTATTGGGGGAAACTGGGTAAAGAGCATACGAGGACTCTAGTATTTCTCACAACTGCATCTGACTACAATTCTCTCAAAGTCAGAAATGTAATTTTAAAAAGGGAAGTGTCTAGATCACTACCAAACCAACTTATTTTGGCCTTGAATGAAGTATTACAGCACTAATAAAAAGTTCACTTGGCGCCCTGTGATGGGCGGGTCAGAAAAGGACAAGAGGAGAGGCAGGGTATTTAAGAGGTAGAATTGTTGTACCAGCTGGTTGATTGGATGACGGTGAAGGGGGAGAGAGAGACAGAAGTCAGAGCGGGCTGGAGCCATTCACTGGGGTGGAGAATGAAGGAACAAGAGCAGACTTAGGGGAGCGAGTGATGAGTTGAGGGCATCGGGACAAGATGAGTTGAGATGTTGGTGGAATATTTGCATGGAGGTGCCTAGGAGACAGATACACAGGCCTGGAGATGCGCAGGGAGCTCTGGACTGAAGATGGAGGTCAGGGGGCCATTCTGACCTTAATTTTTTTTTTTTTTTAAGATTTTATTTATTTGACAGAGACACAGTGAAAAGAGCGAACACAAGCAGGGGGAGTGGGAGAGGGAGAAGAGGCTTCCCGCTGAGCAGGGAGCCCGACGTGGGGCTCGATCCCAGGACCCCAGGATCATGACCTGAGCCGAAGGCAGACGCTTAACGACTGAACCACCAGGCGCCCCATTTTTTTTTTAAGATTATTTATTTATTTGAGAGAGAGAGAGAGAGTGAGAGAGAGCACAGCTGGGGTGGAGGGCAGAGGGAGAGGGACAAGCAGACTCCCCGCTGAGCAGGGAGCCCCACACGGGGCTTGATCCCAGAACCCTGGGATCATGACCTGAGCTGAAGGCTTAACGGACCGAGCCACCCAGGCACCCCAACCCTGCCCTTCATTTTAACACAATCTCCAGGAAACCCTAGTGAGGACTCAAAGATGGGTGAGACATGGTGCCTGTCTTTCAGGAGCTCGACTTCTAGTGTTGAAAACAGGTCTGCAGAACAAAGAGCAGATGTCATGCCAAATGTTGAGGCAAACACAAGGGTAGAGACAAAGAACACCTAATGCAGCCTGGGAAGGCTTCCTGAAGGAGGCGGTGCCTGAGCTAGGCCTGACTGGAGGAGTTGGCTCTAGAAAAGCCTTTGCTGTTCATCTGGCAGTGGTTGTATCCCTGATTTCTCCCTAGACGAAGCTATTTACATGTGCACATCTTCTCTCTCTCTCTCTCTCTCTCTCTCTGTCTCTCGTAGTCCTCTGTGAGTTCTACCTCCATTTCCTCCCAGATGAGGCCTGGGTCCCCTCTGGAGACGCCGGAGGCTGAGATGCTGCGGGAGGTGTACCTGGTACTGTGGGCCATCCGGAAACAGCTACGGCAGCTTGCTCGCAGGCAGGAGAGGCGGAGGCGGCGCCACATCCGGGCCCACACTGGCCCCCAACCTGACGCAGTTCAGGGCCTGAAACAGGATGCCCGGAGTCCCCTCTAGGGGGGAGCCCCGCATCCTCCAAAAAGCCCCACCTCACTCTTAGGTAAGGTTGATAGGAGAGGTTAGGGCAGCAGGCCAGGAGTTGTGGGTGAGGAGAAGTTTTCATGCTGTCACCTCTCATCGGGAGCCCAAGTCCAGGCCTGGGGTCCCACTTATTCCCCTTCATTCCGTTTATTCAATTTGTAAAAAAAAAAAAAAAAAAATTATCCAAATGTTGGGAAATAAATATCAGATATTTCGGAGTAAATATAGTCTGTTTGTGGATAGCCGGAGGCAATGAGGGGAACTCGGGTGGGGCAGGGCAGGGCACCTCGGGCTGGCCCAAACATGTGTGGGAGTAACTTGGGGGCTTGGGGGGGATCCCCATGTCCAGGGCCCCCTGGGCCCAAACCCACTTCCAGGGACTGATTGCCTTTGGCAACTCTGCCAGGCCAGCAACTCCGGGCATCCTGTCCGCAGCAGCACCCCTTTACTGAAGATACGTGGCGCCTCCCAGGTCCTGAGCCCATGCTCTCCCTGGCAATCCTACAAAGACGGGCGTTTTGCAGAGGTTGAGGGACTTGAACAAACGAGACCTGCTGGAAACTGCCCACTGCCCCGCCCCTCTGGCGCTCTGGGGCTCCCCCATAGCGAGGTCAGTGGGTCTGAAGACCGACGCGGCGGCGGCAGCCGGACCCGCATCCGTGGGTAAGGCTCGCAGGCCCTGCTGGCCGCGCCCCCGCCGAGAGCGGCCGAAAACTACAACTCCCAGGGTTCCGGGAGGCGCCGGGGGCGGGGCTGCGGCCGCGCGTCTGCGCCCGAGAGCCGAGCGTGCTGCTGCGGGTGAGGGTGTCGGCCTGGCTCCTGGGGAGTTGGGGCGGCGGGGGTGCGGGTAGGGGGGAGGCTCGGCGGGGGGCCGTGGCATTTTGGAGGAGGCTGGGGGACGGGAGGCAACACGAGGGGAGACCGCTCTCGGCCTTAGTCCGCCCTCTTGCCCGGCCACACGAAGGCGCAGCGGTGGCTCCCCAAGGAAAAGCAGGGATATTTCACAAAGACTGCAAAATTAGGGCATTTCAGTGTCCACAGGGCTTGGGGGTGCGGTGGGGAAGGAGGAAGGGATGCCAGCAGAGGCCCCGGGGAAGGGGGAGAGAGGGAGAGGGGGAAGAGGAGGAAGGGTGCGGCTGGTTGTGCTGCTGGGTCCGGCTCGGGGAGTTGGTGCGAATAGCAAGCAGGTGGTGGGCGTGAGCAAAGCTGGGGTAGTGAGCAAAGGGGACGGATTGTTGGAAGCACCCAATTCCCTAGAGAAGTCAGCAAACTACTCGCCTCCCCCCAGAACCCCCTCCCCACCCCTCACTGCTCTGGAAGAGTTTGGGCCCCCTTGCTGGGAATCCGGGTTGCCTTTCCCAAAAGTCGGGAACTGCACCAGGCTGCCCAGCCCTATAGCCCTGCTACCCTGAGCCTATTAGCTGTCCACTGCACCTCAACCTTGCCAGCCAACGGAATACCAGTCACCGCTCATTAAGCTCCTACTGTGACTACTTTTAGGTCTCCTTCTAAGTAATTCTCACAACAGGTTTGTGATGAAGTATTACTGCTTCCGTTTCTTGGAGGAGAAAACTGGGGGACAGAAAGGTCATGTTTAATAAGATCATGTAGCTTTCATTGATCCAACTGATGAGTCTAGCTCACACTGGACATGTAACATACATGTTACACGCACACATACACGTTACACTGCAGGTGTTCAGTACATGAAATGGCTTCACTGGGAATGTGTCTTGAGTTTGGCATGAAGGCAAAGCCTGTGTTCGGGTGGGGAGTCAAAACAGGCGGATACACAGTGGCTCATTTCTGGGGCTTTCAATCACCAATTATTCCTCACCTCTCCCTGTGTGCCGGGAACCATTCTGGGGCCCAATGGCATCGGTGCAGGGTCTGTGTCCCCGGGTGCCCAGAGGCTGGAAGGTGCTTCACTGTGTGAGCAGCCCCTCCCAAGTCCTTAGAGACAGGCTCCTCTTCCGATTGGGGACCTTTAAGGTTTTCAGTGGGAGGATGGTGGGGTAGGGTGAAGGGTGGCCCAGAGGGTCACTGGTAAATAGCCTTGCAAGTAGCTACAGGCCCAGGAGCCAATCCAGGCTGGAGGCTGGAGGCTTATGGGAGGGAATACTGCCTTCATTTTTCTTTGGCTTCTTTAGCATCTTGGGAGTGGGAGGGGAGGAAAGGAAGAAGGTGAGTTCAGCCTGCAGCCAAGGGAGCTGTTGGCACCTCCCATCGCTCCCTCCCTCCCCAGACATGATGGAGTCCTGTCTGGGCTTGGCCAAGCAGGGGAATGGAGACTTGCAGGAGAGAGGGGGGTGGGATGGAAGAGAAGTCCACAGACCTTGCTTTTCCTAGAATGTCTCCGTGCACCCAGGTGGCCTCCTTCCTCCCCATCCTAAGTAATCCAGCCCAGAGCCCTGGGCAAGTCTGTGGTGGGGCCTGGGGAGGAACTTTCCAACTGGGAGGGAAGTATAAGGAATCTTCTGGGGGTAGTGATTTACAGGGAAGGATGCTTACTCACCCCAGCCCTCTCCCGCTAGAAAGAAGTAGAGGACAGAGTGACCCCCGCAGAAATCTGCCTCCTGATGACAGTCTTGTGAAAAACTCCCACCTTGGACACCCTCCCCTCCCATCCCCATCAGACCTCAGGCACTTCTCCCCCAAAGCTGCTCGACTGCATGAGGCCAAAGTAGTAGGGCTATGGGTGGGCTGAGTTGGGAGCAGAGTCCTCCTTTATTTTCAAAAGAGAGGGGCCCTAGGAATGTGGGGAGCAACATGAGAGTGCTGGTCCCAGATGCCCTCGCTCTCTGCCCCATCTCCCCTTCTCCTCCATCATCATCTGATTGCCTGAAAATGTCAAATCTTTTGTCCGGCTCCACCACACAGCAAAACATGTCATACCCCTGCTGAAACCTTCCAATAGTTTTCCATCCTTCTTGGAAAAAAATCCATACTGTTCCTTTTGTCTAAAACGCCCTTCTCTCAGATCTTGGCACCATGGGCTCCTTGCCAGTCTGGATTCTGTGCAAATGTCGCCACGTGTCTTCCCGAACCCTTTCCCTGATGGCCTTAGAGATCAAGAGAGACCCACTGTCCTGGCCATCCTCCGTCTCTCGCCATGCTTTGTCTTCGCGTAGTACTTAACAGTATCTGAAATTATATTTACTTATTGGCCAGTACACTTGGGAGGCAGTGCAGTGTAGTAGTGAAGAGCATGGGAAGCGATTTGAACTAACACTTTCTAGCTGTGTAACCTTGGGTAAATCGGCTAACCTCTCTGAGCCTTGGTTTCCTCATCTGTAAAGTGGGGAAAGTAGTAAGTAGTACCGGTATCACCGGGTTGTCATGAGAATGAAGGAAATGATGCTCAGCACAACACAAGGACTCCGTAAATGTTAGCTGCTAGGAGTGTGATGATGGTTACGATTTACGGTGTACGGTTTCTATCCCCATGGCCTAAAACAGTACTGAATAAAACAAAGTAAACGTTCACCTAGTCTGTGGGAAGCACACTCCGACCAGCTGTGTCTTGGATGCCACGCCATTTTGGAAGTGACCAGAAATGCCATGTGCAGCGAGTAGCAGGAAGAGCACTTGACAGAGAGTCCAAAAGCCCTTGGTTCTGGACTCAATATTGCTGCTGCTGGGCCTTGGGCTCTTCAAATAAAATAATGGGTTGAAGCAAATGGTTCTGCTCCCTGCCAGCTTCCGGGGGTTCTGGTTTGAGCCCTGGGCTCCCTTTATCCACCACATAGTCTTCAGGGTTGGGGACACATGGTGCCTTCAACTCCCCTCAACCCCACCACCTAACAGCCCAAAGCTGCCGTGAAGAGGGTCGACCCAGGGAAAACATTCTTGGTTTAAGCCCTTGAACCCAGAAACAAAGTCTCAGCCCTGGACAGCGGGTCTTCTCTTGACCCACGTCACCCCCTCCCTTTTGGCCTCATCTGCTCTCCTATCTGACCGCTGGGGGGGGAGCCAGCCCTGACTGAGCCCCACCAGGGGCTGGACCCAGGCCTGAAGGCGGAAGGCTTCGGCCTCAGTTATTCTCGGGCGCGCAGACAGGGTGTGTGTGCAGAAGCACGCGCCTGTGTGCACTTGCGGGTATCTGTGGCTAAATTTTAACTTGTTCCTGTCTTCCCCCTCAGAAGTGGCAAGACCGAGATTAACTAGAGGGCTGGTAATGCTGTCTGCCCCTTTGCTGGAGCCGCCTATCTGCTCCTTGGGTCATTCTGGGGGTACTGGGCAGCCAGCCTGTTAAGATCTCCAAGGGGGAAATGGACCAAGGGTAGGGATCTCCTCTTTCCTTCTCGGTCCTCTTTGTCTCAAAAGCTGAGCCCACCCGCCCCACACCTGTCTGCCCACCTCACCGGGGATGCTCGGGTCTGTGTCCCTGCCATAGCTGAGTCATGGACTTCTTCCTATTTCCCTTTCCCTCAGTGCCTTCCGGGGTGAGTGGCTGTAGAGGGGCAGGTTTTGCAAGACAGGCTTGGTGTTTTGTGTTGAAGGAGGAGTGCACAACTGAGGTGTGGCCGCGGCCGGCTCAAGCTGGGGCGGAGGAGGCCCTAAGAAGGCCGGTCCCCGGGATGCAGGGGGTCTGAAGCACCCTTCGCCGGCTTTCTCTCTCCCCTCCAAGTTTAAGAGCCAGCTGTTTTTCCTTTATTGTTTATATGCTCTGACACTTTTTCAACTGGGTTATGGGTCTTTTCTAGAGGCCCACGTAGTTCAATATAGAGTTTAAGAGCCTGCCCTCTGGAGCCAGACTACCAGGTTTTGCGTCCTGGCTCTACCACTTACTAGCTATATGGCCTTGGGCAAGTTGCTTCACCCCTCTGTGCCTCAGTCACCTCGGCAGCAAAACGGAGGTAATGCAGGGATGTTGTGAGGATTGTATGAATTAAGGCACAGAAAAAAACTTAGAACGGTCCTTGCCACGTATTATGTGCTGTAGACATGCTTGTTTTTATTATTATTTCTTATTGATATCTAGAAGCTCTGGATATAGCAAGGGTGTTAACCCTTTCTGGGATATGAGTTGCAGAGGTTTTAACACAGTCCTCTGTTTTTTCTTTTAACTTTTTATTTTGGAATAATGTGGATTAGAATGCAGTCATCAGAAATAATATCCAGTTTTCCCACGTAGAAGTGAAATCTTTACAAAAATTACTTGGCATATATACTTCATTTTTAAAAAATTATTCATTATCGAGGTGAGATCTTATGGTATTTGCCTTTCTCTGCCTGACTTATTTCACTTAGCAGGATGCCCTTAAGGTCCATCCATGTGGTCACAAACAGCAGGATTTCCTTTTTTTATGGATGAATAATATTCCATTATATATATATATATATGTATATATATACAGTTTCTTTATTCATCCACCAATGAGCTTGTAAGTAACGCTATTATAAATAATGCCCCCTTTTCTCCACATCCTCACCAACACTTGTTATTTCTTGTCTGATGACAGACATTCTAACAGGTGTGAGGTTTTTTACCATACAGATAGAGTTTTGACTTTGTTTTTTTTAAAGATTTTATTTATTCATTTATTTGAGAGAGTGAGAGAGAGAGAGAGCACATGAGAGGGGGGAAGGTCAGAGGGAGAAGCAGACTCCCTGCCGAGCAGGGAGCCCGATGCGGGACTCGATCCCGGGACTCCAGGATCATGACCTGAGCCGAAGGCGAGTTTTGACTTTTTTTTTAAGATTTTATTTATTTATTTGTCAGAGAGAGCACAAGCAGAGGGAGAAGCACACTCCCCGCCGAGCAGGGAGCCTGATGTGGGGCTCAATCCCAGGACCCCGAGATCATGACCTGAGCCGAAGGCAGACGCTTCACTGACTGATCCACCCAGGTGTCCCGAGTTTTGAAATTTTTATGGGGTCAGAGAGATCTTTGTGGTGTAACTCGGAGCGCGGCATGTCTCCATGTAAGACCTTTCCAGGGTGTCTTGTAGCAGTTAGGATGAAATCCAATCTCCTTACCTCAGTTCCTGGCTGGGGTCCCTGCCCACCTGCCTGACCTCATCTCTCCAGGTTTGCCTGTGCTGTCACTTCCACGGCGCTTGGCTGGTTTCCATTTATTTCCTCCAACCCCCCTGGGCCTTTGCAAATGCTGATTCTTCAGTTTTGGAAGTAGTTCCCCCACATTCTTCGCCTGGCTTGCTCTCGATCCTCCTTCAGAGCTGCTGCTTCTCCAGCTACCTCAGAGACGCCTTCCGGGAGTCCCTGCCCACCCTGTCCCCTGGGCCGTGTCCCAGGGCTTACCTCAGCACAGAGCCTGGCATGCAGAGGTGCTCAGTGGATGTTTGGGGTAGGGAATGCACTGCTTGGTCCTGGCCTGTCCACTCGAGTTCAGCATGGGCTTCAGGGTTCAGGCTTCAGGGTTCAGACTCACTCCCTTTGGGGTCCTGCCTTTGGCTCCCTGACTGGGCTCCCCTTCCCAAGAAGATCTTTAAGACCCACAGGCAAGCAGGGTGAAGCACAAAGCTGGGGGCTGCAAGGGAGAGGCAGGGGAGAATAAGGACTGTCCAGAAGGACTCGGTGTGAAATAGACACGAGTGGGAAGTCACGGGGGAGAACCCTCCTCATCCCTAAAAGCCCATCCAGACTCGTTCTTTCCCCCGCCACACACACTGTCCTCTACCTGCTCGCCTCTCCAGCCCATCCACAGCCCCTGAGGACAGGGTGCTACTCAGGCCCTGTTGGGGCAACAGCTGCAGGCAGCATTGACAGGTTCCCCAGGCACCTGTGCGACACTGTCCCCTCCTTTCTCCTCTCAGGACCCAGCAGCCCTGCCTCCATCCTCCTCTGGTGTCCTTCCCTTCTCCTGTTCCCTGGTGAATGTTCTGGAAACTCTGGAGCCAACCAGGGAGAAGCCAGAGGATCGTCCACTCCCAGTATGAATGCGAGCAAAGGAAGGAGGGGTCAGCACACACCACAGGTTGGCTTCCCTGTCCCCTCTCCGTGAGCTCTCTGCGCAGAGAACCTGGCACCCAGCAGAGTCAGTCCCCTGAACCCAGGGCAGTGTGGGAAGGGGACTTCAAAGCCCTATCGAGTACTTTCTCCGGCTTCAAGGGGTGCCAGCTTGACTTCTAGAGCCAGACCAAGCCCCTGGGAGCAGGTAATTAGCAGTTCACAGGAGGCGGGGCCAGCTCAGAAACACCTGGGTTCAAATCCTGTCCTTCCTGGCTGTGTGACCTTGGGCAAGTGAGTGAACCTGTCTGAACCTTACTTTCCTTATCCAGAAAATATGGTAGCTATTTATTTCACGTGGCTGTAGGAATGTGAAGTGTCTTGCTCAGGGCTTGGTACCTAGCGAATTGGCAACAGGTGAATAGCTCTTCTAACTATATTGGAGAAGTGGTTCTCAGGGTGTGGTCCCAGACCAGCAGCGCCCCGGAAGCTGGCAGAAATGCAGACTCTCAGACCCTACCCCAGACCCACTGAATCAGAAACTCCCAGGGCAGGGCCCAGCAATCTGTTTTAAGGAGACAGATGAAGTTTGAGAATCGCTGCCACTTTGGGAATGCAGACCGTCAGGTTCTGAAGTCTAGGACACATCAAAATCACCTGGGGGCTTGTTAAAAATACAGATTCCTGGCCTCAAAGCCAGGGATTGAGGTGAGGCCTGGGAACTATATTTTAACCTGAGATGAGTTTGGGGTTGGGGGGAGGTCCGAGCACCAGAGGCTGCCCTGGGGGAAGGTCATGGAAGGCACTTCGGGTAGTCGAAGGCTCCAGCCCTGGGGGGCTGAGGACTCCCATCGGGTGGCAGAGGGGATATAAAGCTGGAAACTGAAGGAATTTGCACTTTACCCTGAAGTCGCTGAGTAAGAGGGAGGACGGGTACACAATGAGGGCAGTGAGTGCCAGACCTGGCCACCCGCCCAACCCCGTGACGTCACCCCACAAGCCCGGGGACCCTGGCCGTCCGGGGGTCTCCCCGGCCTCCTCCCTCGGTCCGGCGGTTGCAGGGGGGGAGAGGCCCGGCCCGAAGGCACCACGCTCGGGGTGGGACGACAGCAGGACGGCCGCCGAGCCGGGAGACCTGCGCGGCCCGTCACCTCGCGCTCCTGGGCTCCAGGTGGCGCTGCGGTGCGCGGACGCGGGTTCCGCCCGGGCCTCGCCGCCGCCCTCTCGCCGCGCCTCCCCCGGGGCCCCGGGACGCGAACAGGGAGGGGACCCTGTGTGAGCCCCCCGACGGCGTTAGCCCGCGGAGGGGCCGCCCGCCGTGGCGACGTGGGCCGTGGCACCCTGGTTCCACGGGACAGGGTATTTCCAGTTAAAACGACTACTCCGCAAGCTAGTGAAACCCGTCCCCTGTCCGGGAACAGCCGAGCCCTCTTTTCCTCCCGTGTGTCGGCGGCTCCTGTTCTTGTTGCCATGTCCACCATCACGGGGCCGCTTACTTCAGGCCTAGCAGAGCTTTGCATCCATAATCTCATTTCGTCCTGAAGGCAGACCATCCCTTAGGCCCGAAAGCCATCACCGCCGTTTTCCGAATCAAAAAATTACGCTTTAGAGGGGTTCAGTAACTCCTCTAAGAGCTCACAGTGATATTGGACGGGACACAGGTCTGCCAGGCTGGAGCCTTCTCCATCCTTCAGGGCCACCTGTTACTGTTGTGTAGGTTGTGCACTGCACAACTCTATAATCAACAAAGATGTATGGAACCATTAAGGCAATTTTCCATCACATGGCAGTGAAGGGCTTTGCGGAAGGGGCACATTTTTCTAATTTGCCCAGAATTGCTTTCGGGGCTGCCCCAGTGTCCCTGCAGCCTTCTCTCCAAGTTTGCTCCTCCTCTTCCCAGCAGATGCATCTGGCATCCAGATTCCACGGCCGCACTTGGCTTTCTGCAGGAGCCTGGCCCAAGGTATCTAATCTCAGGTGACATGGCATGACACTACTCCTCAGTGGGATCTGTACCTATTAACAAATCCATACTTGTGTGTGTGTGTGTGTGGGGGGGGTGTTGGGGGTCACCGCATCTGCCAGGCCATAACTATGCCTTACAGGTGAGAGTGTCTCGTGAGCAAGATGGGATTTTCCTGGCAGGATTCCTTGGGGGGCACAGGCCAGGTGGATGAGCCCTATGAACCAGGCATGTTGATCCTCCAAGCTGATACTATAAGGGCTAAGAGGAGGAATCCTCCCCTTCCCAGGGCCACACTGGGCACCCTGCAGTTTTGAGGGTGGACAGAGGGGATCTGGAGAGGATAGACATGGTCTCAGGAGCACTGAGCTCATTGCATGGATGGTTCCAGCACCAAGTGGGGCAGAGATGATGCTGGGAGTGGAGTGACAGAAGCTGGCCTGGGGTCTGGAGAAGAGGAGGAGAAGGATATGGAGGACCAGTCTCCTGGAAGTGGAGGAGGGGAGGGATACCTAGGCTGCACTGGGTGAGGGGGAACACCCTGGGCTGGGACCCCTGGCCTGAGGGTGGAGAAGGAAGAGGAGAGTTTGATCGGATTGGGGGACCCTGGTCTGGGTGCCCAATGTCCCAGAGTAGCTTCAGGCGGTGGTGGGGCTCTCTCGGAATAGTGGCTTCCCATTCCAGGGCTTCCTCTGTTCCTCCCTTTGAGCCTGCACCCTTACACCTCAGTTCCTTGCTCAATGGATGACTCCCACAGCACAGAACCTGCTCCTCCCCTCCAGCTATCACTGCACCCACTTTATGTTTCTAGGGTTTTCTCTATTGCTAAAGAGCAGCCATGACCTCAGGCCTGACTCTTTTAAGTTGCATCAGGATACCTGCTGCTTCCTGCCGTGCCTCGTGGGCCTGGCTGTTGTGGGCACATCCATACAGTCATCTTGAGCTGCTGCTTCCGGCTGGGAGTGAAGCTTGGGGGGCTGGATGGGGAGGCTGCCTTGGCCAGTGGGGTGGGGGGAATGCTGGAGTCCTGAGGAGAAGTGAGGATCCTGGGCAGGAGAGAGGAAGAGGTTGGTTGCAGGGGATGCCAAGGGGAGGGGACCAGCTCTTGGGTGGTGGCAAAAGATTGAACTCAGTGTGTGTGTGTGTGTGTGTGTGTGGTGTTTTGGGGGAGGGGTTGTTCTGTCTGGAACACAAGCTGCTCAGAGATCAACTAATATAGCCCCGCCATTAAAAATGAGAAGACTGAGGCTCAAAGAGGAGAGAGATGGTGTTGTTGGAGGGGGTTGGGGGGTGGGAGGGCGGTCCTTTGACTTCTGGCCCCAGGCCCATCCTCTGAGGGATGAGTCCCTCCTACTCCTCTCTCTGTCCCCAAGAACAGACTTTGGACCGGGGACTGCAAATGTGGTATCAATGTGCACATGCGCACTTCTTCGGTGGCCCCACACTGGTGTGGAAGGCCTCTTTCTCTGCCATGTTCGCTTCTTGCTGGGCTACCCCGTTCCCGCTGGCAGCCCCCTCCATCCCCCCAGCCCAGCACCAATCGACTCCAGCTCTCTGCTCATCCCATTGGCGCCAGAGCAACAAGCCTTCCCTCAGCCTAGGATGTGGATAGGAAATGCACTGGGCCTCTGGGGGTTTTCTTAGGTCGAAGGACTGACACTGTGCATGGCAGAGACGAACTTGTGAGGAGGGGGCCCGGTGCTGATTCCTAGGGCTCTGCTTGCAGCCCAGGTTTCGCTCTCCTAAAACTCAGTGCCTGAGGCCTCAGTTCCTTGAGCAGGCTTCCTGGTCACCACGGCCACCTGATACTTTGGACATGATCAGAGACCAGTTGTGTGGCCCCCCAACCCCGGGCCTTAAGATGTTGGAGGCCACTGGATGGGCATGGCTGGACACAGGCCCTCCCCATTAACTTCTTCACATGGAGCTGACGTGGCTCCCACACAGAGGGACTCCCAGTCAGTCATTCCTCTACAACGTCAACACCAGGCTCCCCTCCCCAGTGCTTCCAACACTCCGCCCATCTCCTACCTCCCACTCTTCCTCCTCTTGCCTTCACCTGTTTCCTTTGGCAACTCTCTGGAGCCTGGGGAAGCCCTCTCAGGACAAGATGGTCCTTCAAGACTAAATCCTTCCCACTATGGGGCCTCCAATCTCAGCTCTCCAGGGATGGGGATGCTGCCGAGGTGAGTGTGTGGGTGGGATCCTGGGGAACACGGTGGCCAGGGCCCGAGGTGCAGCCCAGACCTGTCCCCCCAGCTGTATTAGTTTTCTGGGGCTGCTGGAACAAGTTGCCACAAACCCAGTGGCGTCAAACACGAGAAATTCATTCTCCCCCAGTTCTGGTGGCCAGAAGTCTGAAATCCATTTCCCTGAGCTGAAATCAAGGTGTGAGGAGAGTTGTGCTCCCTCCCGAGGTTCTGGAGGAGAATCTTTTTTTTTTGCTTCGTCCCGCCTCTGGGGCCACATCACTCGGATCTCTGTCACATTGTCTCCTTCTCTTCTGTGTCACGTCTCCTGCTGCCTCCCTCTTTTAAGGACACTTGGGATGGGACCTCATATCTCTGGGAGGTCATTATTCAGCAGCATCCTACACCAGCAAAGCCTGGAGAGGACGACCACACTTCTCCCCAAGTTGTGCATCCCAAATAGTATTTGCCCAAAGGCCTCTTTCATGTCCCCTGCCCCACCTGCTGGTTGGGAAGCACTAGGGTTTGTGGGTAAAAACCTGGGTATTCAGACAGACCCCAGCTGTGGTTCTCAAAGTGTGGGTCACGCCAGCAGGATGAGCATCACCTAGGAGTTTATTAGAAATGCAATTTCTAGGGGCGCCTGGGTGGCGCAGTCGACTCTTGGTTTTGGCTCAGGTCATGATCTCAGGGTCCTGAGATCCAGCCCTGCATTGGGCTATGTGCTCAGTGCAGAGTCTGCTTAAGATTCTCTCCCTCTCCCTGTGCCCCTCCCCTGCTCACACGTGCACTCTCTCTAAAATAAATAACTAAATCTTAAAAAAAAAAAAATGCAGTTTCTTGGGCCGTACTACATACAGACCTACTGGATCAGAAACTTCATGGTGGAGCCCAGCATTCTGTGTTTTAACACGCCCTCCAGGAGATTCTAATGCAGCTGGAGTTGGGAGAAACCACTACTTTCAACTCCTCATTTAGAAAAAAGTGAATAAAGGAGCGCCTGGGTAGTTCAGTTGGTTAAGCCTCCGACTCGATTTCGGCTCAGGTCATGATCTCAGGGTTGTGAGATCGAGCCCTGCATCAGGCTCCGTGCTCAGAGCAGAATCTGCTTGTCCCTCCCCCTCTTGCTCTTGTGCACGGGTTCTCTTTCTCTCTCTCTCTCAAATAAGTAAAATCATTAAAAAAATGTGAATAAGACTTACAGCAAACACACAGTGATTGGTAGGATTAAAAGAAGTTATGTGCACGGAGGACTTACTGCGTGCCTGGATCTTCAGAGTAGCTGCTCAATAGATATTTGTAGCATAAATGAAGGAGCTATGCAGTGAGTAATAATGGAATATGAATGGTGTTTTCCACTTACTCGACAAACATTTACTCAGTCAGTTTGGTCCTGCCTGGTATGAAAGGTAATTCCCCCCGACCTTGCCAGGTCACAGTGGAGAGGGGGTAAACTGATGTTCGCAGTGCAGGGTGAGAAGGGCCCCAGCTAAGGGGTGTTTGGATGGGCTGTACGAGCCCACAGATGGAAGGAAGGAGACCATTGTTGCTTTTCGTGCTTTCACACATGCATTATTTTTTCCATCTCTGAAAAGAGCACTAGGGTATGGTCTATTTCCTATGCTGACTTGCCGTGTGCCCATGAGTGAAATGCTTGGCCTCTGTGCACGCGGATGCATTTCCTCATCTGCAAAATGGGAATCAGCACACCCCATGGGGTTTTGTTTTAAGTAGCACGCACAACGCCTGGCTTAGAGGAGGTTCTGAAAGATGTTCAATCTCGTAATTTCCCCCAGCGATCCTGTGATGTAGGTGTTAACATTCATTTTAAGTCCAGAAGGGAGAGAAACATGTTAGAGACCTAGGCCAAGGTTAGTTATTGCAATGGGGGGTGGGGTGGGGCCCAAACTGAGGCATTGAGCTCCCTGGCAGCTGGGGGGCAGAGGATGAAAGGGATGGTTACTATCTTGAGAGCTCCTTAATTTACATAACAAAAGGAGGCAACCGAGTTCCTAGGAGGAACCCTTAGGGCAGCTACCCCCAGGCTGGCCCTCTCCTGCTTCAGCTCCCAGCTAGAGGCTTGTGGGAAGCACAGTTTCTTCAGCGAAGCTGCAACCGAGTCACAAGCCTGCTTTGATTCAAGGGGAGGGACACAGACCTCGCCTCTCAAGGAAAGGAGTGTCAAAGAAATTTTGGCCATTAAAAAAAAAAAAATCATCACATCACACAAATCCCAAGTTGTCAGAATCAGGGATAGTGTTTACAACGTGCAAAGAGTAATTTTCTCTTAATTATGCTTTTTTTAAAGATTTTATTTATTTATTTGACAGAGAGAGACACAGCGAGAGAGGGAACACAAGCAGGGGGAGTGGGAGAGGGAGAAGCAGGCTTCCCACTGAGCAGGGAGCCCGTGGCGGGGCTCGATCCCAGGACCCTGAGATCATGACCTGAGCCGAAGGCAGACGCTCAATGACTGAGCCACCCAGACACCCCAAGAGCACTTTTCTCTTATTTGACATTTATTTTCTCTCTCTGTGGCAGGCCAGGGGCTTGGAGTCAGTGTGCCGGCCTGCAGCCTGAGCTGGGCTCTCCTCTCTGGATCAGGAGAAAGGAGTGGTGGGCTCAGGCCACAATACCTCAGACTTGACCTTCTGCTGTGGGGAGGGGGTCTATCCTGCCAGCCCTGGGGATCAGGCAGAATGGGAAAGGGGGGCTGGGAGCATGGGTGTATGTGTGTGGCTGAGGGTGGGTCACAGCTGATGGAAGTGCAAGGTCAGCGACCCATCCTCCGTCACTCCCCATGTGACAGGGACACAGTGTGGAAATGTCTCTGGGCTGGCCCTCACCTGTAGGCAGCAGCCAGTTGGGGAATGGGAGATGGGAAGTGAGGGTCCCTGCAGGTAGGGTTTGCAGAGGGTGGTGGGCGAGGGCTGTTGCCTCATTTCTTTGACTTGGCTTGGCGTACTGGAAGGTAGCTTCCTGTGGAGCCTTTGCCCTTCCCCTGCCCTCTCCTCCCTGGCAGGACTCCTCAGCTGCCCTCTGCAATGGTCCCAGCCACTCCGTGGGTCACTGCATTGGAGATCTCCCACTGCCACTCACCAGCATGGTCCCTTGAAGGACCTCTCACCCTATCCTGTCTCCAGTCCCATCTAACCCACCCATAGCATCTGGCCCAGCAGAAGCTCAGGATGACCTTGAATGACCCCTTCCAGCACTCAGACTCACCTTCCCCAAACGAGGATCCAGGTCTGGAATCACCCCTCCCAGATGACTAAAGGGAACATCAATACCTGGTGGGGTCTAACCCATCAAGACAGAACCTAAGGGCCTCAAGTGTGACCTCTTCCTGGGGGCCTTCTCTGTGTCTCTTTCCCTCTTCCTTCAGCCTTCCCTCTTCCCTCCTCTCCCCACCCTTCCCTGGATGGGAGATGATGCAGAGGTGGGAGCTGCCCAGCCTGTGGGGGGCAGGGAGGGAGGGGTTAGTTGATGAGAGCTCGGGCAGGGCCCCCTCACTTGGCAATCTCAAGTAGTGCGGTCAGGGAAGCTTCTCTGCTTCTCCCCTCTTTTGCTTAGAGTAGAGGGGTGGGGGCAGTTACTGGACAATATTTTAAATTTCTCTCCTAACTCCTTCCTCCAGGGTTCCCCCTTCTCACCTTCTGCTGTCCCCAGACAGGGCTTGGTTTGGTGTGGCATGTAATTGAAATCCCTCTTTGCAGAAGAGGGTCCAGCTCTAGAACATGCCACCATGAGGAGACTCTGAAGTTAAGGATAGAGGAGGAGTCACTTGTCAGCACCTTCTTAAAGGGGAGTTTTGTTGTTTATTTTTTTTAAAAGGAAAAGCAATTCTAAGCCTCTCCGCTGGTCCAACCAAAAAATGTCTTAGGAAGAGTGGGGGCAGGACTGAGACCCCCTCCTTCCCTCACCTCCACCCACCCATCCTCACATGCGTGTTGTTTCTGTAATGTCATTTGGTGGTGAACTTTCCACTTCCTGGAGACCACCCATAAGCTGGCAAATAGAATGGCTTGTTCTTATCTCTGTCTGCACCTAGGAGGAGGTAGTGGCTAAATTTTAAGGCTGAAATTGAGCAACTGAACTTACTGAATTCATGGCTAGTGTTCCTGTAGGGCCTTTATATCCCTTAGCAGCCAAGGCCTGCGGGCTAGTTTTCAGTTTCACCTCTAACTGCCAAAGCTATCTCAGCCTCCTTTAAACAAACAAACACAACTTAAAAAAAAAAAAGATTTTATTTATTTATTTGACAGAGAGAGACACAGCAAGAGAGGGAACACAAGCAGGGGGAGTGGGAGAGGGAGAAGCAGGCTTCCCGCCGAGCAGGGAGCCCGATGCGGGGCTTGATCCCAGGACCCCGGGATCATGACCTGAGCCGAAGGCAGACGCTTAACGACTGAGCCACCCAGGCGCCCCCAGACACAACTTTTTATCATAGAAACGCTCATATACAGAAGTAAAGGAAATATTATAATAACCCCCCACGTACCCATCATCTGTCTTCAACAATCACCCACATTTGGCCAGTCCTGTTCCTCTTCACAACCACCCTCACACACTGCTCCTCTTCCCCAAACCAACATTACTTTTTTTTTTTTTTAAAGATTTTATTTATTTATTTGAGAGAGAGAGAATGAGAGAGAGCACATGAGAGGGGTTAGGGTCAGAGGGAGAAGCAGACTCCCTGCCGAGCAGGGAGCCCGATGTGGGACTCGATCCAGGGACTCCAGGATCATGACCTGAGCCGAAGGCAGTAGCTTAACCAACTGAGCCACCCAGGCGCCCCCAACATTACTTTTAATTAACATTTTTATTAAGATCCTTGTAGATTCACACGCAGTTTTAAGAAATAACACAGAAAGATCGCTTGTACGCTTACCCCAGTTTCCCCCCATGGTAACTGCTGGAGACTGAATATTTGCGTTCCCCCTTAAATCCATATGTTGAAACCTAATCCCCAGTGTGTTGGTCTTTGGAGGTGGGGTTTTTGGGAGGTGATCAGGCAATTAGTACTCTTATAAAAGAGACCCCAGGGAACTCCCTTGCCCTTCCAACAAGTGAGAAGACAACCATCCACAAACCAGGAAACCATTCCTTCCTAGACATTGAATCTGCCAGCACCTTGATCTTGGACCTCCCAGCCTCTAGGACTATGAAAAATAAATTTCTGTTGTTTATAGCCACCCAGTCTATAGTATTCTGTTATAGCAGCCTGAGCCGACGAAGAGAGCAACATTTTGCAAAACTATACTATCTCAAGGATACTGACATTCGTATAATCCACCAACCTTATTTGGATTTCCTAGTTTTGTACTCATTTGTGTGCGTATATTAATTCTATACAATTTTGTCACCCGTGTAGGTTCCTGAAGCTACCACCACAGTAAAGGAAACGAACAGTTCCAACACCAAAGGATCTCTGGTATTGCCCTTTTATGACCATGCCCACCTCCCTCCCTCCATTTCATCCCTAGCACTTGGCAATCACTAAATCTGTCTTCCGTTTCTAAACTCCTGTCATTTCTGAAATGTTAGATAAATGGAACCATGTGGCATGTGGTATTTTGGGATTGGCCTTTTATTATTATTATTATTATTATTATTGCCCAGCATAACCTAGCCAATTCATCCAAGTTG
Source organism: Phoca vitulina (assembly GCF_004348235.1). Classification (NCBI taxonomy): domain Eukaryota; kingdom Metazoa; phylum Chordata; class Mammalia; order Carnivora; family Phocidae; genus Phoca; species Phoca vitulina. The sequence continues at coordinate 542,162 of NW_022589748.1, read as the reverse complement.
TCATATATCAATAGTTTGTTCATTTTGATTGCTGAGTACTATTCTATGGAATGGATAGACCATAGTTTAACTCTTTACCTGGCGAAGGACATTTCGGTTGTTTCCAGTTCTTGGCTATTACGAATAAAGCTGCTATAAACATGTGTAGAGGGTTTGAAGTGCTCAGGGAAATGGAATTAGCTACCACATTCTGGGGACCACAGGTGCTTACTGGGTCCATCATTGTTTCTAAGGGCTTTTCAGTGGACAGAATTAGAATATACTTTTCGGGGCACTTGGTGGCTCAGTCAGGTAAGTGTTTGCCTTCGGGTCATGATCACAGGGTCCTGGGATTGAGTCCTGCATGGGGCTCCCTGCTCAGCGGGGAGCCTGCTTCTCCCTCTCCCTCTGCCTGCCACTCCCCCTGCTTGTGCTCTCTCTGTCAAATAAATAAATCTTAAAAAAAAAAAAGAATTAGGATATACTTTTCAATTTAAACTAAAATACACCAAGAGTTCGTAAGCTACTTCCTAAATTCAAGACAACAGGGAATTTGCATAACACCATTGATTTTGTATATGTATCTCTTTTCAGCTATGCCAAAATTCCAGTTCTGATAATATCAACATAATTATGTTTTATCCTACACATTTTCACAGGTTCCTAACATGACTACTGAATACAATTTAAAATTTTAAGGCAGGCTTTTTTTTTTTTTTAAGGTTTTATTTATTTATTTGTCAGAGAGAGAGCACAAGCAGGGAGAGTGGCAGGCAGAGGGAGAAGCAGACTCCGCGTTGAGCAGTGACCCAGATGCTGGACTCTATCCCAGGACTCTGGGATCATGACCTGAGCTGAAGGCAGACGCCCAACCGTCTGAGCCACCCAGGTGTCCCATTTTTATTTATTTTTTTATGGGAGTTAATTTTGTTCTTAGGGTAGATCTTCGGGATGTATAGTTAAATTACTGTGTTTTCAAATCATTCAGAAGAGTTCCCTTCTGTGTAGCTACCCCAGCTACTAGATACACATTTAGGTTCATCTGTTTCATTTTACTTTCAACTTAGGGACTGATTTTTTTTAATTAAAGATTTTATTTATTTACTTAACAGAGAGAAAGAGAGAGAGGGGGGAGAGATGCAGGCAGAAGGAGAGGGAGAAGCAGGCTCCCCGCTAAGCAGGGAGCCCAATGTGGGGCCTGAACCCAGAACCCTGAAATCATGACCTGAGCCGAAGGCAGACACTTAACCGACTGAGCCACCCAGGCGCCTAGGGACTGATTTTTTTTTTTTAAGATTTTATTTATTTATTTATTTGACAGAAAGAGACACAGCGAGAGAGGGAACATAAGCAGAGGGAGTGGGAGAGGGAGAAACAGGCTTCCCGCGGAGCAGGGAGCCTGATGCGGGTCTTGATCCCAGGACCCTGGGATCATGACCTGAGCCGAAGGCAGACGCTTGACGACTGAGCCACCCAGGCGCCCCCGGGACTGATTTTTAAAAATTAATTTTTGTCATATAATAATGGAAAACATAGGTTTCCAAAGTCAAATACACAAAACAAACTATATTCAAAGTCTAGCCTGTGTTCCTTTTATTCTGTTCTCTCCTTCTCAATGTCAGTAACCATGAAAAGTTTTTGAATTATACTTCCACGAAAAAAAAAGAAACAAACCCAAGTATTTACATTTGTATCTCTCTACTCTCACAAATGAATAGTAGAGGGAATTTTCATACTTTCTTTTTCTTCTCTTCAGCAGGAAAGCCTGCAGAGTGTTTCACCCCAGAGATCCTCGGGAACATTTTCTGTGTGTTAAATGCGGGCAGCTATGCATTCCACCTGATCTTCCACAGCAGTTTCTGGTAAGATAAAGCACGAGGGCGCCTGGGTGGCTCAGTTGGTTAAGCGACTGCCTTCGGCTCAGGTCATGATCCTGGAGTCCCGGGATCGAGTCCCGCATCGGGCTCCCTGCTCGGCAGGGAGTCTGCTTCTCCCTCTGACCTTCCCCCCTCTCATGTGCTCTCTCTCTCTCACTCTCTCAAATAAATGAATAAATAAAATCTTTAAAAAAAAAAAAAAAGATAAAGCACGAGAAAACTATCAAACTGCAAAGTGGTACCCAAACGTGCCTGTTGACTGAATATTAACCCCTTTTGGGGAGAGCCTCAAGAGTCATGCGCCCGACTTAGCACATTTTGCACAAGAAGAAACAGAGGCTCACAGAACTGAGAGGACCTGCCCCGAGGAACACAGGGAACGGACAAGCGATCCGGTCTCCTGCCCCGTAGTCTAGAAGTCCAGGATAAATCCACCGAGACTTTCTTTTTGAAAACTGTATTCAACATACAGATACGTATTTTTATAGAGACGAATACTGTAGGGAGCCCTCGAAGGGGGAAAAGTCACAAGAGGCCATAAGGCGGAACGAGGCAGTTAGCGCCCGGGCCACCACGAACGCCCAGAGTCCCGGGAAGGAGCCCGGAGCTGGGCTCGGCGAGCCCCGCCCTCACTCATACTGGGAAGCTCCGGTCCCAGTTCCGAGGATCGCCGGGAGATGCTGCGGAGGCGCTGACGAGGGAGGGCCAATGCGGGGCACCCCGACAGAAGGGACTGACAGACACACTCTGGACTCGAGCAGAAGTCAGGTAAAGACTCTGCAGGACAGAGACTCCACATCCAGGTTTCCGAAGGAGAAATGGCCCTCGTGAGGACCCGTAGGGCTTCCGCGGGCGGCGGTTCCGAAACTCCGGCTTAGGGGCGGGGCCGAGGTTTTGCGGGCGGAAGCCCGCGGGAGACAGGGAGCCGAGCAACGGAAATGACGCTTAGTAGCGCCAATGGGATGGAGCGGGGGCTGGTCTTCCCGCCCCATTGGGTAGGGGCAAGCGGTTTCCGATAGCGGCCTCCGGGAGGGGCGGCGGAGGGGGTGGGGTGGCGATTTCGTGTCCCGTGACCCCTGGCCTCCGGAGACCTTGCACCCCCGCAGCCACACCAAGATGATGGGCTGTGGGGAGGCCGAGCTGGAGTCGGTCGGAGGGGAGGAAGCATTGGCGGCCCCCGGGCTACCCCCAGAACCCCGCGCCCCGGAGCCCAGAGCCCCAGTGCCCGAGCCTGGCCTGGACCTGAGCTTGAGCTCGCGGTCCGAGACCCCCGAGCGGCCGACCAGCTGCCCCGGCCGGCGGAAGGGGCGGGCGGAGCGGCGGGGCGGGGCCCGCAAGGGGCGGCAGGTGAGCTGGGGGAAGGCCTGGCCGCCAGGCCGCACACAAGCCCGCGCCACCTATTCACGGTCCCGCTCTCTGCTCCCAGGTCCGCTTTCGCTTGGCGCCGCTCTCCCCCGTGCGGTCCGAACCGCCGCCGGCCGCCGCAGCACCTAGCGAGAAGCCCGCGGCACCGCAGGACCTGGGGGCGCCCGCGCAGCAGAGCAGCCTGGCTTTGAGCCTCGAGTTGCAGGCCGCGCGGGCTGCAGCCGGCAGCCAGTTCGATGCCGCGAAGGCCGTGGAGGAACAGCTGAGAAAGTCGTTCCAGACCCGCTGCGGCCTGGAGGAGAGCGTGGCCGAGGGTGAGAGAGAGACGGCCGGCGGGGCGCGGGAGTGGGGATGAGAGGCGCCGCTCACCCCCACTTCCCACTGCGGTCTCAGGGCTGAACGTGCCGCGCTCCAGGCGGCTCTTCCGAGACCTGGTGAGCCTGCAGGTGCCGGAGGAACAGGTTCTGAGCGCTGCGCTGAGGGAGAAACTGGCGCTCCTGCCACCGCAGGCCCGAGCCCCGCCCCCAAAGGTGAGGGACCTGGGCTTGTTTCTGTGTCGCGCCCCCTTCCCCTTCCCGAGGGTAACCTTGGCTTTGGGCTCCAATTCCCCACAGGAGCCACCTGGGTCAGGGCCAGACATGACCATCCTTTGTGACCCAGACACATTATTTTATGAGTCTCCACACCTGACCCTGGACGGTCTGCCTCCTCTCCGTCTTCAACTCCGGCCCCGCCCTTCAGAGGATACCTTCCTCATGCACCGGACACTGAGGCGATGGGAAGTGTAGACGTGGAGGCTCCCTGGATTGCTAATTAATATTTTTGTGTTAAAACTATTTTTCAGAATAAAGTGGTTTTTGCTAACAAATGGGACTCTTCTTGGGAGACTTAAAATGGGGTCAAGCCTCAGGATAAAAGCTGTCTGGAAGTCAAGTTTTTGGCCTTTTTGGAATTTGGTAGTGATGGCAAGTTGAGAACACTGTCCCACCTCTTCCCCTTACTTCGGTCATAGGACCACGTCGTTACTTTGCACTTTTTTTTTTTAAATAGTGAAAGCATGTGTGAGGGGGTAGGGGGAGATGGGAGGGAGCAGGAGAGCGTCCCAAACAGGTTCCACGCTCGGCGCGGAGCCGGAAGCAGAACTTCCAGGAGTCTGATGTTCAACCCACTGAGCCACTCAGGTGCCCCTGCACTACTTATTTCTGATCACTTTAACATGTGGGTGGGTCTCAGTCTGTTAAACTTCAGGCAGTCCTTCCCTAATTACCTGGCTCAAGGACCCTGCAAGACAGCGGGCTATTTGCACCCAGTTATTGAAATTACTTCCTTGCTTTTACCTCTAGGGGCCTTGCCCATCTTGTTTACACCAGATCCAAGAGTGCTCAATATTTGTTGAATGAATATTCAAAGTTCCAGGAACACTTGAGGAGCTGCTGAAGAGTTTCACGTTAATTGCCTATTCATCCAGTTGCACATCACAAAAAAGGTGGGTGGGTGGTCTGATCAGTAGTGCCTTTTCCTAGCTCCACTTCAGCTCCACTGTTAATTCTTCCAAAGTTAGCCTTCTGTCCAAAGCTCCCACAAAAAAATTCTTGTCAGTGGGTTTTTTGGGGAGGGGAGATGGACTCTTTGCTTCAAGTTTCACATAAAAATTCACATTATATCCCTCCTTCCTGATTAGAGTTGTTTAGTTGTGTGTAGATTTGACTAGCATTCAACTCAGTCCTCCCAACCACTGAAAAATCTGTCCTCTTCTTGAGACTCGTTTGGGCAGAGGAAGCGCAGGTTCTAATGGGAGGCACCATCCCTTCCCCATTAGCTAGAAAGTGCCAGACACAAGTGTGGGGGCCACTGCCCTAAACATCAAATTTATTGTGCTGTTCTTACATTCCAAACCCAACCCCCTCTCCCCGTGGGGGTCAGCAGAGGGAAGGATTTTCACAGTACCTGCATGCCTCCCTGCCAGACTTCCCCCTCTTAACCCTCAGTCCATTTATCTGTGGTCGCTGAAACGCAGCGAGGGACAAGGGCTGAGGAGAAATGGAAATCTCTTTTGGAGAACAGGAGGAAGAGGCCAGAGAACTTGCTACCCGCCCCCCCACACCCGAGAACAGTCCACGCCATCCAGCCCAGTGAGCTGGGGGGAGAGGACGACGTCGGCACCCCCAGCACAGCTGGGCTTGCTGCTCGGAGGCCAGAGGTGTAGGGAGGGGGCTGGGGCGGCAACAGAGGAAAAGCGTTCTTTGCAGATCCATGAAAGGAAACTATTTTTTGGAGCCAAAAAGGAAAGACCTCGGGATACTTTCCTTTCCCCCCAGGTCCTTAAGAGCAGTGGGCAGCTTCTTCACACTTTCTGTTCAGGGGGCCACTTAGTGGCTGGGGGAACGGGCCTTGTGGAACAGGTACACAGAACGCTGGAAGCCTGGGGAGAGAGTGTGCGATCAGTAGGGCTGGCGGGACTTCAAGACTCCACGGGATCTGCATCCTCTCTGCCAAGACCCCCCTCACCATCCGCGGCCCCCCATCCTCTCCCGTCAGCCAGCCTTACCTCTGGAGGTGTTGTGGGGTGTAGCCACGAGCTCATAGCTGGAGAAGCCCACCTCTGGGGATGTCAGGTAGGAACTGAACTGCTCTGGCCTCAGCTGGATTCGATAGTAGTTCTTATAGATTGTTTCCTAGGGAGAAGGGCAGGGGACCACTTCAGCTTGCTGGCTTCTGCCCTGGTGAATGATGCCCACCCTGGGGAACTATTCACCTTGTTCAGAAAGTACTTCTCTTTCTGTTTCCTTGAGGCCTTTCTTGCCCCAACTAAAGGAAGGATATCGCAATATCCACCCGAATCCCAACTCACCGTGAGAGTCTTTCTCTTGCCATAGGATGACCAAGGTTGGGGCTCTAGGACCAGGATGCCCCCAGGATGCAGATGCCGATAGATCCGGCGAAACATGCGCTTTAGCCCCTCATCTCCCCAGTTCAGATGCACCCACTTGGTGAGGCTGAGGCAGAGCACCACATCATACTCGGGTGTTTGGGCCTCCACCAGCTCATCTCGATCCAGCACATAGTTACCCTGAAGCAAGAATTGGGGGCAAGGTCAACAGAGGCAATAAAAAGAACCACTGCCCCCCCCCAACCTGCTCTGCAGCCTCTATTTTTTTTTTTTTGAATTTTATTTATTTATTTGACAGAGAGAGACACAGCGAAAGAGGGAACACAAGCAGGGGAAGTGGGAGAGGGAGAAGCAGGCTCCCCGAGGAGCAGGGAGTCCGATGCAGGGCTCGATCCCAGGACCCTGGGATCATGACCTGAGCCAAAGGCAGATGCTTAACGACTGAGCCACCCAGGCGCCCCGCTCTGCAGCCTCTAAGACAGAAAGTCCTATAGCCTTACCTTAGCCCTTGGCCACAACCTTCTCTGACACTTGTCAGACTAACTCCCAAATGGTGCCCTCTTGAGTCTCATTTTCTTGCTTTACACCCTCCTGCCCCTGCTTTCTGTTGGTAGTAAGCCAAACATAAAAAGGGAGCATGGATAATTTTAAATTGAGCAAATTACCCAAGAGGTCTCCAAAACTGGGGTGAAATTTCAAAGAACAAGGGTTCTCCCGAGACTCCATCCAGTACTTAATCCCACCCCACAAACATTAAGCTGAGTGACTCAATGTTATGCAGAGGGACTTAACCCAGGTTTGAAAGGGAACCAACCTGTGGTTCCTTCCCTGGAGTTGGGGCTGGCAAAGTTCCAGGCCTATTTCCTTTCTCGGGGAGAAGTAAAGAGCCCCAGCCCTTAGGAAACCTTTTCTAGATGATAAGCTCATCAACACCTTCTGCAAAGTCCATTCTTGCAGGCTTAACCCAACCCGCCACCACCAACTGTTCCTGCAGATGGCCGAACCGGAGTGTTCTATGGAGAGCTATGTGCAGTCAGGGGACAGACACTCTGAAGACAAAATACCCTCCCCTCTTGCAGAGGACTCTGACTCTTACCTATCCCACTATCTAGGGTCAACATGAGGTTGACCAAGCCACTTGGGGTTCTGACCACCAACATTCTTCAACCAACTCTGGATCAAAGTCCCTATCAAAATATTAGGCACTACCCTAAATCCTGCTCCCACCCCAAGGCATTCCGTGTCTGACACCTATCCCTTCGTGCACCACCATTCAGTGCGCTGGAGGACAACTTTCCATCTGGATCAAGTCTCCGAGTGAGCAGCAGCAGCAAGCAAGGGAAGGCGGACTAGTCTGGATTACAGTCCAGGCCGGAAGCAGGGCAAAAGGAGTCCAACCCCATCTTGGGGCCAGTAGTCATGACAAAGGAGCCCAGGTTAGAGCCCCTACCTTTCCAGGTTATAGAAAGGGAGACATTCAGCAGTCATTCACAGATTCAGACCCTTGAGGATCTGGTTCTAGCAAAGAGTACATGCAGAAATCTCTCTGTGTCTTAACTTCCCTGGGTCTTGTTCCCATTTAATCTCATCTTCACACCTGGCCCCTATCCCAAGAGCCTTCGGACCCTCTTACCGTGACGAAGACAACATTGTTGGGGAAGACTGATGTGTCCGCTCCATCCAAGGGCACTTGGGGTGCAGCAATGGGACCCCGGCTGGCTGTCAGTGAGGCTGGGAAGCAGCTTCTCTTTCGGACGGTTACAGTCCCTTCCTCACTCTCTGCCCCTGGGTCCCCCTCAGAAGTCTGGGATGGCAGACGCAGCTCCTCAGACAGGTAGTGTCGAATATTTTGGCGGGCCGAGTGGATGAGCCGGGAATCGATATCCAGGCCCACCATGCGAGATGGACCCCACTTACAGGCAATGCTCAGGGTCAGATGGCCCACATTGCAGCCCAGATCTAGGACGTCCCGACCCCGAAACCACTCAGGCTTCAACACTCGAAGGCGCCCATCCTCACAGGAAGGATTGCGGTAACCATAGTACTTGCAATAATTCCCATACTGGAACTTGAGCTGTTGCTTTTTGAAGCCTGCTGCAGGTAATGGGTGGAGGTGGTGGTGGTGGTGGTGGTGGTGATGGTGGTGGTGGCGGCCTCCCCCACTCCCTCGGCCCTTTTCCTTGGGACCCTGGCCTCCACCCCTAGCCCCTGCCTCTGACTTGCTGGAAGTCCTGCGACGTTTGCGATGTCGTGAGGAGGAAGACGGGGGTGCAGAGGTAACTGAGGCAGCTGGAGGGGCTGAAAGGGAGCCTGAGGGACCCTGTAGGGCAGACGGAAGGGGAGACACGACCTCATCCCTGCAGTTGATGGCTGTGTTGAGTTCATAGGGCTGGGGGGCATCCCGGTTCTGGCCCCTATGCCGCTGCTGCTGTGTGGTGCCCTCCCCATGGAGTGAGGGAGTGAGGGGGGCTGTGGGGAGCACAGAGTGGCTATCATTCCCTCCAGTTGCCTGCTGCTGCTGCTGGTGGTGCTGTCCCCGGTGTCTATGCCGCTTCCGAGCAGTCTTGAGTGGCGATGCAAGAACTACCTGGGCCTCATCAGTGCAAGTATTGAGACTGAGCGGGTCAGTAATATCTTTGGGGATGAGGATTTCCACTGGATCTCGCCCCTTGGCCGGAAGTGGAGATGACTTAGGGGTCTCTGCATTGAGTGCGCGGCTCACTTCCTCATCCAGGAGACTATTCAGGTTCAGTGGATCAAAGATATTGCCCCCCAGGAGAAAATTGGAGGGTAACACAGAATCACAGTCCGAATTAACCCGCCTGCGCCTCTTGAAGGCCGGATGTTTGAAGCCTCCACCACCTCCCCCTACGTTACAACTATTTCTCCTCTTGCCCCCGCCTCCCCCAGGGGGCCGGTGGGGCTGATAGCCATTTCGGGGTCGAGGAGGGGCAGGGGGGCCCAGCTCTGTTCCGCCCCCTCCCCGTCGCTCCTCCCCCACGTCAGGGGGAGCGGCTCGCCCGTGGGGATCCGACAAGCGGGCCTCCCCATGCGACTGCGCCTGGGGGCCGCCCCCTCGTTGCTGCTGCGACTGGCCTCCCCGAGTGGATGTAGCCCCAGGGTTCTCCTTGCCAGCCCCAGAAGCCGGGGCCCCCGCCGACTGTGCGCGCGGGCCCAGCCCACGCTGCGTCCCGCCGCAGAGCTCCCCGGAGGCGGCCTCTCGGTGCGGTTGCACCGTGGGGCCGCCCCCTCCGCCCGACTCATCTTTGAGCGGCGGCGGCGGGGCCGGCACCAGAAACGGCTCCTTCTCCGCCGCCATCTCGATCATTTCCTCCCCTTATTCCGTCCCAGTCGAGGGCAACGAGGGGGGGGACTGGGGGCTTAACCCCCCTCCCTAGAGCCCGCTCCCTTCCCCCCTTCCCCGAGTGCGCGCGCAGCTCTGCTCTTCTCGCCTAGTCTCGCGCCCAAGCGCCTCCCCCGAAGCGCGCCCCACTCGCCCGCGAGACCAAAACAAGATGCCCGCGAGAACCGAACTCGAGGAATCAACCGCGCGTGCGCCAACCCCTTTCTCCTCCACCACTACCGCTTCGTCGCGAGCGCGCACTGCTAAAGCGCGTTCCTCTCGCCCCTGAATCACGCATGCGCACTCCGCCACCACCCTGGTTGCGCGCGCATGAGTACGAACCAACTTAACGGCTCCGGGAGTTTAAATATAGCCCACCTCAGCCCCCCCCAAAAAGCCCACCACCCCAAACTGACACCCTACTTCCCTTCGCAGCTATGTCCGTCCCTACTGATATCCTTTGTCTCTGCCGCGCGATCCCACCCACCGTAGGCGGGGGACGGGGAGCTGGTGTGAAAAGGTCTCCTTGACACCCGACCCTTGTTCCTGAGGAATGAGTCTCAGCGGTCTCCGCCCGGCTCTAAACCCAGCAACCTCCCTACCCCGCCTCCTTCCTCCCCCTAGCGGGCAGCGCCTGCGCACACCCTTTTGGGCTTGCGCGGGTAGATACAGCACGTGCTGGAGCTAACGCCCCGCCCTGCACCCTAGGGGCGGGGACTGTTACGTCGCTTCCTCAGATTTGGTACACGCAACGTGCGTCAGCACGACTTGGAGGGGGCGTGTCCAAAGAATGGGGCGGACCTCATGAATTATTCATAATTTGGTCGCCTTCCTCCCCATTACCCCCTACTTAGAAAGGCTTCCGAGGGAACGGAGGGTGAGCCTAAAAGTAGAGGAAGGGAAGGAGAGGAGCGTACAGACAGTTTTCCTACGAACTGTTCTCAGTAAAATACAATAAGTCATTGTAACTCACCCCCCTGGGAAATATTCTCTGCTGAACTGAAAAAAAAAAAAAAAGGCACTAAAGCAGCCGATCTTGTCCAACTTCCTCTTCCCCCGAAATGGCCGAGTTGTTCTCTCGCTCCTCCGCCTTACCCCAATCGCGATCACCTGGGGACACCACGCCCTCCTCTCCGCCTCCACACCCACAACCCTGGCACCAACACCTCCTCCCACCACCCGACGCCTGCGCGCGAGCCCCCAGCCCGCGGACTGCGACCCGACGCCCACCACAGCCACCAATAGCAGTACATTCACTACCACCACCGCCACCTCGCACGCAGGCCTTCCCAAACACACGCTGTCTTCACGCAGCCTTATATAAAAACGAGTGTGGGCGGGGAAGAGGGTTCGGCCTGCTTTGGGCCCCCTGCCTCGGCCAATGGGGAAGAAGCTATTCGGCGCCCTTTCCACAGGGTGCTAAAGTGGCGCGTTCTCCCTGCCAACAGAGGTTGGGGAGTGGGTCCTGTGGCAGAGAAGAAGGCGGGAGAGGCGAGAGTCGGGTTGCGGATAGTCTCAACTAAAATATCAAGATAGGGCGTGAAGGAAACTAAAAGGAAGAATAGGAATCAGGAAACGAAAAGGAGAAGGAAAAGGCAGTCTGGGGTAGAGAGAAAAGTTAGTAAAAGAAAGATGTGCCTCATGAACGATCAGGCGCTGCTCCTGCCGCCTAAAAAAGTGAGGCCACTAAGGATTATGGGATTTGTAGTTTTACGGGGCATTCGGTTGGAATATGGCGGAAGTAACAGCTGCGCAAACGCAGAAGCACCTTCAACTGGGCATGCGTCTCAGTCCTGGAAGCACGCCGCTGGGGTGGCAGCGAAGCTAGTGTGTGTCCTCACGCCTCTTCTTGGTGGCGGGAAAGCTGGGTCGCGGTTGGAGGGGTTTGCAGAATTGCTGCAGTGGCTCATTTTGCTCCTTGCCTTTAGGTTCTCCTTGTTCCAGAAGGTAGCTGGCTCTTCTCTGGTTGCAGATGAAAGTGCTAGGCGCTGCCAATCCTCACACCCGTCGCCTGAGGAGTTTTCTCTTCAGGACGACAACCAACTCTCATCCCTCCTCAGAATCTCTACCGCAAACCTACCCGCAACAAACAGACAAACAAAAGTCACCCAATATTCTGGCGGGCAACGACGGGCTGAGCGGGAATGAGGATGCTGGTGCCTCCACTGGGGGTGGGGATGCGGGCAGGCAGCTGAGGGGAGATTATCTCATGGCGGGGGTTCCTGAGGTGGAAGAGAGGCTAGCAAGCCATTGTTCTATCCACTGAGGGGAGTCAAGGACTTTTGGTTCTGGTACCTTCGATCTTAATTGCCGTCCTTAAAAGCAAATTGGTGAGAGAAGAGAGCGGGAAAATGCGGATCCCCAGAAATTCTTCCCTCTGGTTAGGAAGGTGGAATTCGGACTTTTACTGTTCCAGACCTTGGCACCTTGTGAGGGGAAATGGTGCAGGGATCTGGGGGTTCATAGGAATGTGCTCCTTTAAGTGAAAACACCACACAAAGTCGAGTTAGAGGTCGGTAACGGGCACCTGTGGAAGTGTTGCAGCTGGCGGATAGCAAGAGTTAGAATGAAATCAGCGCTCACGAAAGAAAACCCGTATTTTGGTGCTGAGTGGCCATATCTTTGTGCTCCCTGGCTCTCTGAACGAATAAGCTTCGTTCATTTATTGATAAGATTCTGGACAAGGTTTAGTTCAGGCAGTTACCACAGTAAATGTCTTGGTAGGTGTGGGCAGTAAAGGTAGCTGGAATCTTGTTTTTACCTTCTTTCTTGTGAAATTATGCTCGCTGAGGGGAAAAAAAAAAAAAAAGAAAAAACCCACTATGGTTATTAATGGGGGCATGAAAATAAGCAGGAGTCCACATGCCATTAGACATTGATGCCAAAAGGAAATCAGGCTCGAGCTTAAAGGAGATTTTAACCATCTGAGCCACCCAGGTGCCCTTAAAGGAGATTTTAAATAAAGTTTTCCAGGCTCATGGAGCCTGTGCAGACTGTGTGTCTGAGGACAATTCTAAAGGGTTTACTTGTATTCTCTTAGACCGAGGATTCCAGGAACAATATAAAGAGGGAATAATTGGATAGTTAGGAGAGAGAAATTTGTGAACACATTCTAAATGGGGGGAGGAAGGTTAACGGTTTTTGAAAAATATTGACATAACTGAATTGTTATTTAGCTAGATCAGTTCTCAAGCTTATTGGCCTCAGAACCCTCCTATACTCTTAAAAGTTATGAAGGATTCCAAAGATTGGTTTATAGCTATGTATCTTTTATATCTATTGGTATTAACATATTAGAACTTGAAATGAGAACACTTAAATTATTTAATGTTAAAATAATATGTTATAATTAATAATTATGTTGATATAAATAATATTTTTATGAAAAACATTTTCCTAAATGAAAGAAATTTAGTGTGAAGAATGGTGGTGTTTTACATTTTTGCAAGTCTCTTTCATATCTGGCTTAATAGAAGACAGCTAGATTTTTATCTGTTTCTGAATTCAATCTGTTATGATAGCTTGTGTTGGTTGAAGTATATGAGAAAATCCAGCCTAACATGGATAAGTAGTCAGAAAAGGTAGGGGACCCCCAGGGGTCTTTGGATCACACTTTGAGAACTGCTGAAGGAGACGATTTCATCTTAAAATCACTGTGATGACCTTTAGTGTTCTAAGTGAAAGAAAACTTACTCTTTTTTGGAACACCTCATTCACCTTCCCTTAGTTCCCTTCATTCGTTATTTCCAAGTTCTTTTTCCCCTTTTCACCTTTCTTACTTAAGTTGAGTGGGTAGGATCTGATAGTGCAATTTTCCTTTACTTTCATACTTAAAGCTTTATTGGATTCCCCCCCCCCCAATCTGAGGTAAAAACAGAAACAAAACAAAAAATCCTTCAAATGTTATTCCTGGCTCCAGAGCCCTTGCTTATTTAGTAGCTGGTCAGATGAAAGTTGGTGGTATTTTGTGTATTTATTAACTGTCTGGTTTTAAAAAAATTTCTCTCTCTCTGTACTACATTTTAATATTTCTTATTGTGGAAGAAGAAAATTCGTCTGAAACAGAGGAGCAGAGACTTGAGTTGTCAGAAAGTGACTTCTTGGCTTTCCCTTCTCTATTGATCAGGTTAGATATTTTCTTTAAAAGTAATGTTCTTCATCAAACACATTCTAGATTAAGGGGAATTATTATATAATGCTGCTTATAAATTTACTATATCTTATTATAGTGATCCACAATTTTATCCCGTTTGTTGGGGCGCCAGTAACATACTTTGGCCTAGAGAGGTCAGTATAGGTTTAGGTAATGATTTGAACCTAAATGCTGGAAATTTTTCCATTTTTAGGTGGATCAAAACACTCTATTTTATTTAAAGAATTTGGAGTAAAAAAATCACTTTTGATGTGGTAACATCAGCATGTTATAAAATGCTAGAGATATGCAAGGGGGCACAGTAAAAAGCTCTCTTCCACCCCCAGCCACCCAGTTCTATTTCCTAGAGACTCACTTTTGTCAGTTTATTGTGTATTCTTCCAGAGATAGTTTATGGATAAACAACCATATTATGTAGATGCACATTTTAAAAAATCAAATATTGTCATCTCAAATACACTAATTTTTATTTTGCTTTCCCCATTTAGTATAGCTCACCTTATAATTTATATTACCTTTATAGGGACTTCTCATGATCTTTTTTGGAATTCTGGAATCTGAGAGAAGTGTTTGTCATTTGTGGTCAAATTAATATTCATTTTGCAGCCTAATTTTATTCAGTTTCTAGCTTCTATTTAGAATTATCATAAAGAAGACCAATTTGCTGCAGTGTTTCTCCCCCAGTTACCCACTTGCCTTTTTTCCTAGAGTCAGTCAACTTAGGGGTTGGTGGTGATGAGTTAAGATGGAAATAGTGAGGAAATGTGCTCCTTAATACAGAGGAAAAGTAGTTGCTGCAGAACTGCACACCTGAATTATTCACATTTATAGAAGTAATACAAGGAACAGAAAAATACCAAAAGATAATTTGAAAATACACTTAGCCATGTTGTACACACACTAAGTCAAGCCCCCAATACCTTTTGAATTCATCTTGGGATCTAGAGGGAGGAACTCTATACCCTGAGCAACTGAATGTTCACTATAGTTTGGTCATTTGAGGGTCTAAAATTTTCATATCCTTTAAAGGCATGTGTATATATCTTATATATAAGATCCATTTTATGCTGCTTTTGGGTCTCTTTATAGTGGGAGATGACATAGTTGGAAGATTGAGTTTCAGTTCCAGGGCCTTCAAATTACTCAAAACCAACAGCCAGAAATAAGATCATTGAGCAGAATAGATGTGTTATTAGTAGAATTTAGAGGCAAAAGGCCTGGGTTCGTCTTGGCTCTACCATGTATTAACACTGAGGCTTTGGGCAAATCACTTAATTGCGTTTTGTATATTTCTTTTCATCTGTAAAAAGGGGAGCTGGCACTTTATGACCTCTGTAGACCCTCCCAGAGCTACAATGCTTGTTATAAAAATAAGAATGGCTTACATGTGTTAAGCCTAAAGAAAACTGGGTAGAAGGGTTATAAGAAGTTTAAGCTGATAAAACCAGGGCATTTTTCTTCTAATTGCTGAGTAGAAATAGTATCGATAGTGGAAAGCAAATTGGAAAAAAATATACAAATTATTGCAACGTCACAAGATGAGTCTTGGCACTCTGCTAGGCGGCAAATGGCTTATAGCTGTGTGCAGATACTGATCTCTTCAGCCTTTGATGTGGCTGGAGGTCCCCCTACTCCCACCCCTCAGTTGTCTATGGCTGTGAAAAGCCTGATCCTTTTACTGCAGAATACCTGGAAATATAATTTTCTGTGTATTTCAGCGTGTCTTTTTAATATATGCTTTCTATGTGTGCTGTGATATTAAAATGGGTTTGAAGCACTGAATTAGACTATTGGGATATACCATGCCACAGTTAATTAGCACAGACTTTCAAAACCTGAATTATAATCTATCAATTACCTATTATGTTTAAATCCCTCTAAACCTCAATTTCTCCAAGTGTAAAAAAGTACCGATCTGAAAGATTTACTGTGAGAATTAAATGAGATGACATATGTAAAGGGGAAAGAATATAGCTGGTGCTCAATAAGTGTCATCTATTATTATTAGTCACAATTTTGGTAATGATGAAGCACACTGAAGTGGTATAGAACATCTGCGAGTAGATAGCTATAGGATATAGAGTGAAGGTATTAGATTCCTATTACTAGCTTTCCTGGGGACCTCTGCCGGTTACCAAATATTTTTGAGCCTCAAATAGAGACTGCTAGAATCCAGCACATTGGAAAATTTATTGGACTAGAAGATCTAAGTAAAGGGTAGATAAAGATTATGGTGATGTTAAAAAGGGGGGGTTCTCTATGCATAGGGACCTCTGAATTAGGTCAGAGAATTGCCAGATTATTTGTGTCTTAAGTGTTTAGGAGAACCTTGTGAGATGAGTTTATCCTTCTGAAGAAAACTCTTACTTTTTTTTTTTTTTAAGATTTTATTTATTTATTTCACAGAGAGAGACAGCGAGAGAGGGAACACAAGCAGGGGGAGTGGGAGAGGGAGAAGCAGGTTTCCTGCTGAGCAGGGAGCCCGATGAGGGGCTCGATCCCAGGACCCTGGGATCATGACCTGAGCCAAAGGCAGACGCTTAACGACTGAGCCACCCAGGCGCCCCGAAAACTCTTACTTTTTAACTCCCAGGACCGTTCCTATTACTACTATTGATGCTTCCATCTGTTAACAACAAGACAACAGGCCCAAAATGCAGTTGCTTCTGTTAAGCCCCATGTCACCAAAACAAGACTTAAAGTTTTGGCTCTCCCAGAAATAGAATCTTAGTTTACAGCCCATCAGGAATCACCTGATCAGCACTAGTTAGGTAATGTGCCTAACAGACCCCTACCATCTCCTACAGGAAAGTAAACTTGCCATAGCTAATGTCCTTTTTTGCCTAGTGTACCTTCCTTGTTCCTGCTCCTCCTTCCAGTACAAGGCTTTCATTTCGTACAGCTCCTCTGAGTTTCTTTGTACCCGCTAGATCAGATGCTGCCCAATTCATGAATCATTGAATAAAGCCAATAATATCTTCAAAATTTACTAAGTGAATTTTTTTTTTTTAACTCATCACTACCACTACCACTTCCACTATTGACTAGTGCCTGCCTTATGTAGGACAGGACTCTAGGCACTTAAAACACTGAGGATTGTTGCTTATCTTTAAAACAGTAACTCTCATTATCCCCTGGCATGTGATTGACGCTGCTGAGGAGGTAGAAGTGTAGTCCAGAGGGCCGAAAATGTAGCTCAGGAGTCCCAGGCAAAAGATCCTGAGCCCAAGAAGACAGAGAAGAAAGTTTAAAATCATGTTCAATCAGAGTTCTAGCAGTTACTTTCTTTTTTCTAACAGAGGCACAAAGAAAGTGTAGCTTCTGAGCTGAATGATGACAACATTGCAGAGTAAAGAAGGTGAGTCAAGAGTGAAGGAGGTTCACATTTTATACGTTTCTCTCAGTTTTCCCTTCTTTCTCAGTCCTTGGTCATTTCGATGCCCTTCCCACCAAAGGGAAGCTCAGTCCATATATATTTTGCTTGCACTTTGTTAAAGTTACTACTTTTCTAGAAACTTTGAGTGAAATGTGTATGACTTAGAAGCAGCCCATCTCAAGAAATGTACGAGCTCATATGGAGACAAAAGATATTTTAATATCTATAACACAAGTTTGAATGTGGTAAATGCCACCAGAGATGCATGAAGTGTTGTGGAAGCTGAGAAGAAAAAGATACTACTTATACCTGGGAGGATCAGTGTAATTTTCGTTGTACTAGTTTGTTTTCTTTCCCCTCCAATTTTTCTAATTTCCCATAAAATTTTGTTTAAAGTTAAAATGAGCAAATTTTAAAAATTTCCATTTGAAATACTCATCTTCCTGCGTGTTCATATTTGTCACCTTTGAACTACTCAGTAGTTTCTAAACTCGGCATCAGAATAATCTAGATGGCCTTGTAAAATGACAGATTCCTAGGCCTCACTCCCAACTATTTCATCTGAATCTCAGGGGGTGGGGTGGGGTGGGAGAGGAGAGGCCTAGTAATCAGATTTTGTTAAAAAGCTCTCTCCAGATAATTCTGATATCCCCAGTCAATGGGCAGTGCAAACGCTTTCTGTGCTAGACTCTGTGTTTCATAAATTCCATTTGATAATCAAATTTCTTTCAGAATGTGGGAAGGGGCCAAAGAAAACCTTTGCCCCACCTGCACAAAAATTGCATAGCTTGATGTGCTATAGCCCTAACCCACCCAAGGAGGAGACCCTGGGGATCAGTTCCCCAAAGGCCAGGTCAGAGAAGAAGGAAGAGAAAGCAACCACAGAAAATGGTCCAAGCGGTGGCCAGGAGAATAAAGGAAAGCCTCAAGACAAGCAAGCAGTGAAGAAAGAAAAGGTATCAGTCTCATTGACGGGTTCTAGTGGGACAGTTTCTCCTAGATATCCAGTCTAAACGGTCTTTTATGTAGAGGAACTTTCAGTTTTTATTCCTTTCTTGGGGCTTCTATTTTCTTCTCAAAGAGGTAAAACAAAAAATCTTGGTGAAAGCCTTTAGCTGGAAATAATGGCTGGGTAGGGGTTGAGGTGGGATGGAGGTGAGAGTAGATGTGGTCGGAGACTTTAAAAACTTTTCCTTTTCTTTTACTCCTTTATTCCCAGGAAATCTGGGATAGAGTGTATAGAATCCTTAGGGACATTGACTTCATGCTTGCAGCCTTGCGAACTTACTGCCTCGTGTAAAAGAGTCTTCCCTGACTGGTCAGAGAGGAGACCCGGGGATAGACGAGTGGTTTTCCTCTTCTGCCCTTGTCTCTGTAGGAAAGAGCAAGTCTCACCAATGCAGAATTTGAGGAGATTGTCCAGATTGTGCTACGGAAGTCCCTCCAGGAGTGCTTGGGTATGGCTTATAGTGAGAGAAGAAGATTTCAGTTAGACAAACTGTTATCTGAGGGGTAGAGTAAGATGACATCTGTTCTCCTTCCTTCAAGTTTTCTAAATAAGGAAATACTAGATGGACTTTGAAATATTTTTAAATAGTTCATCTTCTATCAACAGGACTATAAACCACCTTAGACAGGGGGTACAGGCTTTTAGAAAAGTGAGTTACATTGACTTCAGAATAAAAATATAGTCTCAGATTGTTTTTTAAAATGTAACTTAAATTCATTTTTACATGTTTACAATCTACTTAGAAACGATAAATTGTATTTCTCGGATTCGAAGAACGTAGTTTCCACCTACCCTTGTATATTTCTGATTCCAATACTGTTTTAACATTATGCTCAGGGATTTGACTTTTGGAATAAAGAACTCTATAGTGTAGGCCCTGAGGACTTCACCGTATGTCCTGAGGAGAAGGGGAATAGTTTGATGTTTTCAGCTATTCGTAGGTATACTTCTATTCTTAGAGAAAGTTTCAGGAACAAATGATATAAAACACAGTGGTGTAAAATTTCTGGTATGTACACAAAATAAAATTGACATTACCTGGCTATCCTGGAATAAGGCAGATCAATCTGGAAAGACTTGCCGAAAGATACAGATTTGTAGTTTTTTTTCTGAGAATCTAAAGACTTAAAGTTCTGTGATATGACAAAACTCCAAAGGTGGGCTCTTCCAGACAACAGGTGGAAGACATTTTAATGGAAGGCTGCCATTTGGAAATAATCAAATCAGTATTTTCTTAATTGCTTCTCTGCATATAGTATTTTGTTTTGGGAGAGATGGGATCTAGCCTTGATTTTGCAGAGACATCCCGTGCCCAGCCCGTAAGATGCACCCAATTAAACAAGGAACCAGGAATTGCTTCTTCTACTGATAATGACAATGCTGATGGGTAAGTTTATCCCAGTGAGGCGAGTTGACCACAGGGTGGACTTAGCATTGGTAAATGGTTATCTGTCTATCTAGTCGTTCTCATATCTCTATGAATTTCTCTCAGCTCAGGAAAGATACCTGTTTGAATTGGGAAAAATAGGCAAGTAGATGGATAAAATGGCCTCAGGAAGCCTTAGAGAGCCTAGGATTCTTCTATCTTCCTGACTTTTACCCTTGGGTTTTTTTTTTTTCAAAAGGAGGGTATGACATATTCCTCCTTCTTGTCTTTTCATTAAAGAAAAAAATATTATTTTCAGAGAGAGGGTAATGGCACCACATATTCTAGAGATTTCAGCCACTGAGGAAGCTGGAGTAACCTCTGTGATAAAGACATCTAAGCCAGGCCAGCCAGATCCTGCACCGTCTGAGAAGAAATTCAACAGCCCTTCCCTAAGCAAAGGAAAGAAGGGAGCTCGTAAGTACAGTCAGATATACTTTGACATCTGGCTCAAGTACCTATGGCACAGAATTAGGGAATGGGACAGTGGGCAGGCAGAGAATCTTCAGCCCAAGGCTTGAAACTCTTAGGCTATGATTCTTCTTCCTTCTTTCACTGGCCCTTACTATCTACATTCTCTTCATCTCCCTACCCTACAATGTTTTGTTTTGTCTTCCCAGAAGATGAGAAAATGGAAAAGGCCCAAAGTGGACATGAGCAGAGACAGAAAGACCAACTGAAAAAACCAGTTCAAGATGATTCTCAGACCAGAAACCAACAAAAAGGAGAAGGCGGTGGTTTTGGTGAGTTCAGCATGATTTGGAAAACTTACCTGGGCTTGAAAATTGAAGATAGAGACGGAGAGAGGCAAGGGTTAGGTTGCTGGAGGAAATTCTGCAAAGACTGTAATTTATCTCTCATAGCTACTTGTCAGGGATATGCCATGGAAGAGAAAGAATTCATTAATTCATTTATTCAGTCATATAATCCATAGCTGTTGGGTGCTTACTATATACCAGCAATTTTAGGAGGTGCTGAATAAATTCAGAAGAAATTAATATATGCCTGTTGGAAGGGAAGCGGGCTTGTGAGAAAGGCAAACAAGAAAGCTGCAAGTCGGGAGTAGATCTGGAAAAGTTTCCAAGAAAAGATACGTTTTGAGCCATATGTCAGAAGTATAATTTAGTCAGGTGAACCGAGGGGGGGATGGGGGTCAGAGTGATATTTATTGGCAGAGTTATGGAGGAGAGCTAATGGTTGTAGCTTTTGGGTGTATGGGGGTGGGTAGGCGGTTGTAGGGGGAGATAAGGCTAGAAGCATGCAAGGGCCTTACATGTCAGGCTAAGGAATTTTAATTTAATTTAATTTAATTTAATTTTTTTTTTGAATTTTATTTTAAAAGTAAAGAGGAGGGGTGCCTGGGTGCCTCAGTCATTGGGCATCTGCCTTCGGCTCAGGTCATGATCCCGGGGTCCTGGGATTGAGCCCTGCATCGGGCTCCCTGCTCTGTGGGAAGCCTGCTTCTCCCTCTCCCACTCCCCCTGCTTGTGTTCCCTCTCTCGCTGTGTCTCTCTCTGTCGAATAAATAAATAAAATCTTAAAAAAAAAAAAAAAAAAAGGTAAAGAGGAACCACTGGCATTAAGTAGGGAAAACTTGGTAAGATTTGTATTTTAGAAAGCTCACCCTGCCACTGGCATGGAAAATGAATTGGTGGGAGCACAACTAGACCCACAGAAATAGTGATCCAAGTGAGGAAGACAGTAGCAGTGAAGAAGAAGAGACAACGTTGAGATTTTTAGGAGGAAAGACCAGTATGGTATGGTTGCCAGTTAGATCTGAGAGGTGAAGGAGAGTGAGGCCTTCAGGATGATCCTGTTTTCTGACCTGAGTGGCTGAAAGAACCATCATTTGAAATGGAGAATATAGAAGAAAGAGCACATTTCAGATGGTGAATTCAGCTTTGAACAAGTTAGGGGATCTGTGATGAGCTTTAGCATCCAAGAAAGAGCTTTAGTATCCAAGAAAGAGATCCGGGAATACGGATTTGGGAATCTGGATGAAATTTTCCAAGAGGAAGACATGGAGAAGAGCAGTGAATAGAAAACCTATTATGTTTAGGGGGAACATAATGTTTAGGGTTGAGCACAGGAAGAACTGCACGGGGAGAAAACTAAGAACTAAGAGAAAACTTATGGACGTGGAAGGAGATCTAGGAGAGTATGACATCACAGATGTCAGGGTAGGAGAAAATTTCAAGAAAGAGGAAGCGTTTAGCCTTGTCCACTGCTGCTACAGAGACATCAAAGAGGATAAAGATTTGAAAATGCTCAATGATGTTACAGTTAGGAAGTTACTAAGGTCTTGATTAGAGCACTCATATGGGTTGGTAAGGGTGAATGGCCAGTTTAGCTGGTTGAAGAATAAGTACTTTTTCAATTAGTTTAGATGTGAAAACCAGGATGAAGAAAATGGTAAATAGAGGGGAGTGGGTGTAGAGTTGAGGGGCGGCTTTTCTTTTTTTAACTTTCTTTTAAAAGAAAGAGATTTGACCTGTGTGTTGTTAGCATATGTATATGCTGAGGGAAAATTGTTTATAAAGAAGGAGAGATTGGGGTGACTGGGTGGCTCAGTCGGTTAAACGTCCGACTCTTGATTTTAGCTCAGGTCTTGATCTCAGGGTTGTGAGTTCAGCACCCGTGTTGGGCTCCACTCTGGGCACGGAGCCTACTTAAAAAAGAAGAACAAAAGAGGAGAGATTGAAGGGAATGAGAAGAGAGCCACAGGGCTTATTCTTAGAAAGGACACTTTAGCCTTTGAGATTAGATGGAAGGAAGATAAACATGGATATAGATTTATTTATTCTTTTAACAATAGTTATTAATGCCTTATGTTCTATTCCAGGCAGTGTGCTAGGTATTGGAAATACAGCGGTGAACAAAATAGATAATCCTTTCTTTCATAGAACTCATGGTTTTAGTGTATTGGGTAATAAACAAATATAGGTTATAACCATGATAATTTTGGGAAATTTTAGAATGAGAAATAAAAGAGATCAGATGATATGTTAGTATGTTTAAAATTTTGAAAATAAATACACTTAACAATCTGGGGGGAAAACAGGCTTGCACCAAAAACAGGCTTGTAGGTACTTGAAAGAAAACTCTAAAAAAAAAAAGAAAGAAAGAAAAGAAAACTCTAGGCAGGGGCACCTGCGTGGCTCAGTCGTTAAGCGTCTGCCTTTGGCTCAGGTCATGAGCCCGGGGTCCTGGGATCGAGCCCTGCATCGGGTTCCCTGCTCAGCCGGAAGCCTGCTTCTCCCTCTCTCACTCCCCCTGCTTGTGTTCCTGCTCTTGTTATCTCTGTCAAATAAATAAATAAAAATCTTAAAAAAAAAAGAAAAAGAAAAAGAAAACTCTAGGTATCACACAGGATAGTCCAAGGCAATAAACTGCTTCTTGTGTTATGATGACATGGTAACATAAGGAGCTGGAGGTGTAAGTCTCATTTGGGCAATTGGGTGGTCTGGGTGGCGGTGTTCCATCTCCTGCACCTCTCAGTATTAAGGCAAGGATTGGATTTTCACTGGGAAATGGAAACTCCACTCCTTAGGCAGTGCTCATTGAGTCAAATTGTGATTGTCGTGAATATGTAAGCCTCTGGCTGTAAATGGACTGCTCTTCCTGTTTCTTCCAGTTGCCAGGGACAGGTGAGTCCTCCTGGAGTAGGAAGGAGGAAGGGCAGTATCTGATAAATACAATCCATTTGTATGAAGTGAGGGAAAAGAATGGAGTGTCATCACAGGAAATAAGGGAGACCTAATCAAGATTGGGCCAGTCAGGGAATGCAGCTGTAAGGAGATGGCTGTTAAGCTGAAATCCAAAGGAGGAGCAGGAGTAGGAGAAAGAGTTTAGGGAGAGTGCAGTTTGGCATATTCTGGGTATTAAAAGGAAGTCAGTGTGATTGGAGTTTGGAGAGCAAGGAGAAGCAAGGCAGGAAAGTGGCTCTGGATGAATGTACAAAGTGAGGATTTTATCCTCAGTGCAGTGGGAAACCACTGATGAGTCTTCACCAGGGGAGTGATGTCATCAAATTAGTATTTTAAAAGACTCCCTTTGGTGATTAATTGGCGAATGAAGTATGTAGGGACAAGAGTAGACAAGTGAGTCCTAGGATTAGATACTTTGGTGGCTTGGAGGAGGATGATGAAAGTGGAAACAGAAGTGGATGGTTTTAAGATATGTTTTAGAGGTAAACTTGTCAAAACTTGGTAGTGAATTGGATATTGTGTGAGAGAGAGACGAGAATATGTTAAAGATGATTGGTTTCTGGCTTGAGCAAGTTACATGAGAGAAGGTGGGGAAAAGTGGAGGAAGAACACATTGTGGGATAAGATCAAGCATTTGGGTTTGGGCCTGTTAGGTTTGAGATCTTTGTGAGACATCCAAATGGTGATGTCAAAGAGCGAGGTGCCTGTAGGGATCTGGAGCTCAGAACAAAAGCTAGAAGTATTATTCATCTGTCTGTGGTCAGGTGTGGAGATGGGTCTCAAACCTGTAGGAACGGGCGAGCTCGCCTCAGGAGAAAGTGTAGCATGGGAGCAAAGGCCCGTGACTGGGCTTTGGGATCCCAACATTTGGAGACTGAGTGGAGAAGGAGGAGGAAAATGCCAGAAAGAGTGGAGGGTGGGGAGAGGGCGAAACGGAAGGAGGAAGGATCACAGAACCCAAGGAAACAGGTGTCCACTGAAATGTTCTTTGTGTGTCTGTGACATCAGTCTTCATTATCATAGAGCTGTGTCGTGAGCCTCAAACAGTTTTCTGGAGCACATCATCCTCTCTTCTAAGTTGTTTGAAAGGAAACTTTAAAGAACCGTGTGTTGCTGTCATTAGAAATTTTATCCCAAGCCACACAAATACCTAGTTCTACATCATTAGGATGACTTTTCTCCATTCATTTGCTCATGAATATTCATTATTTTCACAACCAACCATTTATTTTATTAATCTGTGTTTACTTTTATGGTCCCTGGCCCCTTCTCCCACTCTTTTTTCTAGTCTTGGTAGGTCTCCTCTATAAACATCAAAAACTATCATTGGCAGCTCTTTTTGTTTTGTTTTGTTCTGGTTTGGCTTTTTTGGATGATATTGTTTTTATGTATACAAAGTTTCCAGATTTTATATTATCATATCAAAGACACAAGATGCCAGCACATAGTGATCAGAAGAAAACCCAGGTAGGAAGCCAACACAGAAGGTTCCAGTGGACCTGGGCTTGCCGGGCCAATGCAGAGTCCTGATACAACCGTCCATTGGCCCAGAGGCAGGGCTGGCTTGTTGGGCACCCTCACAGGAGGCCTGTGCCTGAGCCAGGTCCACAGGGGCTCTCTGTGGATTGCCCAGCGGCATCCGCCTCTAACTCCGAATTATAGTCCTTCTGTCTTGGTCCTTGCTCAGCTTTCTCTGGTTGCTGAGGCAGAAGGTAAAGATCTGTTTGGGCTAGACATTCTCATCGTCGTGGGACGGGGGTGGTAGCAGTGATGGAGGGGCTGCCCAGGAGCGCAGCGTGGAAGAAGGCAGGCCCCAAGTGGCATGGCTGCCTGTCACTGCAAGCCTTGCCTACCAGCATTACCGGAGGTGTGGATCTCACTGACCCACGGTGGTTGCTGTGGTGCCGCACACACGTGTGTGTTCCAGGCTCTGCTGCTGTCTTTTCAGACTAACGTATCGTTCCTGATCAGTGCTTTTTTCTTCAAATTAAATTAATCAGAATGTGATGCATAATATGAACTACCTTGAAAGGACCCAAATATAAGTCAACTGCTTCTCTGAGGGCCGATTTCAGGGGGATGGAGGGCATCCCTTATGTTCAGGCATGGAAGGTAAAACTTGACAGTGGGCAAATGAACTCATTGGAGAAACATATTGGTTGATATTGTTAATTGTGATGGTATGGTGTAGACCCATGTGCCTGGTTATGTGATATTTCTCTAGCAATGCTCAGTTGAATGAATGTAGGCACAGAAAAGGTAGAATGTGTTTATTCAAGGTTGTGTTGGGCCAGCTAGGTGGGAAGAAGGACAGAGAGCAAGGGAGTTGAAGATGTTTGCAAGAGAATCTAAGGAGTCAAACCTGAGTAAGTATAGTGAAGAAAGGAGGTCGCTACTAGATTGGGAAGAAGTTAGGGGCCAGTGGATTGGTGATCTAGATAAAGTGAAAGTTCCTTAGAGGTCTTTGGGCAAGTGAGGTGGAAGGATGGGGCATTTTTTTATCAGAGAGGGATGTTTGGATAAGTGGGTTCAAGGGTGTGTGAGGTCCCTACGGATGACTGAGTGGGGCATGCAGGAGGGGAGTGCATTACGAAAGTGAAGTGCATTACTGAGGTGGCATGGAGGAAAAGACCAAGGAACTCAGAGAATGGGGTGCTTCTTTGAGTTACCTCTTGAGAACAGCAGTCATCTGGAATGAGGGCAGGAGATGGATAGGAGGAGGAGAAGGCTGAACCAGATGCCAGCATCTTTTCAAGGGAGACGAGAGGGTGGTGTAGTCCCATGGCATGGATCTCAAGGAAGGAAGGGTTTTTGTTTTTTTTGTTTTTTTGTTTTTAAGATTTATTTATTTGAGAGAGAGAGAGAGCACACGAGCAGGGAGAGGGGCAGAGGGAGAAGCAGACTCCTGTCCGAGCGGGGAGCCCGATGCGGGACTTGATCCCAAGACCCCAAGATCATGACCCAAGCTGAAGGCAGATGCTTAACCAACTGAGCCACCCAGGTGCCCCAGGAAGGGTTTTTATAGGAAGGAGGATAGTAATGGTCTGGAAGTGGTGATGAGTAAGGATGATGCTGACCCCACTTTCTGGCCTGGGGTGTGAGAGAGGGAACAGACTCCACTTAGAGGGCTGTGGGTGGGGTGGGGTCGGGTAGGGGCATTGTCATTAGTGCATCACCAGGTTTCGAAAAGGAGATGGATGTTCAGAGAAGTTGAAGATACGTGGATTTTTTGTTGCTCTTGTCTAGAATTCTAAAGAACATAGTGGAAGGATTTGGGACAGAGAGAGGAGAGCCTGTGAGGGGCATTGGGTCAACTTAGCAGGTGTTGGGATAAAGAAAGGTGGGGATAAGGGTTTGGAAGGTAATGGATAAAAGGAATGCTTGGCCTTTGAGCAAGGCCTGAAGTAAATAGTTGGTTGAATTGGTAGGCTTATCTCTGTCTTTTGGAAGGGGTTAAACTCAGGGCTGTTGGTCCCAAAGACTGCAACTTGGTGATTTGGTGACAGGTAAATCAGCTGGGACTCAGGAACTCTGGATGTTGTACACAAAAGAGATGCTGGTTAGCTCTTCAAAAGAACTTTCCAGTAGTGACAGGCCAGCAGAGAACGAGGCACTAGCTGGAAAGATGCTGGCCAAACTTTTCAAGAACTGTCAATACAGGAAACACTCCTTTTCTCCTTGGGGGAAGGAGAGATTAATAGTATGGCATAGGAGAAAGATTTATATGTGAGACCTGGGGCCCGAGTTTAGCTCTGCCACCAATTTAGACTGATCTTCAGCAAGTCAATTATCTTCTCTGAGCTTAGTTTTCCCATTTATAAATCTAGGATTAGACTAGTTGATCCCTAAGGCTGTGTGATTTTGAAGGGAGTACATTGATTTTAGTTGGAATGAAGAAGGAAGGGCATATTTTTGTTTCATTTCAGTTTTTTTTTTCTTCTTGCAGGTCAATGCCTCGTCTGGGTCCAGTGTTCCTCCCCAAACTGTGAGAAGTGGAGGCGGCTTTGTGGGAACATTGACCCCTCAGTGCTTCCTGATAATTGGTCCTGTGATCAGAATACAGGTAGATAGGACTGGAGATGGTTGGGTTTCTTTTTTGTTTTTTAGTTTTTAATGGTTCTTCCCTTTCTTTCTCTGTATGTATCCCTTAGATTAAATATGTCGTAGATGTAGTTATAATTCCAGGGGTCCTTGTAGTGTTTGGGAGAGAGGAAGGGATCATCCTGTCATATCAAGATGAATCTGGCATAATGGGCTAGAAGAAGACACCCTGAAGAGTTATGTTGTGGGAAGGGCCTGAGATCTAAATGTAGATTCTGAGTGAATTCCCCCTTCTTCAGCATTAGTCTGACCCGGTTGGTCCTGGCTAGATTGTTGGTATTGGGTTGGTGGATAAGAAGGGATATGGGATATATGGGGGGAAAGTAGGTGAGAGAGAGCCAGTGGCTTAGAATTCTAGAATGTTTGAAACCACTTGAAAGAGATTATGATGATCTAAGCCCAGCCCAATTATTTTCACAGATGAGATAACAGAGTCTCAGAAAAATGACTGTCATGATGTTATATAGATGGAAGCAGTGTCAGATAATGTGGGATATAGACCGCAGTTTGGAATCTCTGTAAAGTACAAGGAGGCAGCACTCCTCCTCTATGTGTAGCTGCATATCCTCCACGGGTCTTTGTTCTTCCTCCATGCCTGTCTCCCAGGTGCCCTTTTGGTCCCACCTGCTGCGTATTCTTGTCCTCTCTCCTGCCCTCATCCAGATTTTTCTCTGATGGGGTTCTTTCCTTCCCTTCATTCCTTCTCTCTTTTGCCAGACTTGAGGTATAATCGCTGTGACATCCCTGAGGAGTCCTGGACAGGGCGTGAGAGTGATGTGGCCTATGCCTCCTACATCCCAGGATCCATCATCTGGGCCAAGCAATACGGTTACCCCTGGTAGGGCACCATGGCATAGTCACAGCATCCTTCATGAACTTGGAGGTGGTAGATTCAAGCAGAGAGGGAAGGAAATGGAGAGTATTTATAATGGAAATGGTACCTGCCTTAGAAAGAACATGGGATGAGGGAAAAGATAAAGTCCCAAGCCTGGAGGCTTTGAAAGAATGCATTTTCTAGAGGTTTCACAGGGAGGTATCTCCCTGGAAGAAAAGGTCTACCAATTCTACCCTGAGTGGATAGAAAAAGGAAGGTGGCTTTAAGGCATTTTTTAAACATTGAGTTATGACGTATATATAAAGTAGAGAGAATGAAGATGGGTAGGATGGTTTCTTCTCTGGAGATGTCCCTAATCAGAAGATTTTTTTCTCAGGGTTGATGGAAGGCCTAGAAGGGTAAGATACTCTTACTAGGAAGATTTTGAGTTTCTTTGTACACTGATAGAAGTCTCTTTAGTCATTTGTTAGACTACTGAGGGAGATCCACAAGGAGGGGTCTGTCTTTGAGATCCTTTTTTTTTTTGCAAAACCTATTTCCCCTTTCTGTACATGTGTATTGATGAGTTTGTGTTGTGTTCATCTAAACCCTTCCTCTTCTGTCCCCTAAACCTGTTTGTTTTCTCCAGGTGGCCAGGCATGGTAGAATCTGATCCTGACCTGGGGGAATATTTTCTTTTTGCTTCTCATCTTGATTCCCTGCCGGTGAGTTTTCCTGGCTCAGGCCAAAGTAGTGAGCAAATCCATCCTAACAGGTGTACAGAATTAGAAACAGACATAGCCAGCAGACATCAGCAGAAACAGACACTTAACTAGAGTGACAAAGACAGAAATAACTACCCACATATAAACTTGTATCTAATTAAATATTTAATCATTACTAGGACATTTATGGTTCTGATAAATGTGCGTTGGTTAGGATTCCTGAGGTCAGGACGGAAGAACAGACTGAGGTAGGGTAGGTGGGTCAGGTTTATGGCATCAGATGAGGCCCAGCACCTCCTTCCTTTTATGAATCCTCAGTTCTTCCCCCACCTTTTCTGGCTAGAGGGCCAAAGCAAAGAGAAGGACAAGAGGCCGTAAGAAAACCATTTTTTATTTCAGTCTAAATACCATGTGACATTTTTTGGAGAAACAGTCTCTCGTGCTTGGATCCCAGTCAACATGCTAAAGAACTTCCAGGAGCTGTCCCTGGAGCTAGCTGGAGTGGTAAGCAACCCCTGGGGGTCAGTTGTGATACAGGGAACCTGAAAACTAAATCTGCCTTTTATTTAACCTGATTTTCTCCCAGGGGAAGCTGTGTTGGGAGGAAGTCCCATGTCTGACCAAGTGTGCAAAGGTGAGGTTATTCATGAGGGACTCTTCTTTCTACCCAGGATTGCAGCGGGATAATGATTTTTCTTAGTCTCCTTCCTTGCCTGCAGGTAGGGGGTCTTCCTGAAGACTGCAGTTTTCTACAGTTTAGCCAAGGCAGGTGTGGCAGAAATGAGGGCACATATCAACTCAGGGTTTCTCAGTCAGGTACCATTTGGGGCCTGATAATTCTTTGTTGTGGAGGGCAGTCCTATGTATTTTAGCATGTTTAACAGCATCCCTGGCCTCTACTGACATCTAGCCAGGGGATGCTACTGCCTCTGGCCTCAGTTGTGACAACCAAAAAAATTGTCTCTAGACATTGCCAAATATCTTCTGGGAGGCAAAACCTTCCTTGGTTGAGAACCACTGAATGAACTAAATAATATTTCCTGCCTATAATCACTTTGGGTTCAGCCAGCCTTAGAAATAAGCAGAGGCCCAGCAGCTCTGGGGCCTTCAAAAATTAAGCAGTATTAAATCAAGTCGCTGGATCTGAAGAAATTTGTGAGAAGCTTAAAAGTGGAATCACCTGAGCTCCTTTAATCTTGCCTCTCCAAATTTTCATGGGATTTACTGTGGAGAGGACACCAAAATGTTGGTTGACTGTATTGCTAGCAACTGGTAACAGGTTTGTTATGGGGGGATAAAGGGAGATTGTGTCTCTAAGCTCAAAAGATTAAGAATAGGAGTATCAGATCAATATCAGGAACTGGAAATAAACGTAGTTAAAGATCATGTCTGGTGAGTAGCAGTATGTTGGAGTCACTTCTTTAATATTGATCATTGACTTTAATCTTCCTCTATTTCAGAAAAAGTGCAGGAACAAGGACTGCAACCAGAAGCTGGGAGCAGCCCTGATGATGGCTCAAGAGGCAGAACAGATCAGTATACAGGTGAGTGTTCAGACCACACACCTGCTCCTCTTTGGGACTTGGGACACAAAGCAAACCATATACTCTCTACTACAGAAAAGTGGCTTGTCCTTCCCCATCATCCTGTCTTAGTCTTAGAATTAGTCTTTTCTTCCCAGGCCAGATTCCCTTGACTTCTTAAATCATTTATTCTTGGGGCGCCTGGGTGGCTTAGTTGGTTGAGCGACTGCCTTTGGCTCAGGTCATGATCCTGGAGTCCCAGGATCAAGTCCCGTATCGGGCTCCCTGCTCGGCGGGGAGTCTGCTTCTCCCTCTGACCCTCCCCCCCCCATGCTCGCTCGCTCTCATTCTCTCTCTCTCAAATGGATAAATAAAATCTTTTAAAAAAATCATTTATTCTTTCCCCTACCCTTGGACAAATGGGATCTTCTCTCATCCCACAGAGAGACAGTTTGTAGTAGGGGGCATCCTACCTCCCTATTTTTTTTTTTTTTAAAGATTTTATTTATTTATTTGAGAGAGAGAGAATGAGAGACAGAGAGCATGAGAGGGAGGAGAGTCAGAGGGAGAAGCAGACTCCCTGCCGAGCAGGGTGCCCGATGCGGGACTCAATCCAGGGACTCCAGGATCATGACCTGAGCCGAAGGCAGTTGCTTAACCAACTGAGCCACCCAGGCGCCCCTCCTACCTCCCTATTTAACTTTAGATCTCAGATGTATGTGTCTTAACCTTTCTCTTATGCAGGGTCAGTGTTTACCCTCAAATTCTGCCTTTGGGGGTGCAGTGGAGAATGACAAACTGAATTATAAATAAACTGGAAAAAAGAGATTATAGTAATATAGCATATAATTATATAACATAATATAAATATTATAAAGATAATATAATAGTTAATCTTCACAGAAATTGAGATAAACAGAACATGAAATTTCAAGTAAAAATGGTATAGAATATGAATATAAAGTCCATAACTAAAGTCTTAAAGACAGAGAGCAAAAATCATCCCTGGGAGATAGTGGATGATGCTTTTTTTCTTGGTTTCCTCAGGAACGGGTTAACTTGTTTGGTTTCCGGAGCCGATACAATGGATCTGACAGTAGTGGGGAAGGAAAAGGTAGGATCAATAGGAGGATGAGGACTAGAGAAGGAGGTGAGGAGAGGACATAGAGAGGGAGGTCCTTCATGAGGGCAGCAACTGAACCTTTATTTTATATCCAGTGTCATCCACCTAGTTCTGGATTCTCTAACAGGAGGCTCTGCATGAATGCCATTGACCAAGTGTCCAGGGTGGATGGATGGATAGATGGATGGGTGAAGAGAGGAATGGAGAAAAAAAGAGGGTAGGAAGGGAGGGTGCGTGTTGAAGAGTGGTGGGACTTTGGAAAAGGTGGTGCTGTGATAATCTAGGGCCATGTTTTATGGAGAAAATGCCACTGGGACATGAAAGGCAGAGTTAGAAGACTGCTTCTCTGGGATCAGCGCCATTAACTCATCATCTAATTTATTGGATAAATTCTTTAGCCTTTCCTTCCTATTCCTGTTCTAGACTTAAGTCTTTCTGGAGCTAACAGCCCAGATTCCTGCATGGAGAAAGAAGAGGAAGAGTCAGAGTTGGAGGCAGAGGAGTTGGAAGAGGAGGAAGAAAAAAAAGTAAGATTGATCTTGGGGATTGCTTTTAGGAGATTCCTGTAGGACGTCTGGTTGGCATGGATTTATACTTACTAGGGGACCATCCTGTGCCTGGCTTAGGGTGGCCCTGACTAGCTGGTCTTATCTCTTAGGGGTCTTCAGGGAAGGGGACTCTCCTCTTTCCTCAGTTATTCTCTCTAATATATCACATTTCTAGGAACTTATTTCTTGGTTATCATCTCAGTTCTTAATGTAGTGCTTTGGTTCTTACTAGAGCAATTTCAGTGAATAGCAGGTTGCCTCTCTTCACTCTCGGTCCTCCCTTGTGTGGACCCTTAATCTTAAGTGTCTTAATAGTCATTCACTTGCCTCCTTAGGCTCTTTTCAAGCATATGAAATATAGATTTTAAAAAAAATTTTAAAGGGGCGCCTGGGTGGCTCCGTCATTGAGCGTCTGCCTTCGGCTTAGGGCATGATCCTGGGGTCCTGGGATTGGGCCCTGCGTCAGGCTCCCTGCTCAGCGGGAGGCTTGCTTCTCCCTCTCCCACTCCCCCGGCTTATGTTCCCTCTCTCCCTGTGTCTCTCTCTGTCAAATAAATAAATAATTTTTTAAAAAGATTTATTTATTTATTTGAGAGAAAGAGAGAGAGTATGTGTGTGGGATGAAGAGGAGAACACAGGGGACGCAGAAGGAGAGGGAGAGAGAATCCCAAGCAGACTCTGTGCTGAGTGGGAGCCCAATGCAGAGCTTGATCGTATGACTCTGAGATCATGACCTGAGCCGAAACCAAGGTTGGATGCTTTAACTGAGTCACCCCACTCTGGTGGGGGTGTTGATAATGGGAAAGGCTATGCACGTGTGGAGACAGGAGGGATATGGGAACTCTCTGTACTTTTCTCTCAATTTTGCTGTGAACCTAAAACCACTCTTTAAAAAAGTCTAAAGTATTTTTTTTAAATCTGTATTTCAGGCTGGGGCACCTGGGTGAATATTTTCACAGCCCTGAAAATCCTGTGTGCTCTACCTATTCACCCCTCTCCCCACAACTCCTGACAACCCCTAATCTTTTTATTGTCTCAATAGTTTTGCCCTCTCGAGAACATCATATAGTTGGAATCAGACTGGCTTCTGAGAAATATACATTTAAGTTTCCTTCATGTCTTTTCATGGTTTGATAGCTTGTATCTTTTTTTTTTTTTATCTGAATTTTTCCATTTTCTGGATGTACCATATTTATTGATTCCTTCATTTACTGAAAGATATCTTGGTTGCTTCCAAATTTGGACAATTATGAATAAAGCTGCTATGAACGGCTGCATACAGGCTTTTGTGAGAACATAAGTTTTCAACTCCTTTGGGTAAATACCAAGGAGCTTGATTGCTGGATTGTATGGTAAGAGCATGTTTAGTTTTGTAAGAGAACAAACTGTCTTCCAAAGTGGCTATACCATTTTGCATTCCCATCAGCCTTGAGTGAGATTTTCTGTTGTTCCACATCCCTGCTAGTATTTGGTGTTGTCAGTGTTCCAGATTTTAGCCATTCTAATGGGTGTGCAGTGGTATTTCATTGTTGTTTTAATTTGCATTTCCCTGATGACATATGATCTGGAGCATCTTTTCATATTCCTATTGGCCATCTGTACATCTTCTTTGGTGACGTGCCCATTAAAATGTTTGGTCCATTTATTTAATTGTATTATTTATTTTTTTTATTGTTGAGTTTTATGAGTTGTTTAGATAACAGTCCTCAGTCAGATGTGTCTTTTACCAATATTTTCTCCCAGTCTGTGGCTGGTTTTCTCATTCTCTTGACGTTGTCTTTTGCGGAGTGGATGTTTTTAATTTTAATGAAGTCAGTCTATTAATTGTTTCTTTCATGGATCGTGCCTTTGGTGTTGTATATAAAAAGTCACTGCCATACCCAAGGTTATCTATATTTTCTCCTGTGTTATCTTCTAGGAGTTTTACAGTTTTACATTTTTACATTAGATCTATAATACATTTTGAGTAAATTTTTGTGAGGGGTGTAAGGCTGTGTCTAGGTTCATTTTTTTTGCATGTGGATGTGCAGTTGTTCCAGCATATTTGTTGAAAAGACTGTCATTGCCTTTGCTCTTTTGTCAAAGATCAGCTGACTATTTTTATGTGGGTCTATTTTGGGGCTCTCTGTTCTGTCCCATTGACCCATTTGTTCTTTTGCCAATTCTACACTGTCTTGATTACTGTAGCTTTATAATAAGTATTAAAGTTGGCTAGGGTCAGTCCTCCAGCTTTGTCCTTCTTCAGTATTGTGTTGGCTATTTTGGGTCTTTTGCCGTTCCATATAATCGTAGAATCCGTTTATTGATACCTACAAAATAACTTGCTTGGGTTTTGTTTGGAATTACGTTGACTCTATATATCAAACTGGGAAAAACTGTTGAAATATTAAGTCTTCCTGTCCACAAACATGGAATATCTATTTATTTAATTCTTTGGTTTTATTCATCAGAGTTTTGTAATTTTACTCATATAGATCTTCTACATGTTTTGTTAGAATTATACCTAAGTATTTAAATTTTTTGGTGCTACTATAAAGGGTTTTGTGTTTTTAATACCAAATTCCATTGTTCATTGATGGTATATAAGAAAGTGATTGACTTTTACATATGAACCTGTATCCTGCAACCTTGCTATAAATGTTTATTAGTTCTGGAGTTTTTGTTGATCCTCTTGGATTTTTCTATGTAGGCGATTATGTTATCTGCAAACAGAGATAGTTTTCCGGTTGATCCTTGAACAGGTTTGAATTATGCGGGTCCACTTATATGTGGATTTTTATCCCCACAAATATAGTGCAGTACTGTAAATATATTTTCTTTTCCTTATGATTTTAATATCTTGTTTTCTCTACCTTTATTGTAAGAATACAGTATATAATACATATAATGTACAAAATACATGTGAATCATCTGTGTTATTGGTAAGGCTTCCAGTCAACAGTAGGTTATTAGTAGTTAAGTTTTGGGGGAGTAAAAAATTATACACAGATTTTCCACTGTGTGAGGGGTCAGCTCCCCTAACCCCTGCACTGTTTAAGGGTCAACTGTATTTATTTCTTCCTAATATCTCTATCTTTTATTTCTTTTTGTCTTACTGCATTAGCTAGAACTTCCAATATGATATTGAAAAGGAGTGATGAGAGGAGACATCCTTGCTTTGTTCCTGATCTTAGGGGGAAGGCTTCTAGTTTCTCAGCATTAAGTATGATATTAGTTATAGGTTTTTTTGTAGATGTTCTTTGTCAAGTTGAGGAAGTTACCCTCTCTTCCTAGTTTACTGAGAGTTTTGACCATGAATGGTGTTGGATTTTGTCAAATGTTTTTTCTGTATCTATTGATAGGATCATGTGATTTTTTTTTTTTTTGCCCCTTGATGTGATGGATTACATTAATTGATTTTCAAATGTCAAACCAGTCTTGCATGCCTTGAATAAATCCCATTTGTTCATGGTGTATAATTCTGTTTATACATTGTTGGATTTAATTTACTAATATTTTGTTGAGGATTTTTGTATCTCTTTTCATAAGAGATATTGGTCTGTAGTTTTTTTGTAGTGTCTTTGACTGATTTTGGTATTCAGGTAATGGTGGCCTCATAGAATGAGTTAAGAAGTATTCTCTGCTTCT
The DNA here is from genome assembly GCF_004348235.1 of Phoca vitulina. Taxonomy (NCBI): domain Eukaryota; kingdom Metazoa; phylum Chordata; class Mammalia; order Carnivora; family Phocidae; genus Phoca; species Phoca vitulina. Next base: position 506,576 of record NW_022589748.1, on the reverse strand, counting down.
TTTCTCTGAAAGAGATTATAGAGAATAGGCATAATTTCTTCCCTAGTTTGATGGAATTCACCAGTGAACCCATAGGTCTGGTGCTTTCTGTCTTGGAAGGTTGGCTACAGGTTACTGATTCAATTTTGTTAATAGATATAGACCTATTTAGATTGTCTGTTTCTTCTTGTGTGAATTTAGACGGATTATATCTTTTAAGGAATCGGTCCATTTCCTCTTGGTTATCAAATTTGTTTGCATAGAATTATTCATAGTATTCCTTTATTATCCTTTTAATGTTCATGGACTCTGTAGTATATTGTCTGATATTAGTAATTTGTTCCCTCTCTCTCTTTTTCTTGGTTAGCTTGGCTAGAGGCTTATCAATTTTATTGATCTTTTCAAAGAACCAGCTTTTTTGTTTCATTGGTTTTCTCTACTAATTTCCTGTTCTCATAATCCCATCAATTTCTACTCCAATTTTTATTATTTCTTTTCTTCAGCTCACCTTTTTAAAATTTTAACTGTTAATTTATTTGATTTTTGAAGGTGAAAAACTATTTGAGGAATCAAGTCAAACACTAATTGGGAATTGTGGTGGGGAAACACAAGGCTCACTTTGCTAACAAGCAGTATTTGCTGGAAGAATTTCAGAAAACAGTGCCAAGAGGCCAGCCTAGCTGTGTGGCCCTAAAGGAAGTCACAATATCTGAAACCCCAGATCTGCTTATTTGTAAAATGAAGAGATTAGGCCAGGTGACCTCATGACCTCTAAATGTCCTTCCAGAACTTAATTTCATCCTACTAGGCTCAACAATTAAGGGCAAAGGACCATAGGGAAAGTGCTGTCCACTCAGGAGCCACACAGAGAAATTAAGAATTTTTAGAAAAAGCTTCAGGGATCTCTGTCATCACTTCATTCAATCTTCAGCTCACTTTGGATTTAACTTGCTCTTCTTTTTCTAGTTTCCCAAGGCTGAAACTTCGACTACTAATTTTAGATCTCTCTTCTTTTCTAATATATGTGTTCAATGCTAAATTTCCCTCTAAGTACTGCTTTTGCTGTATCCCACAAATTTTGATAAATTGTGTTTTCTTTTTCATTTAGTTCATATTTTAAATTTCATTTAGTTCCATATTTTAAAATTTCTCTTGAGATTTCTTCTTTGACCCATGTGTTATTTAGAAGTATGTCATTTAATCTTTATGTATTTAGGGACTTTTTAGTTATCTTTCTGTTACTGATTTCTAGTTTAACCGTGTTGTGGTCTGGGAGCAGACACTGTATGATTTCTATTATTTTAAATATGTTAAGTTTTGTTTTATGGCTCAGAATGCAATAAATTTTGGTGAATGCTCCATGTGAGCTTGAGAAGAATATGTATTCTGATATTGAATACAATGAAGTAACTTGTAGATGTCACTTATATCCAGTTGATTGATGGTGTTGTTGAGTTCAGCTACGTCCTTCCAGATATTCTGGTGTCCATGGATCTATCCATTTTTGATAGAGTGGTGTTGAAGTCTCCAGCTATGATAGTGGATTCAACTATTTCTTTTTGCAGTTCTGTCAGTTTTTGCCTTATGTAGTTTGGTGCTCTGTTGTTAGGCTCACTTTAAGGATTGTTGTATGCTCTTGGAGAATTGACCCCTTTATCATTATGTAATGCCATTCTTTATCCCTGATAACTTTCCTTGCCTTGAAATCTGCTTTGTCTGAAATGAAATAGCTACTCCTGCTTTCTTTTGATTAGCGTTAGCATGGTGTATTTTTCTATTTACTTTTATAGTGTGTATATATATATATATCTTTATGTTTAAAGTAGACTTCTTGTAGACAACATATAGTTTGGTCTGTTTTTTAATCTACTCTGACAATCTGTGTCTTTTAATTGGTGTATTTAGACCATTAACATTCAAATTAATTATTAATATAGTTAGATTCATATCTATAATATTTGTTACTATTTTCTATTTGTTGCCCTTGTTCTTTCTTATTTTTGTTTTCCACTCTTTTTCTGCCCTAAGTCTGTGTGTGTGTGTGTGTGTGTGTTTTTAAGATTTTATTTTATTTTATTTTATTTTTTTTTTAAAGATTTTATTTATTTATTTGACAGAGAGATACACAGCGAGAGAGGGAACACAAGCAGGGGGAGTGGAAGAGGGAGAAGCAGGCTTCCTGCTGAGCAGGGAGCCCGATGTGGGGATCATGACCTGAGCCCAAGGCAGACGCTTAACGACTGAGCCACCCAGGCGCCCTTAAGATTTTATTTTTTAAGTAATCTCTACACCCAGCGTGGGGCTTGAGCTTACAACCCCTGAGATCAAGAGTCTCATGTTCTACCAACTGAGCCAGGCAGGCACCCTCCAAGTGGTTTTTTGTTTTGTTTTGTTTTTGGAGAGAGGAAAAGTGTGTGTGCAAGTGGTGGGGAGGGGCAGAGTAAGAGGGAGAGAGAGAATCTTAAGCAGGCTGCATGCTCAGGGTGGAGCCCCTCTCAGGGCTTGATCTTATGACCTTGAGATCGTGACCTGAGCCAAAACCAAGAGTTGGGTGCTTAACTGACTGAGCCACCCAGGTGCCCCTCCCCACCCTGCAAGTGTTTTTAACTGAGCATTTTATGTGATTCTGTTTTCTCCCCTTCCTTAGCCTATCAGGTTAAGATGTTCTTTTCCTTTGGCTTTTTCCGGGCTTTTTCTTTTTTTAAAGTTATTAAATTCCAGGCAGTTAACATACAGTGTAATATTAGTTTCACGTGTACACTCTAGTGACTCAGCACTTCCATACATCACCTGGTGCTCATCACAATAAGTGTACTCCTTAATCCTCAGGGCTTTTTCTTTATCTTTGATTTTTTATAGTTTGTAGATAACATGCCTACATGTGGTTCTTTGGCATTTATCCTTCTTGGTGTTCTCTGAGCTTCCTGAATCTGTGGTTTGGTGTCTGAGAAACTCCTCAGTCATTATTGTTTTTAATATTTCTTGGGTTTCTTTCTTTTTTTCTTCTCCTTCTGGTATTCCCATTGTGCATATGTTACACATTTTACAGTTATCCCACAATTCTTGGATATGTTAGTTTTTGGGTTTTTTTTTTCTGTCTTTGTTCCCTTTGCTTTTCAGCTTTGAAGTTTTCTCTTGAGATAACCTCAAGCTCAGGGATTCCTCCTCGTCCATGCTCAGTCTACTAATAAGCCCATCAAAGACATTTTCTGCATTTCTATTACAATGTTTTTGATCTCTAGCACTCCCTTTTGATTCTTTCTTAGGATTTTCATCCTTTTGCTTATATTGCCCATCTGTTCTTGCATGCTATTTTATCCATTAGAGCCTTTTGCATATTAATCATATTTGATTTCAGTTTCCAGTCTGATAATTCCATGCCATGTCTGGTTTTGGTATTTGTTCTGTCTCTTCAAATTGTGTTTTTTGCCTTTTGATATGCCTTGTAGTTTTTTCTTGATTGCCAGACACAATGTGCCAGGTAAAAGAAACAGTTGTAAATATGCCTTTTTTTTTTTTTTTAAGATTTATTTATTTATTTTAGGTGGGGAGAGGGAGGGAGAGTGTGAGTGGGGATAGGGGCAGGGGGAGAGAGAATCTTAAGCAGACTCCCCGCTGAATGTGAAGCCTGATTCGGGCTTGATCCCACAACCCTGAGATTACGACCCAAGCCAAAAATCAAGAGTCAGACGCCCAACCAACTGAGCTACCCAGGCACCCCTAAATATGCCTTTAGTAATGTGGTGGTAAGGGTCAGGGGAGGGGATGTGTTCTATAGTCCTACTATTAGGTCTCATGTCTTTTTTCTTTTTTAAAAAATTTAACTTATTTAAGTAATCTCTATACTCAATGTGGGGCTCGAACTCACAACCCTGAGATCAAGAGTTGTACCCTCTTCTGACTGAACCAGCCAGGCAACCCTAGATCTCATGTCTTTAATGAACCTGTGCTCTGGACTATGAACTTCAAAGTGTTTCTTAGTGTTTCCCCCCCGTACACACACACCCCCGATTAGGTGGGACAGGATGGTTAGAGTGGGCTGGGGTTAAATATTTCTCTTCCCCCTGGACAGTCAGGCTCTGATAATATCCCAGTAGATTAGGCTGTGGTTAACTAGTTTCTCCTGAGAGCAGGCCTTTGTCAGAAGGATAGAGTGCTCTGGTGTATTTCAAAATGGTTCCTTTTGCGCTCCTCCTGCTGGAAGCATGAAGGGATTTTTCTCTGATGTTTTATGTGAGAACCTGGTCAGATTCCTGGAGGTCAAACTCACAAAAGTCTGGGAGCACCTATAAGACGGGGCACCACTGGAGTTTTTAACTCCCAGACTTGTCTGCATTGAACAATTTATTTAGTACTGTTGAGGTTTTCTTGCCCTGGAACTGGTTCTTGTGAGAAGTACTGGTTCTTCTGCTTCTGAGTCTGTGCTCTGGTAAGTTATGTCTTCCTGCATTTGCCTCTCTGTCTCTTCAGGGTTGGTGGCCCTGTGTCCTTCCCTCTTTGATCAAAACAAAAAGAGTTGTTGATTTTTCAGTCTGTTCAGCTTTTTTACTTGTTGTTAGAACAGAGTGATGACTTCCAAACCTCTTACATGTATAACTGGAAACTGGAAGTCCTGAAATACAGATTTTTTACTTTCTCTTTTAATCATTTTCTTATTGAGGAAAAATTGGCCTGTAACATTATATAGGTTTCAGGGGTACAACATTGTAATTCAATATCTACATGCACTATGAAGTGATCAACACTAAGAGTCTAGTTATTGGTTTAACTTTTAATTTAACAGTTTTTTTTAAATCATGTTCATGGCCTAACTTTATTTCTTTCTCTTGTGCATAAAGCCTTGTACTGACTAATACCAAATAGAATGGAAAGGAGAACAGTTTTATCTTTGTTGTCATTGATTTAAACAGTATCAGGCTACAGAACCCAATGTGACTCCCCTAACCACCCATCATTTCTGTAGCATCCCACTCTATTAAAAACACAATTATATGACTTCATTTGTATTTTCTTATTTTTCTCTCTCATTCTCAGGACCCGACTTTGCCCAGTCCCAAGCCAGCCAAAATTCAGACCAAAAAACCCAAGGCAAGAGGTAAGCAAGCCAGCTGGGAACAGGTATATGCGGCCATTAAGGCAGAGCAGAAGCAGACAGTGGGAGGGGTCTGCAGGTCACCGGATCTTACTGGCTGTCTCAGCTCTAAACTCTGCAAAAATGGTCAAGATTCCTACTAGTGTCACCAGGGAAGCTGTAACCTCCTCGCTTCTCTGTTCTGATTATAAAATCTTAAGTTAAAGGTGGAATGAATGTCTTAAATTCTTAGCCAAGAAGGATGACTTCCTGGAGGAGGCAGGCTATGAGGAAAAACATAATAAGAAGAAGGTCCAAAAAAAAAAAGAAGAAGGTCCAGAACGAAAAAAGGCGGGGGGGGGGGGGGGGGGGGGGTAGAGAGAGAGAGGGAGGAAGAGAGAAACAAAGAGAAATATTTGGGAAAAAGGAGGGAACTGAGAGAACTCACTACATTGAGAATGAGCAGAGGATGCAGGGCAGAGACTAACTGTGGGGAGTCCATGGACCCTTGCCAAACTGTCATTTAGAGAGAAATAAACAAATGTCCTTCATGGTTGGGGGGTGGGGGTGATGCGGGCCTAACAGATGGACAAGATGTGACCCTGCAAAAGAAGACAATGAAGAGAGCTCTGGGAAATGAATCTGCAGCCCCTCCTGTACCCATAATAGGAAGGAAAGAAGGGCATGGGAAATCGGAACCTGACCAGCCAGGTAAGGCTCAGGGCCTGGGCAAAACTATGGGAAATGAGGTTCAAGTCTGTGTCTCCCCTCCCTGGATCATTTCTTAACTTTATAGCTTCTCATTACTTTTAAAAAGAATAAAAATTAGGGGCATCTAGGTGGCTCAGAGGTTAAGCGTCTGCCTTCGGCTCAGGTCATGATCTCCAGGTCCTGGGATTGAGCCCCACGTTGGGTTGCCAGCTCAGTGCGGAGTCTGCTTCTCCCTCACCCTCTGCCTCTCCCCCTGCTTGTGCTCTCTCTGTCAGTCTCTCTCTCTCTCGAATGAATGAATGAATAAATAAAATCTTTAAAAAAAGGGGCGCCTGGGTGGCTCAGTCGTTAAGCGTCTGCCTTCGGCTCAGGTCATGATCCCAGGGTCCTGGGATCGAGCCCCGCATCGGGCTCCCTGCTCCGCGGGAAGCCTGCTTCTCCCTCTCCCACTCCCCCTGCTTGTGTTCCCTCTCTCGCTGTCTCTCTCTGTCAAATAAATAAATATTAAAAAAAAAAAAAATCTTAAAAAAAAAAAAAAGAACAAAAATTAGGTATTTCAGATTGCAGAGTGTAGCACAAAATGGTTATTGATGTCATTTGATCCAAGGACAGGAGAATGGTGAGGAGTGGGGGAAACTGATGTTTATCGAGTATTGCTGTGAGCTGGCTAGATAGATACTCCTTGCTGGTTCCCTTTAATTCTTTCAATATCTCTATGACTAGACAGTTGCCATTTTAGAGATAAGGGGATTAAAGCCCAAAGGGTTTAAAATTTGCTCAAGACCCAGGACTAGCATATGGCTAGATCCGTGGCTTAAATCCAGGTCTTTCTAACTCCAAAGCCCATTTTCTTTCTATTGAGAAAAGTCATCTTTCCCAGAGATTTTTTTGGACATAGGAATTTAAGAGTTTGACTTGTAAAAGGGAAGGCCAAATGGCCTAATAGGACTCTCAGTTTCATCACTTTTTCATCCAGGCCCTAAGAAAAAATTTAAAGCTCCTCAAAGCAAAGCCTCAGGAACCAGCTTGTCTGAGGACAAAGAAGCTAGTATGGTGCCCAAGGGCCTGACCCCACCAGCTCATCGCGGGGTCTGTCCCGTGGGAGGGAAAGAAGGCTGGAAGTGTCCTCCAGAGGCTGGAAGTGTCCCCCCTGACAATGACGCCTCCAGTGACCTGGACCTGGAGCAACTTCTGGAAGATGTTGGAAGAGAGCCGGAGCAGCTGGAGGGGCCGCGGTGTGGAGATGACCCTGGGGAGTTCACCTTGGCGTTCTTCGAGGAATAGCTGTGTGCACCTGCCTCCCTGCTGCTCTCTCACCCCCTTCCCTGCCAGCAGCAGGAGAGCCCCTCAGAGGGTCCCTGAGAGGCTGCTAAGGGTGGGGCTTGTTCATCGGCTACAGGTCACCTGGCTGAAGTCCCAGCTGTGCAGTTTCTGTGTTAATAAAACAGGTTATGGCTTTCCGCAGTTGGTCTCTAACCACATGCTCCCCTTTGGCTTCCCTCCCTCCCCTCCGCTCCGCTCCCTGTGGCACGTCCCTGTTTCCATGGGAGGCCGGCACAGTATAGAGATCTGGGAAGGCGGGGACACCCGAGTCCTGGGAGAAGGCTGTCGAGGAGGGCAGGTCTGGGTTCAGACCCCGGCTCAGCCACTTACTAGGTGCGTGGCCTGGAGAAAAGCGCTAACCATTGTGGTCTCTTCACGCCTCAGGTGAGTGCGTCCAGTCCCGGCTCAGCTTGTTGGAGATGCTTAATGTGGTGGTGCACTTGACACATGCTCGTTCTGATCAGAGGGGAAGGAGAATGGGTAGAGGAGGGGCAGACCCTGGGTTCTGGGCTGGCTACCAGCGTTCCGGGTTTACTGTTCCCCGCCCTAAGGCAGTCACCGAACTCCAGGACTGGGGGAGGGATCTCGGGTGTGAGCTCTTTATTATAGTTCATTTTTGGCGAGAAGGAAAAGACAGAAGTGGAAGGTGCCATCAGTTTTCTCCTTAGATGCCTTGGGGCAAATTCTAGGTACTTTTATTCTTGTGGGCAAGGGCTGGGAAGGCGGAGAGGGAGTTGGAGCAGATGGCTCTGTTTTTCTGCAGTCCTTGGTGGACTTCCACACCTGCTGACTTCTGAGTCTTCTGTGTCTGGCCGGGGTTATTATCAGAAGCTGTGACCCGCTGGGCAGCTTAGTCTGAGGAGGTCGTCCTTCAGTCCCACTCATCAGGCCTTTATGAGAGAATATAGGGTCTCCTCCTGGGGGCTCTCCTTGGGAGGGATGCAGGGAGATGCTGATGGTGATGAGGAGCTGGAGAGAGTGAGGGAGGCGTAGAGGATGCCGCTGTTGTCCTGGGCTTCATTCTGGCGAGAAGGAAGGAGAAGGGGGTGAGACAGTGGAAGGGGAGCTGTCCCCACCTGAGAGCAGTAATCCGGCACCTGAGGGCTCCACCGATGCTGCGAGCAGTCCCTCTACTCCCTCCACCCCCCCTTCTCCAAACTTCTCTTTAATTCCTTCAGGCCCTACTCCGAGGTGCTCACCTTGGGCTCCAGCTTGGGCTCCAGCTGGGGCTCTGTTTGTTGTCCTAGAAAAAAATCAAGGTGTGCTGGGGTCAGGTGGCATGCCGGCCAGGGTAGAGAAATGGGCAGGGGCCTCCAGCAGTGAGGTCATCTGCTGCATCAGGACCAGGGTCAGGCAGGAGGGATGGGTGGGGCATGTGTGTGAGCAGGGAGTGTGTGGGGAAGGATAGGCCAAGGTGGAGAGTGGGGGAGTGATGGCCATAAGAACTTACTTTTAATCCCAATGTTCTCATATTTCTCCTCTGTGTTTTGGAAGGATCCCCTGTATAGGAAGGAGAGGGCGGAAAGTGGGTTAGAGGCTGAGCAGAAGAGAGTTCAAACCTGTGTGGGGCTGGTTCTCTGTGTGGGGGCTCTGCGACCCCCTGACACTCTGAAGTGAGCTCTCATTTGAGGCTCTCTGGAGGCCTCCTGGAAGATCGAGAGGCAGTGTGCAGTGTAGCCAGTAGAGGTCCCAAGGGCCCATTGAAGGCGGATTGTCCTGGAGAAGCAGCTTTGTTGGAAGAGCCTTGGGAAGGGTGAAGTCTTGTCTGCCCTGCGCTGTTGGTACAAACTGGAGAATGAACACCAGCTCCACCCATCTCAGGTCTTCTGGAGGGTGCCCAGGCTGGAAGGGAGAGAGGGGAGGGAAGGGGCTGGAGAGAAGGAAAGAAGTTGGAAAGATGGGCTGGAGGGAAGGAGAGGTGGGAGAGTGGAGAGGAAGAGGGCTCCAGCGGGAGGGAGGGAGGCGAGGCTAGGAGCTGAGGAGGGAAGTGGCTCTGACAAAAGAGACACCCACTGGGAAAGGACCAGGAGAGCGGAGTGATAGGTGCCCTGTGCTCTTCCCATAAGGAACTTCCTGTTTCCCAAGCAGGACGAGCACTCACCTGGCTACAGTTCTGGCTTTAGTCTGCAGGCCTGTAGGGGAACAGCATATGTCAGGGTGCCATCCATAGAGGGCGCCTCTCCTCCCTGCCTTCCTGCTCTGTGTGCTCTGGGACCAGCCCCCAGAGAGACCAGGGCAGTGGAGCAGCTCTGCTGAACATACCTGGGACTCCTGAGGCTGCCCAACCCTGTCCTGTGGTCCTCAACACCAAATCAGGAGAGCTGCTCTTACCTGCACCTTCTCTCTCCCTCCTTCCCTTCCTCCCTCCCACCCTCTCTCAACTTTTCCCTTTGTTTCCTTCCCCCTTCCTTGAATTCCCTAAGCATCCCTCAACCTTGCTCCTTCTACTGCTGAGGCCCTGCCACCCATTCCTCTCCTTCCACCCTTGTCTCAGACTCATTGCTTCCTCCTGCCCTGAAACACTGGCTTTTTGTGCTTTCCTAAGTGGTGGTTGTCTCTCTCCTGCCTTGTGAACCTCATGGCGGTGACCTGGGTCTGAACTGCAGCCTGTTCCCCTCCACCCTCTGCCACTGAAACCCACCAGTCCGCCCACCACCCTCTTCCCTCCTTGTCCTCCTGAGTTTCTCTGCGGCATCTCCCAAGGATTGGCCCGTGCTTCACAGACATCCCCTCCATCACCCAACACCCCATCCTAGGAGGTCCCGTCATCCACGGAGACAACCCTCTGAACACACAGGACTCCTATGTACCCCAGACTCCAGGGCCTTCTACTTCACCATACCCTGGACTTTTTTTTTTTTAAATCTCTGGGACTGAGAACTCTGAAATATTAAATGCCAGCATCATTTTTATGCTACAACTTTCTTTCCTTCCAGCTTTCTCTTACCATCATCCTGCTTGCTATACCTGTGTGTTAACCCCATGAACTCTCGTGCCTTAATAATCCACTTTCTTTCGGGCTGTCCAAGCTCCCCGCTGATCCTCTACTCTCCACTCCCCTCTCTCGAGCTCCTTGAACTCTCCTGTTCCCCTGTCCTTATGCCACACTTAGCTGACACATCTTTAATTCTGGCTGTGGCCTATGGTGGGGGTGCTATTTGCTTACCCAATATCCATTCATTTCTTCTTACTCAGTTACAGAACCTTGATTTGATTTGGGGCGGCAGTGTCCTCCCCTCCTGATAGATGTGGGACATATGACTACATCCTCACCAATACGATTCAAGGGGAAGTTGTGGTCTTTTTGTCCTTTCTTCCTTCCTCCTGTTTCCTGCCTGGATTCAGAAATAATGGCTGGAGTCTGAGCAGCCATCTTGGATCATGAGGCAACCTTCAGGGTAGAAGCCAGTAGCCAGGACAGTGAGCAGGAAGATGGAAGCCTGAGTGCCTGAGGACAGTGGCCTCTGCCATCCGCCTCCTCATCCTTTTATACGAGGGGAAACAAGAAACTCTTATGTAAACCCTGTTACTTTTGGTCTCTGGTGCCAGCAGAGGAACATAACTTCTAACCAACAAGTTCTAGAAGTTTCTAAACCTACATGGTTGAATACTGCGAGGGGAAACATGATCATGGGCAGCGAAGCTGTTACAGAGCTCTGGCTTCTCATCTGGGTGGAATCCTGAAATACCATCTTCCATTCCCTCAGTGACTATCACAGCTCTTCATCTCTGACCCTCATCCTCACTCTAGAGACAACCGCTGTGATTTTTCCTCTGCAGAATTAAAAACAATTTGTATATCGTTGAGTTTATCAATATTTTTATTCATGGCTTTAGGTTTTATGTCATACTAGGGAGGCCATCTCCACTCCATGGATATAAGATGGTCTCACAAGCTTTCCTCTAGTACTAGGGTTATTTTCCCTCTCATTTAACTCTTTGATTGATCTCTGTGGAATTTATTTTGGTGCAAATTATAGATCACATTATTTTCTCAGATGGCTGCTCAATTGTTCCAGCACCATGTGTTGAATGACTCCTCTTTCCCCATTGATTAGAAATGCTACTTATTAACCTACTAAATTCCTGAATGTATTTTGATCTGTTTCATCCTGCCTATATTTGGGCTTTTCTCTTTTCATATACTGGTTCATCTGTGTTTCAGTATGACAGCATGGAATCATTTTAATTATTACAACTTAATACTTGCAGGTGCTAATGCTCATGTGGTCCTTATTCCGTGCCAGGATCTATTCTCAATGCGTTACATTTAATTGTCATGACAACCCCCAGGGTAAGTATTATTACTCTTCTCATTTTACTGATGAGTGAGTTGAGGCACAGAGGAATAGTATCATTGCACCAGAGTTTACTCGGCCAGGATTTGACTGCAGGCAGTCCAGACTCTGTGCTCTTCATCTCTGTGCTTTAATGTCTGATGGGGCTAATCTCCTCTCACTGAAAATTTTCTTCAGAGGAATTTCAAATCAATATTGGAGCGTGTTGGGGTGTAAATAATGAATGCCTCTAGCCCTGTCCTCTTGAGCTATAAGTGCATACATCCACATTTCTGATGAACATCTCTACTCAGATGCCACACAGGCATCTCTAACATATCCCAAACTAGAGAACCATCGTTCTCCCCCAAACATGGTCTTTGACCTTCTGTGTTCTCTAATTTACTTGGTGGTTCACCATGGATTCATTCACCCAAGTTCTTCTACTCCCTCGCCTCTACACCAGTCCAATCACCAAGTCATACTGTTTTTCCCTCTTAAACTGTTCCAGGATCAGGCTCTCTCCCTCCATCCACCACCAGCACATTAGATTGGCCCCTCATAGCCCACTTCTGGCCCTTCCCACAGACTGATGTATCTGTAATGCAGAGCTGAGGTTGCCTCTGGGATCAGAAGCTCTTGGGTGTCATTTACAAGCTTCTCTTCTCCCACCTCCAGCCTCCCCCACAGCACTGAGCTACATAGAGTTCCTGCACTGATTTCCTGCACCTGCATGGACAGTGACCTCCTCACCACCCTCACCATTTGCCTGGCTAATTCTCTTATATTCTTTGAAAATTTTTGCAGGGTAACTTCCTATGGGAAGTCCTCCCTGATTCCCCTCCTTTCTTCCAACCTACCACAGCTCTTTCAAATGAGGCAGTCACTCCGTCTCCCCTCCCTCCACCACGGAGTTCCTTGAAAGCAGGACCTATGCTTTATTTACATTTGCAATCTCCAATTACAAGCCAGACCCTGGAAAATAGGCCCTCAACCAAAGCTTGCTGAGCTGAGCCAACTTCCTGTCCCTTCTGTTCTTGCCTTACTCTTCCCAGGGCTGACCCTCCAGTCCCCATGAACTAAAAGGTGAGGATTGATGAGAAATGATTAAGTCAAAAGACAAAAACTAGAAAATGATCAAATTTGTGGAGAGGGATTGGTCTGGAGCAGTGGTTCTCAAACTTGATCACACACAGACGCCACTTGATGAGACCTTTAAAAATGCAGATTCCCAAGCCCAGACTTCAAGCCCAGCAGGGATCTGCATTTTTTAACCAGTACCTGGGGTCATTCTGATGCTGGTGGTTCTGAGAAACACAGTTGGGAAGCTTGGTGGGGGGCGTGGCCCAGAACCACTTACCTTTTCTTTTCTTCCACCTGAGGTAGAGTATCAGTCCCAAAATTGCAATTATGAGCACAGCACCAGCCAGTGCCACCCCAACTGCAGCTCCCCCACTCAGGGGTGAAGACGCTGAGCTCCCAGGGCCTTCCAAGACACTGAGGCCAGTGGTGGTGGGGGCAGTGGTGGTGGGGCCCTCGGTGGTCCTCTTGGCAGCTGAGAAGACATGAGAATTTAGCAGATTCTCCCCTGGAGGACTGGAGGTTTCTGGATGAAACTTGTCACCTTGTTCCCTAGTTTGGGGAATATTGGGGGTGGGGAGCAACTCTCTGAAGCTCTCAAACAGGGAGGGGGTAATGAATCCACATCACCCAGCTTAAATGCTGACTCTACCTCCCATCAGTGGTGTGACCTCAGAACCTCATTTCATGGCCGACAAATAGGGATCACTAAATCACAGGAAGAAAAAACATTTTTTCATTGTGGTAAAATATAGGTAACATAAAATTTACTGTTTTAACCATATTTAAGTATATAATTCAGTGGCATTAAGTACATTCACAGTGTTGTGCAACCATCACCACTATCCTTCTCCAGAACTTTTTCATTTTCTCAAACCGAAACTCTGTCCCCATTAAACACTCACTACACACCCCCTTCCCCAGCCCCAGACACCCACTGTTCTGTTCTCTGTCTATGAATTTGACTGCTCTAGGGACTTCTGGTAAGTGGAACCAAACAGTATTTGTCCATTCTGGATTGTTTTAATAAGTGACAAAACATCTGTAAAGCACCTAGTATATATTAGAAATATGTTTTTAAGATTAAATTAATATATATTGAACTTTACTTCCTACAAAAAGATTGTACCTTTGTAGATGTTTAATGCACTGTTTAAAAACTGACAGAATGCTAAGCCACAGGAAAAAATTCAACTCCAATAAAATCTTCAGGTTAGTGTGGACCAAATTTTCTGTCAACCCTCATAAGAAAGGAATAATAAAACCATCTTTTAATTGAGATAAAAATTTTAAAGTCTTAAACAAATGTATATAACATGCTATTTAGAAAAATAAAAACCAGAGGAATACATATTAAAAAAAAAAACCTCCTAGAATGTGACTAAAGCCACACTCTAAGCCAAATTCATAGTATTAAGTGCTTTTATTATTTAAAACAAGAAGAAATTTGAAAAATGAACAGAATAGTCGATTCCTTAGAAAAAGTATCAAAACCTGAAAGAAGGCAGCCCTATGAAAACCTAGAGGAAAAAAGTAATGAAACCTATGTAGGAATAAATTTATTATGAATCAGGACAACAGAAATAAATGCAGGAAGTGGTTATTTAGGGGAAAACCAAACAAAAAAACAAGAAACAAACAAGAAAATAGACAAGACTCTTGCAAACCTAACAAGAGTCTGCTGAAATCATTTGTGAGTATATGCTCAATTATAGGCTGATAAATTTTAAAAACTGAATTAGATGATTTTCTGAAATAAAAATTTTTGAAAATAGAGTTAAGTAGTACACTTTCAGTGATAGGTAAACAAAGAAGTAAGAACTTTAGGGATGCCTGACTGGCTCAATCAAAAGACATGAGACTCTTGGTTTGGGGGTCATGAGTTTGAGCCCCACATCCGGGGTAGATTTTACTAAAAAAAAATAAACTTGAAAAAAAATAGTGAGAACTCTATTAAAGAACTACCTATCATAATTAGGATTCCAAGCTCAGGAGGTTTTATGGGTAAATTCTTATGAAAATTTAAGGAACAAATAATTCCCAAATAGATTCTAGAACACAGAGAGAGATGGAAAACAATGCAATTCTAATTCATTTCATAAAATTAATGTAACCCTGACGCTACTTTCCATTCATAATTTTTTTTTTTTAAGTGCAGGTTAAAATGATAAAGGCCTGTGTTTCTTATAGATCTGAGTGGAGGAAAATACCCAGGACTGGCACATTGGGAGCGTAGGTTGACACAACCTTTGGGAATGCATTTGCAAAATGTAACATACCCAGGCATGCCCTTTGACCCAATGATTTCAGTGCTAGAAATTTATCCTGTGGAAATGCTGAACAAGTGTTCAAAGGCCTGTGTTTAGGGGTGTTCTTTGCAGCTTTGTTTGTGATGTGGTAGCAGCTTAGAAGACTGAGGGGCACCTGGGTGGCTCAGATGGTTAAGCATCTGTCTTCGGCTCAGGTCATGATCCCAGGGTCCTGGGATCGAGCCCCACATCGGGCTCTGTGCTCAGCAGGGAGCCTGCTTCTCCCTCTCCCTCTGCCTGCCTGTCTGCCTACTTGTGATCTCTCTCTCTCTCTGTCAAATAAATAAATAAAATCTTTAAAAAAAAAAAACCCAAAAACCCAGAAGACTGAGTAAGTAGATTGTGATACATTGCTGCGGGCGGGACACCCTGCAGCCTTTTTTTAAAAAAGGCAGAGCTGTATATGTACTGAAATGGAAAGATACTTTGTGGTCCGGGGAAATGTAAGCAAGTTGTAGAGCAGAATAGTACATGGTTTGATTCTATTTGTGTTATGTATCTGTATCTGTATCTATTATCTGTAAGAGAGAACATTTTGCAGAAAGGAGTAGTGGCTGGGGAGATAAAGTGCAGAGAAAAAAAAAAATAGTCTTCATTTGACTCCCTTATGTATTGTTTGACCTTTTTTTTTTTTAATGATGTGCAAGTATTACCAGTACCTTTATTATTTTCAAAATTTAACATTTATCAAACTTGTGTAGGCACATAATTTATTTTTAAAAAAAAGATTTATTTATTTATTTGAGAGAGAGAGTACGGGGTGGGGGGGCAGAGGAAGAGGGAGAAAGAGAATCCCAAGCTGACTCCCCGCTGAGTGTGGAGCAGGACATGGGCTCAATCTCAGGATCCTGAGATCAGGGCCTGAGCCAAAACCAAGAGTCAGTTGCTTAACCAACTGTACCACCCAGGCGCCCCAACAGGCACATAATTTAAAGAGTCCACAAATTCCATACAGTTTATAAAAACCGTAGCCCCTGCATAAGCCCACCTTTAGCTATTTCTTCTGACATTAACCTTGTATTTCTAAATCACATCAATATATAGCTATTGCTTGACTTGTCTCACGTCGTGTTTAATTACTTCCTACCATTGAAATCGAGGATTTAGATCTCTCACACCCCCATTTTCTCCATTTTACTCGACAGTCCAGCATTTGATGTTCTTTTCACGACATGGGTTCTTCACTTGGCTTCTGGAACACCATTCTCTTTGTTCTTTTCCTGCGTCCCTAGCAGCTCCTTCTATCTTCTTGTTGATTCCTCCTTTTCCTAACCTGTAACAGTCATGGGACCTCCTTAGTTCAGTCTAGGACCCCCTCTCTATCTACACTCACTTCCCAGATAATTTATCTGGGATAATTTATTAATCCCATGGCATTAATTATCAGCAACATGCCAATCCTGCCCAAATTTACATATCCAGCTACCTCTCTCCCCACTCTTCCAAGTCCTGTATCTCACTGCCTACTCACACCTCCATTTGTTTGTCTTATAATGTCTCAAATTTCAGATGTCAAGAACAGAACTCTTGATTTCCTCCCAAGCCTGTTCCTCCCCCATGTCCCCCTCTCTGTAAATAGCAACACCATCCTTCAAGATGCTCAGGCCAAAAGCCTTAGAGTCACCCTTGCTTCTTCTCTTTCTTATCCCCACATCCCATCATCTGCAAATCCTGTCTGCTTAGTCTTCAAAATATAAGCAGCATCTCCCCTGCCCTTGTTGTCATCCTATTCAACACATATCACCTCTCACTGGTATCCCTGCTGGTGACCTTGCTCATCTTTACAGTCTGATTCTCCATACAACATCTGGAGGGACGCTTGTACAATGCACATCAGAGCACAGCAGGAAACCCTCACTAGACTCATTGTGCTGAGTGAAAGTTCTTTCCCTGGCTTTCAGAGCCACACAGGACCTGCCCCCACTGCCTGTTCTGATCTCACCTCCTGCCACCATCAGCTTCTTCATCTGCTTCAGCTGTACTTGTCCCACCTCATGGCCTCTGCCCTTGCTGATCCCTCTTGACTGGAACATTCTTCTCCAGACCTCTCCCTCACTTCCTACAGATCTGTGCCTAGGCTGGTTTTCTCTGATGGCTTCTCTTAGATCCACTCCCCAACTCTTCTCCACCTGCTTTGTGCCTTTCGAGGCTGGTTTTAGTGGACTCCATCCATGGGCTCTCTCACACACTGGTTCCTATTCAGTGGCCAGTAGGAGTCACCATCAGGAGATAGAGGGAGAGGGGCGCCTGGGTGGCTCAGTCGGTTAAACGTCTGCCTTTGGCTCAGGTCATGACCCTGGGGCCCTGAGATCGAGCCTCACATCGGGCTCCCTGCTCAGTGGGCAGTCTGTTTCTCCCTCTCCCTCTGCCCCTCCCCGTGCCACCCCCCAGCCCCCACTCGTGCTCTCAATCTCACTCTCTCAAATAAATAAATAAAATCTTAAAAAAAAGAGAGAGAGAGGGAGAGAGGAGGGTAGGTCATGGCATAGCCCTTGGCCCCTCTCCACCGGGTCTTGTATTAATCTGGTTCTCAGAGACATAGAACCAATGGGGTATAGAAAGAGATGTAGAGTTTTGAGGAATTGGTTCATGTGACTATGATAGCTGAGAAGCCGTAGTTTGCTGTCTGCAAACAGGAGGCCCAGAAAAGCTGAGGTTTTAGTTCCAGGTCAGACCTATAGGTCTGAGAACCAAGGGGACCATTTATGTAAGTCCCAGTGTGATCCTAAAGTCCCAAGAACCAGAAGCTCCAAAGTCTGAGGGCAGGAGAAGCAGAGGTCCCTGCCCATCCTCTATTTTTTTGTTCTTTTCAGGCCCTCAAGGATTTGCATGATGCCCACCCACTGCTAAACTCTTCTGGAAATAGCGTCACAGACATATCCAGAAAGAATGTCTTACCATCTCTGTGGGCATCCCTTAGCCCATTCAAGTTGACACGTAAAACTAACCATCCCAGACATGTTGACTCTATCTCCCCAGAGGCTACAGCTCCTCTCTGGTCGCAGTACCTTCTCTCTACCCTGCTCCTCAGTCATGGGGATGGTTGCAGGTATCTCCCATCCCTGACTGGTTTCCCTATCCTGCGCTCTACTCAAAACTCTCCTCAGTCCCCCTGTTGCAGTGGCTGCTTCCTCCTGGCTCTGACTAATATCTCTGGGGCCTTTCTGTTCCAGCTGAATAGAGTAGCACCCCTAGCAACCTTTATCCCCCAGATCCTGCTCCATTTCCCTCCTTTTCTCTTTTCACCACCATTCAACACACAGAATTAATTTGTTGGCTTTCTCTCCCGTCTTCTTTCCACATTTATGTGCAAGTGGCATTGTTGCGAGCATGTTTTGCTTTTTTCTTTCTTTCCTGCTGTTTCCCCAGTGTCCGTATTAGCACCTGACACATAGTAGGTATTCAATCAATATTTGTTGAATGAATGAATGAATGAATGAATGAATGAATGAATTTTCTCTTAGAATTTCAAGGCATTCAACCATTGTCTTCCAGCTTCCTCTGTTACTATGGAGACCGCCAAAGCCATTGTGATTCCCAAGTTTCCTGTGGCCTGTTTTTTCCCCCTTGGAAATTTTTTGGATCATGTTTTTGTCCCTGACGTTTTGAAATTTCATGTTGCTGTTTCCCAAGGTAGGTCTTTTTATTTTTACCCGTTTCTCTGGGCTTCTTTGTTCTGGAAAATTTCTGGAGTTATTTGGTCAGTGTTTTCTTCCCACGGCCTTCTCTCTTCTCTGTTTCTGGAACTCCCATTATTCAGAGGCTGGAGCTCTTGGACCAATCCTCATTTTTTTTCTATATTACTTTCCTATGGCTGCTGTAAGAAATGACCACAAACTGGGTGACTTTAAACAACAGAAGTTTAGTCTCTCACAGTCCTAGAGGCCAGAGGTCGGAGAGCAAGGTGTTACTAGGGCCTCGCACCCTTGGGAGGCTCTGGGCGAGACTCTGTACCATGCTTCCTCCAGCTTCTGGAGGCTGCACCACTGAGTCTCTGCTCTGTGGCCACACTGCCGTCTCTTCCGTGACAAGTCTCCCTCTGCCTTCCTCTTAGAAGGAGGCTTGTGTTTGCATTTAGGGCCCTCCCAGAGAATCTCAGATAACCTCCTCACCTCAGAAGTCCTAACTGACTCACATCTGTTACCATGTACGGTAACAGTCCCAGGTTCTGGGGGCTGGGATGTGGACACGTCTTTGTGGGGGCTGCTATCCAACCCGCTACAGTTTCCAGATCCGTGACTCTTTGTCGGCTTTCTGAGACATTTCCGTCAAGTTGATCTCTCAATCCTTTTACCAGGTTTTCCATTTTTGCCATTATAGCTTAAATTCCCAAAAGCTCCTTGTTTGTTTGGAAAGCTCCTTCTGTTGCTCCATGCTTGCGGTCTTAACTTTCTGAAGATGGTAGTTATCTGAATTTTATTCTCCTTCCATTGTTTTGGTGTCTTCCAGGTACTTCCCTTCGCTCCCCATCTCCCCATTTGTTTTGCTGTGTGTTTCATGGGGGAAGGATTCCTTAAGTATTCAATGTAATCATAGTTTTAAAATGGCGTGTCTAGCCTCAGGCATCCCAGGCACAGCAGAAGTGAGGGGTCAATCATCAGGGCTGGAGGATTCCGTGTGAGGCCGAGACCCCATGTCCTTGGCCCCTTGGCGGCCAGTGTGCAGAAAGCCATGCTGATTGGAAGCTATGTGTGTGGTCTGGGAGAAAGTGCTTGTCAGCTAGTGGGCTGTAGGATCTATTAGGATTTCTAGATCCTTTTGGGCCCATCAGAGAGATTTTCCAGAGAAGAATCTCCTGATTTCTTGCCCTTGGTGGGGTGGAGGATTACCAGCTGGGTTACTGGAGTCCTGAGAGGCATCTAAGGGGGGAGGGGGGCGCAAGACATTTAGGGTCTCATCAGTTCACCAAATCTCCAGTTTTAAGGACTGAACCCTTGCCCCCAGTATGCCTGGGGTACTGTCCCGAGGGTCCCTCTGGTCCATCCTTTCTGGAAAGCAAATCTCCAGTCTCTGCTGGGTGGGGAGGGGGCAAAGAGGTTTCCCTCCTTCTTAAATAGATTCTCACCTAGTCCTCCAGCTTTCTGACCCCCTTTCACTCCCACTGTCGGGGGGTCTGCGGTCGCCCTTTTGCAGTTTAAAAATCGCCTTTCTTCTGGGTCTCCCCACTGCCAGTTTAGGGCTAAGCTCCCCTGGTCTCCTAGGCCAGGTACATTAGTCTATGTTAATTTCCAGCTTCCCAAATATTGTTTCTGACCACAGGACTCACATATTTTTGTCCGTGTAGATTTTGTCTTAAAAATTCCCTTTCCTGGGCGCCTGGGTGGCTCAGTTGGTTAAGCGACTGCCTTCGGCTCAGGTCATGATCCTGGAGTCCCGGGATCGAGTCCCACATCGGGCTCCCTGCTCGGCAGGGAGTCTGCTTCTCCCTCTGACCCTCTCATGCTCTCTCTGTCTCATTCTCTCTCTCAAATAAATAAATAAAATCTTTAAAAAAAAAAAAAAAAAAAAAATTCCCTTTCCTGGGGGCGCCTGGGTGGCTCAGTCGTTAAGCGTCTGCCTTCGGCTCAGGTCATGATCCCGGGGTCCTGGGATCGAGCCCCACATCGGGCTCCTTGCTCCGCGGGAGGCCTGCCTCTCTCCCTCTCCCACTCACCCTGCTTGTGTTCCCTCTCTCACTGTGTCTCTCTCTGTCAAATAAATAAATAAAATCTTAAAAAAAAAAAAAAAAATTCCCTTTCCTGTCATTTTAGTAGGATTTGGTAGAGAAAGGAGGTAAACGTGCATATAACCCACCATTTGGCCAGTATTTATGCAATATTTTCTAGAAAAAATAGAAAACGGACATTCAAAAAATAATGTTGCATATTAGTATAAAAATAAAAGATTTAGAGGAAAGCATCTCATGAGATACTTACATGGTCTTTAGAAGAACACTCCCCCAAGGTTACTGAGGTATATATAAAATAGGGGCCATTCCTGGGTGGGAAGATTGGATTTACACTGATTTCTGTTTCTGTCAATTGCCTTATAGGATTAGTGCAATTCTGATTTTAAAAATACCTGTTGGTGTTTTCTTCAGAACTTGGCAAACTTATTCTAACATTTATGTGAAATAATACGCCAAAAGAATAATAAGGTTTTTGAGGAAATAACGTGGTTCTGATGGACATAGTCTTATCAGCCACTGAAACATGACAAGTTACAAACCCTAGAATAGTGTGGTAGCGACAAGATAAAAGACAGAACAAGGAAATGGAGTTGACAGACCAGAAATGGGTGCTATCCTACAAAAAGGCCAGGCCTATGAGTCAATGAAGAAGAGAAAAAAAGATTCCATAAATGCAGTTGGGACGATTGATTTGTTTCTTGGTGTAAAGATCAAATTAGTTCTTTACCTCAAACCATATACCAAAAGAAGTCCTCACTACATTAATGAGTTTTACTGTTAAAAGAAAGCAGACAAAAATCAGGAGAAATTAAAATATTTTCAGCTCCTAGTGCAATACAGGATTTTGGGCTAAGAAATAAAAGAGGAATTTACAAAGGAGAATATAGTGAGGAAACATCTGTATGTAAAAAACATTATTAAGCCAACCACAAACTTATCAGTTCTATTAGCAGCAAACATTCCCTTAGGGTGATGTTTTTGCATGGTGGTACTTATCTTGGGTAAAAACATTTCTTTTTATTACTTTCCTGTATTTTAAAAAAATATATGAGCATGAATATCCAATTAATTGCATTAATTGAAAAAATTAACTTATTGATGAAACTCATAGCAAACGTGACTGAAACTGAGAAATGAGAAAAGTCAGGAGGATTAAGGAAGGAGGAAGAGGGGTCTGAGGAGAGCCAAAATCTCCCCAAAAAGGCCATTTAAGGGAAGATGGAAGAGGTGCCCGAAATATAAATCCAAGGCTGTCTTGCCTAATTCAGGTTGTGAACCACTGTCTATTTGCTCTAAAACCAGCACGGTGGTCCTACGGGGCAGTGGTTACCAAGGGTGGGGACACAGAGAGTGTGCTTCCCACCAGGAACAGTGATGCATTGCTCAGAATTGGCAGCGCAAGTGATTGTAAAAAGGAAACCTACGATTTTTAGTTTTTAAGGAATTGTCTACAGACAATACACCCTCCAGTCCCTGCTCCTCAGAGAGACGCTCTCCCCACACTGCTCTGGGGACAAACCTAGGGTCAAGTTCCCACGGCCTGCTGAGTAACATGGGAAGATCTATTAATGCAACACATCCCATTATTGGGTGAACAATAGGTCAAGACAACGATATGATCAGGTCAGCTGGTGAGGCTGAGCAACTACTGGTTAAGAGTGGAGGCTCTGGGCTTAAACTGAGTTCAAGTCCTGCCTGCACCAGACTGTGGCTTTGGGCAGGTCAGTGTTTAGGATCTTGGAGCCTCAGGGTCCCGATATATCTCTAACAGGAAGACGACAGCAGTACTTACTGTTACTGTGGGGTCGTGGGGAAGGTTAACTAGGGCGATGCATACCAAGTTGTTCAACCCTACACAGTGCACAGTAAGCGGGAGCTGCCGTATTTCTGCTGCAGACGTGCCTCTCAAGGGCCAGCACGGAGCAGTGAGATCGGAGTGGACAG
Source organism: Phoca vitulina (assembly GCF_004348235.1). Taxonomy (NCBI): domain Eukaryota; kingdom Metazoa; phylum Chordata; class Mammalia; order Carnivora; family Phocidae; genus Phoca; species Phoca vitulina. Next base: position 484,214 of record NW_022589748.1, on the reverse strand, counting down.
TGGGGACAATACAGGCAGAGGTGGGGACTAGGGATGGGGGGGGCAAGGAGGGTAAAGAGGACAGAGGCGGGGAAGAGGGAGATGGGAAAGGAGAGGAGGGCTAGGGCTGGGGCTGGGGCGGGGAGCATTGTGGGCCGGGTTCCGAGGAGCAGAGCAGGAGAGGAAGTGGGGGTTTTGGGAAAACAGGTAATGGGGTGTTGCCAGGGGACCGGGGCTCTCGGTCATCATTGGGTACCTGCTGTGTGTGCTGGGCTGAGCCCATGGCTGTGGGGAGACGCAAGACTCGGGGCTGGCTGGGGCTGCACACACGGACACATGACAAAGGGAAGGCAGCCCACATCCTGAAGAAGTCAAGTCCACCTGGACAGCATGGGGGGAGGGCAGGGAGGCAGGGCTGGAGCCCCAGCTTGGGGCAAGAAGGGAGGATAACTGGGAAGCCCAGGAGGTGCTGAGGCCGGGGCCTGGGGGGGCCTGGATCCGGAGGGGGCAGTGAGGGGGATGGTCAAGGAGGGCAACCCAGGCCTGGGGAGATGGAGGAGAAAGAGTAAAGTTGGCAGAGGCCTAGGGAGGGGGTGAGTATGGGGAGAGGAGTCTGAGAGAAGGGGCGAGCAGGAAGATTGGGGCCTGGGCCAGGCCTGGAGGACGAGGGCACCGTGGTCTTTAAGAGCCTCAGCAGGGTGGGCGTGGTGGCTGCCGGGGCAGCTGGACTCACCGTGGGTGACGGTGAGTCTGGTCCCCTGGAGGGACTGCCACACCTTTGTGCCGTCTCTTCGTGTTTCCACTTGGACCCGGCAAAAGTATATATGCTCATCCTCCTTCCGCAGGTTCGATATCTGCAGGGAGCCAAACTTCTGACCCTTTGGCAAGTTCAGGCAGATGCGGTTCTTGTACTTCTCATGGATGAGAGGCTGAGTACTGTTGTAGATGACCTCCCCATGGAAGTGTTCCCGTCTCAAGGCTACACTCACTCTGGGATTGTTGGCTAACTGCCAGCAGTAATAGAAGGAGAAATTGATATGGACGGAGCCACCCATGGGGGCTGAGAGGTTATTTGGTTGCTTGATCCCATAGTAAGGATTTAAATCACATTCGTCTGAGCTACCTGCAGGACAGGGGAGAGGAGAGACTTTGAAGCCACTGGGAGAGATGAAGAAGATAACCCCAGACCTTCTGACACCCTCACCACGGGCAGTAGTGTGACAGATGGTAGGACCGGCTCTCTGGCCTGGGTGTCCCCCTCGCCAGACTTGGGGTAGGGAGGAGGGTGAAGGGTTGGGGCTGACTAGCACTATGGGACCAGCCCGTCGCTTGCTGGGGCTAGGAGGCCTGGCCAGCTACCCCGGCAGACCCCTTCTCCAGCTGCCCAGCCTCAGCCCTTCCTGGGGACTCGCTGGGCCTCGGGGCAGAGCCAGGGTGTCCCGGACACTCACCAGCCTGCAGACATGTCGGCAACAGCAGCAGAGACAGCAGCAGGGACAGACCCATTGCCTCACTCTCTTCCCAGGGGAGGAGAAGACAAGCAGCTCTGTCAAGGCCAGGGGAGGCCCTAGGGGGTGCCTCCTTGGGGAGTCAAGAGGCACCTGGAGAGCGTGGATCAGGCCCCTTCAGAGGAGCAAGGGAGGGTGAGAGCCTTCCCCAAACTCACCAGCACCCAGAGTAACCAGCACTTCCTTTATCAATCTGGTTTCTTCTTTTCCTATATTGCAAAAGTGCTTCCTTGTGGTCAGAGCTCAGAGAGCCACGACAGAGGCCCCCAGCCTCTATCTTCATGCTGAGGGCCATGGTTCTGACCTTGGCCATGTGTGGCCTCTCCTTTCTGCCTGGACTCCTGACCACTGCCAGCACCTCTACCTCCTTAGGAGTCAGTGTTTGTCTCTCTAGCTCTCCTTTTCATTGGCTCTCTGAGTGTCTCCTGGCCTCTGTCTGTCCTTCCAGGTGAAGGGGCGGCAGCAGGACCAGCTCCAGCTCTTGCAGCAAGAAGGCAGGCAGCCATGGGTCTCTGCCCAGCTACAGCCCCCTAGAGAGGAGGAGGAGGGATCCACTGGTGGTCAGATGCCCTCGACCTCCAGCCCCAGCACCAGGGACTCCTAGCTTGCTCTTGGTCCTTCTCCCTCCCAACAGGGGCTCCCCTTCAGCAGGCCCCAGCAGTCCTGTGCAGGACCCAGGCCTTCCAGGCCCCTTCCCCGCCCTGATCAGCTCCTCTTGTGCAGTCTCCCTGGGGTTAAGAGGTGAGGGTGGGCCTTCTGAAGGCCACGCCTTGACCCCCAAGATGCAAGACTGGATCTGCAGGTCCTTCTGTCCCCCACTCCAGATGAGGAGACCAAGGCTCAGAGAAGCCCTGCCCCAGGTCGAATGACTCTCAAGTGATAGGTCTAAGACTCAAACTCCAGCCTTACTGAGTCCACAGAGCATTCTTTTCCTTCTGGATGCTTCCGCCTGGTTGCACCACACAACCTCAGGGCCTCAGCTCCCAAGAGCAGAGTTCTGGGGGGTGACTCCCAGGAGGCTCTATTTTTATAATGCTCCTTAGATGATTCCCTCCCCAGCTGTGAGAGCCTTGGCTAATCCAGACCTTCCTTGACCAGGGTGGATATAAGGCCCGGAGCAGTAGCGTCACCCTGGTGACAGTCCCTGGACCATCTCCAATGGAGGGCACTGCCAGCCTGTGACTGGTGGTGGGTGGGGGTGAGAGAGTGGGGCTGGGACTTTTGGTGACTCCCTGGGCAGGTTGTAGGAGGCTGGGCTCCCTCCCGCCCCCGGATGAGGTTGGCATTGGCTTACTGAGTAGATGGTGAGGGTGGGAGAGCATGATTTCATCACAGGAAGTAGCCTTGTCTTCTGGAGGTGGCAGCAGGCAGACTGACTTCCTTTCTCTTTTTCTGTTTCTTCCTCAAACCCCATAGTTTTCTTCCACGCCTCTCTCTGGGCCAGCCAGGCAGCCCCTGCCCTTTCCCTGTGTCTGTGTTTCTTACACTTCCTCCCAGGCTCAAGAAGAGAAGTTCTGCATTTTCATGGGATCCCCTTATCTGAGCCAGGCCCCAAACATCCATTGCCTCATTTTCAGCTTTACAACATTGTGTGGTGGACGTATTTTCACCAACAGGAAACTGAGGCGCTGTCCAGAAACTGAGCTTTAGTGTCATGGACTCCTCTGGGCTGTGGAAGGTGCTTGGGCGAATGGTAACTGCTGGAAAGGTGGACAGAAGACAGGACAAGGGACCAGCTGCCTTTTTGATAGCTCCTCTAGAGGGTAGCCTGCCCTGTCTGAGGGGTGACACCTGAGTTCCATTCTTACCTTGTCTCACTAGCTGTGGGACCTGGCTGGACAGTCTCCTCTTTGCCAGGCCACCCAAGGAGGGGGCTGGACCCCACTAGGGGGTGTCCCAGCCCATTCCGTTGGGCAGCATGGCATGTTTACTAAATACGAATGTTTACTAGATTAACTTTGGCAGAGTACCTGCTGTCCAGGTGCTTCAGGCTCCACTGCTCCCACATATGGTCTCCCTAGATGCAAACTGCACATTTCATGTCCTGTTCAGGCCCCTGGACCCAGCTGGATCCCCATGAGGTCTGGAATTGTGAGGTGTGATTTTCTGCTCAAAGATGGTGTGTGGTCTATGGGTTTGCTCATCCTCACTTCTCCCAACAGCAATGAGAGGGCCCACTGATCAGCCTTGAGCTGTGGCTCTCACAGAGGGGGCTTCTGGTGGGAGAAGGGTCTGGAGTTTCATGATTCATAGATGGGCAGAGCCTAAATGCAGCTCTTTAGCCCAGAGGGTGGCCATGAGGGAGGGGTCAGAAGTGCTTGCTCAGGAGCAGAGACAGAATGAGGGCTATGAGCTGTGGACCACATTTTGTGAATACCGCCTTAGATCTTCTCCCAAGTTCTCCTAAGTTTCTGTTCTCCCTTCCTCATTGGCCACATCCATCACTACCTTTCCCCCTCCATGGTACCTCACCTTGCTCCTGCTTTCCCCCCAAGACCAGGAGTAAGGCAAAGATACCTGCTCTCACTACCTCCATTGATTATGATGGCGGTTCTAGCCCATGCAATAAGGCAAGACAAAGAAATAAAAGTGTTCTGTGTTTTCTTAGATACTGTATTTATGTATTTGGCATTCATTTATCACAGGGCAATTGTATTAACTATTTTTTTTTTTAATTTTCTGCATTCTTGATGCTCAGGCACTTGTGGCCTGGCTGACTGGGGAGAGATGGCCCCTCCCAAGGCTAGCCTATTCTTAGATAGAGCAAAGGGCATTCCTAGGAGCATGCCTTTCCTATGCAAACTAACCAATCCAGGGCCCATACTCTAAACCACCTCCTTTATCTAACTCTCACCTACCACGCCAGTATTTCCTCTGCCCTGAGTCAACCCTGTGCCAGGTGCCAGACAACGACAGACAGTTGTAACCTGTAACCCAAAGCCCACCGGAATTAATCAAACTAGCCAATCCTAAGCTGTTTCCCTTTCCTTGCTTGTCTTGCCAGGGGAAAACACACTAAAGGTGTGGTCTGTGCCTTCCCCTTGGTCTTGCCTCTTCCTCCTCTATTGCTTCCCCAGGTGGCCGGCCCTCTATGGCACGGCATTTTCCTTCTCTGCAGGAAACGTAAGTTAAAAAACCTTCCTTCAGTGTCATTACCCTCTCTGTGTCATCACTCAGTCACCTGTATACATTAAAACGCTGTGAGAATAAGAATTGAGCCAAAAGGCATCCAGATTGGAAAGAAAGAAGGAAAAACCCTTCGTTTACAGATGACTTGATTGTTTACATAGAAGATCCAATGGAATCGACAAAAAAAGCTACTAGAGCTGTACCTGATTTAAGCACGGTCACAGGATACAAGAGCAATACATGAAAATCAATTGTTTTTCTATATACTAATGACAAAAAATGGAAGTCAAATGGAAATGGTACCACTTACAATAGCTTCAAAATATGAAATACTTAGAAATAAATACAACAGATGTGCAAGATCTGAACACGAAAACTATAAAACATTACTGAGAGAAATTAAAGATTAATGAATGGAGATTTCATACGTATGTATGAATAGTGTTCAATACTGCTCAGATGTCAGTTCTCCCCAAATTAACATGTAGATATAACACAATCTCAACCAAATCCCAGTAGGCTATTTTGTAGAAATTGGCAAGCCAATTCTAAAATGCCTGTAGAAATTCAAAGCACTTAGAATGGCTAAAAACTTGAAATTGAAGAACAGAGTTGGAGGATTTACACTACCTGCCTTTAAGACTTACTATAAAGCTACTGTAATCAAGATGTATTGGTGTCAAGACAGATAAATAGATCAATGGAACAGAACGGAGTATAGAAAGAGACTCACAATTACGTGGTCAATTTATTTCTAACAAAGACGCAAAGGCAGTTCAGTGGAGAAATCACAGTCTTTTGAACAACTGGAAATTTAGATTAAAAAAATGAACTTGAATTCATATTTTGCACTACCTACAAAAATTAACTCAAAATGAATCATCAGCCTAAATGTAAGTCCTAAAAGTAATTAAGTCAAGAAAAAAAAAAACAACAAAAAAACAGGGCGCCTGGGTAGCTCAGTCGTTCAGCATCTGCCTTCAGCTCAAGTCATGATTCCGGGGTCCTGGGATCGAGCCCTGCATCAGGCTCCTTGCTCAGCGGGAAGCCTGCTTCTCCCTCTCACACTCCCCTTGCTTTGTTCCCTCTCTCGTTGTGTCTCTCTCTGTCAAATAAACAAATAAAACCTTAGAAGAAAAAAACAGGAGAAAATCTTTGAGACTTTGGGTTAGGCACAGATTTCTTAGATTCAACACCAAAAGCATTAAAGAAAATATTGACAAATTGGAGCCCCTCAAAATGAAATCTGTTCTTCAAAAGATACCATCAAGAAAATGAAAAGAGAAGCTACAGACTGGGAGACAATATTGGCAAATCACGTAACTGACAAAGGATTTGTATCCCAAATATACAAAGAACCCTCAAAATTCGTGGAAAAAAATCCCAATTGAAAATACGAGCTAAAGATTTGAAGAGATACTTTGTCAAAGAAAGACATACAGTTCACAACCACATGAAAAGATGTGTAAGAGCATTAGTCATTAGGGAAATGTGAATGAAAACCACAGTGAGATCACATTGTGTATCTGTTAAACGGCACAAATTGAAAGACCAGCCATTCTGACTGTTGGCGAGGAAGTGAAGCCACTGGAAATGTCCTACTCTGCTGGTGGGAATGTACAGAGGGGCATTCATGTGCGCCATTCCTTAAAAAGTTAAACACGTATCTACTACAGGCACACACACACGTACCTCATATCACAGTGTGGACCAGCCGCAAGTGGGAACTTGTGAAAAGGAAAAGTCTCAGCCCCACTCCAAGCTGTTGAAGTTTGAGAACCACTGCCCTGGGGCAAGGACACAGACTTGGAGGACCTGCCTTGTCTGCTACCTTTCCTTTCCAGGGCAATCCTGTGAGAAAAAGGAATTTTATTCCCACCCAACAAAGGAAGAAACGAAGGCTCAGAGGGATCACCTCACTCACTCCAGTTCCCTCCACCAGGCAGGTCAAGAGTCTGGACAATGCTCAGGTCTGTGTGCCTTGTGAGCTTGGTGCTTTCCCAAATGATTGTCCTTCTTCCCAGCTCCCCCAGCAGCCTAACTTCCCCCACCTTCTCTCTCCTCCCCTTTCCTATGAAGGCCATTTGTCACTGCTGCTTTCATCCGGCCACTGGTCAAGTTCTGGGGCAAGAAAGGCAGCAGGGACGAGAGTGTGAGGAGGGGCAGGCCATGGAGGTATGGGAAGATGAGAAGGGGTCTCTGAGAACAAAGAAGGAGGAGAAACCGGGGTTCAGATCTTGGTCTCTTTTCTTCCCCATGTCTGCTTGCGGGCCGCGGCTGACATCAGCACTCTGTTTACTTCCTCTTGTTTTCCATTGGAGGAGGGAGGACGGGCCCAGAGAGGGTTTGTCCTGCCCTGGTTGGGGGCAGGCACGCAGTGAGCCCTCCAGAAATGAGAGCCCAGCTGGGAAGGGAAGGCTCCCCCATGTGAAACAAGTAGAAGGAGGCCCCAAAGTTAATGTTGGAACAGGTGGGGATGACACCTCCCACTTCCTGGGTGCTGGGTGTTTTGCTGATTTGCTTCTTCTTGATGCTTTGACATCTGGGGCCTCACTGAGCAGGGAGTGACTGCCCCTTGCAGTGTTCCTCCTGGAGATAGGAAAGACTTGCCCAGGAGCACGCCTTTCTTTTTATTTTATTTTATTTTATTTATTTTTTAAGATTTTATTTATTTAAGAGAGAGGGAGATAGTGAGTGAGAGCATGAGCGGGGAGAGGGAGAAGCAGGCCCCCCACCAAAAAGGGAGCCCGATGGGGGGCTCAATCTCAGGACCCTGGGATCATGACCTGAGCTGAAGGCAGATGCCCGACTGAGTGAGCCACCCAGGTGCCCCAGGAGCATGCCTTCCATATGCACACCAACCAGTCCAGAGCCCACACTCCAAACCACCTCCTCTATCTGATGCTCCAGGAGGGCAATATTCCTCTACCCCATTCCCCCCAGGGCAGCCCCTCATCCTCAGAACCTGCTGAAATTATTCCCATTGGTCAGTCCTAAGCCTGCTTATTCTGCTTTGCCTTGTCTTTTCCACAGACACTATGATAAAGTCTCCAGCCCCTGTTTTCCCTTCGCTTCCTCAGCCTCCTGACCGACCTTGGTGCCTCCCAACATGGCCCCGCTCAGAATTCTGTGCCTCCTCTTTCTAGAGGTCTGTGAGTATAAATTCGTATTTCACGACAGTCATTTCTGCATCTTTGTGTCTTACCATACCCGATGCAAACAAATCCAAATACAATTTTATTTTATTTTTAATTTTTTTTTACTTTTTTGTTGTTTTTATTATGCACTACATTAATACACTGCATAACCTTCTAGAAGGGATAGATGAGTATGACTGAGTTATTTTTCATCAATCGGGAAAATGCTTCCTTAATCGATATTCTCCAAACCCTTTGACACATAGTAACGATTAACTCCAGAGACCCGCCTATCCCTTTGCATCAAACTTCACTGATACGGATAACAGGCGACCCTTTTTTCCTTGCCCCCGTTACTGAACCTGTGGATGTGCACCGTGGCTATGCCGGGGAGGACCAAGCACTCGGCCATGACGCCGATCCTGGGCAGGATCTCGAACCACATCGCAGCGCGGTTGCCAGGGCCAAACCTGCCTTCCCGGCCCAGTAAAGGTGACCCGGCCTTGGCCCCCTTCCCTATAATTATATTTTAAAACAGTAGTTAAGTCTCCCCAAGCCCCAGGAGGTAGGCAGGGTCTGTTACGGTCCTCATTTTACAAGAGGAAACTGAGTTCCCGTGGGAGGTTATGAACATCACTTAAGGTCACATTGCCAGTGAATGTCTGCTGTGGTGTGGGGTCTGTGCTTGTGCACGGTGACATTTTCCCCACGCAGTGACAGAAGTCAACAGTCCCCTGACCCACATTACAGTCAGGGTTCCCTTTTCTGGGTTGTCTTCCTGCTACACAGGGAGATGCTTAAGGACAGACTGGCTCATGGAGCTTTGGGTCCCTGTCACCGGCTTCATGCACAGGGCAGTCAGGGCTGACTGGTGTGGTTGGAGAGAAGGCAGAGAGGTCTTCATCTTTAAAGGGTGGGCGTCAGGCGATGAGGATCCATGTAGCTTTCCAGTCAGTGTGCAGTGTTTTCTGTGTTGCTCATTCTGTCCCCACTCAGACCCTCTAAGGGAGGTGGCTGTTATCCCCACTTGACAGATGAGAAAATGGGCTCGGGGAAGGGAAGGCATTTGCCCAGCTGTCTGACCCAGAGTCTGCCTTCTGTGCAGTCGGCCTCTGTCACACTCACACGTTTCATGTGTGTCGTGTGACCGAGACTTCCTCACCTGTCAGCCTCCTCCTCACGGCCCCTGGCTGCATTCCAGCTCCTGACCAACCTGACACGTGCAGACTGAGCTTCTAGATGAGCGCAGAGGGCAGAGACCTGGGAGGCAGGGACTGACCCCTGACCTTGCTGCGTTCCCAGCTGGGAGGAGAGAAAGGATGCTCACAGAGGAGACCGTTGTCCGCCCTTGCCCTCAGAGCAGCGGAGGGTTGTAAATGTTGAACAAATAGCTCTCCAGAAAAGAAGCCCTGATTCATAGCATTTGCCCATTTCCATGGTGTAAAAACTCCCACAGTACTGAGTTAACTACTACTGTGTGGACCAAATGTTTGCGTCCCCACTCCACCCCCAAATTTACACGTTGAAGCCCTAACCCCCAGTGTGGCTGTAGTCAGAGATGGTGCCCCTAAGGAAATAATGAAGGTTAAAGGAGTCATGGGGGTGGGTAGCCGATCCTATAGGATCAGGGTCCTTATCGAAAGTGACAGCAGAGTGCTACTCTCTCTCTTTTTCTCTCTCTCTCTCTCCAAGTGCACAGTCTGAGGGAAGGCCTTGTGAACACATAGCAAGAGGGCACCACGTACAAGCCACAGGCCGTGACCTCAGAATGCAACCTTGATCTTGGACTTCCTGGACTCCAGAACTGAGAGAAATCCCTGTTACTTAAGCCACCAGGTCTGTGGCACTTCATTATGGCAGCCCGAGCAGACTACTCGCACTCCCAATGTGAAGTCGCTGAATTTGAGTCCAGAAGAAATGCACAGCAGCAGTGTGTCTTTCCCACTGTGGGACACAATAGCACGAATAACCTCAAGAGCATAGATCATAGTAATATGTGGTAAAATTAGAGAGGGATGATTCCTTCTTTTTAAATATAATTTATTGTGAGTTTATATTTAATTTTTTCTTGATTATAATTTTTGTATTGTCATAATGCTTACCTGACAAAATTTACCATTTTTAAGTATGCAGTTCAATGGCATTAGGCGTTGTGCACAAACTTAAATTTTAATAATGGCTGTGTTGAGAAAGGGCTCACAACATTCTCCAAAATGTAACAGTCAGCTCCAGCACACTTCCCTCTGTGGGATTCCTGGGTTGTCATAAGGTGACTTAGCAAATTTAGAAGAAAAAGCCATGAAATGAATTTGCTTATATGCATTTCACAGAATTCTAACTTAAGATGAATTAGGATTGACACGTAAGTCCTCTTCCTCTTTTTTTCCTTCCTTTATTTGTAAAATGGTTTTAGTAATCTGAGCTGAGCATGTGCCCTCAAGGAAACTGGCAAGTGGATCTCAGCTGAGGTGGGGCTGCAGTTCATGTTAGCCCCAAAACTTCATGTCACCGCATGTCACCGGCCATGGTATTTATGTGGTTTGGTTTGAAACAGCAGACGTGTATTCTCTCACCATTCTGGAGGCCAGAGGTCCAAACTCAAGGTGTCAGCAGGGTCGTGCCCCCTCTGAAGGCTCTCAGGGAGGGTCCTTCCCACCTCTCCCAGCTTCTGGAGCTCACAGGGGTCTCCCGGGTCCTTGGCCGGTTGGCACCTGGCAGTCCCTCCTTCCCGTGTCTGCCTTTCAGCGTGAAGACTGGCTCCACTGTATTTCCAGCTCAGACGCAGAGTGCATCAGGGCTCTGGGCATTCACCGGAGGGTAAAAAACTATGAGGAAGTGGTTAACAAACGTGCATGGGGACAACACAAGCGTGTGCTGAGGGTGAGACCCAGGAGGACCGAGAGAGGGGAGCTTGCATCTGAGATGAAGTACATGGGGGTGGCGACGGCAGCGAGGACCCCAGGAGGAAGAGGCTTCTCCAGAGTCAGGGCACGATAGCTGAAATCACCCCACCTGCAGTCCTGTCCCCAGCACACAGTCTGTCACAGGACTTGATTAACTTGCGGTCTCTGGAGAAAAGTTGTTATTCAGTAGGAGCAAAAGGCCATGTTCCTTCATACATATTGGTGAATGTTGTTTCTGAAGGCAGAGAAGAGGGAGCATCTCTACTTGCTGGATGGGATGCTGCTTGATTCATGAATTGCCTAAGAAAGCCAATTCTAAGAAAGGCGGAGAAGGGGGCGCCTGGGTGGCTCAGCCGTTAAGCGTCTGCCTTCGGCTCAGGTCATGATCCCAGGGTCCTGGGATCGAGCCCCACATCGGGCTCCCTGCTCCGCGGGAAGCCTGCTTCCCCCTCTCCCACTCCCCCTGCTTGTGTTCCCTCTCTCGCTGTCTCTCTCTCCGTCAAATAAATAAATAAATATCTTTAAAAAAAAAAAAAAAGAAAGAAAGGCGGAGAAGATACCAAAAGCACAGCGGCGACCCTCAGAGTTGGGCTTCCTGTAGCAAAGCAGGGCACAAGTCCTCCTGTTGGACCGCAGGGCCCATTCTCCCTCCCACACCTGCCTGAGTGCTGGTCCCACTTGCTCTTCCTGGGTTGATGGGCTGATGCCCCCTTGGGCTGAGCCAATGGAAGCAGCGACAGGATCCTGATTGGGGGCGGGGAGCGAGGGGAGCGCGGTCACGTGGGGGCGCCTGGGGTCCCTCTGGCCAGCGGGGGTGCGCCCTGCAGGGCTGTGGTCAGGTTCACTGTGGCCTGTCACCTTCCTTTCGGATGGTGGGTTTGCCCCTATCAGCTGTGAGACCTGGGCCAGAGCCCTACCAGAGCCCCATGCCTTATGTCAAAATATTTAAGTTATCATAATCTGCCAAATAATCTCTCTCTGCCCAGAGAAGTATACCTTCCTAATACAAAATTGAGAAACGTGTTTTTACACAAATGAAAGTCAGCAAAACAAGGACAACTGTATTGATTATTATTACATGAGCCTGGATGATCTGTTTTGGGGTGGCGATATTTGCAGGAGTTTTAAAGATATGTGGGATTCTTCAAGTATTACATATTTATGTTGTAAAATTTTTTTAACATCTCCCCGTAAAATCACTAAATATGTTATGATCATTATTCTCATATAATTTGTTTCGTATGGGTGGTAATGCCAAATTAGACCACCTTTCTTGGATCATTGTAGCTCTGAGGTAGTTTTGTTTATTAATTCCATCTGGAGAAACCCCTGTCTGTTGAGGCAGCAATCCGTACAATTCTTTTTTTTTTTTTTTTTAAAGATTTTATTTATTTATTTGACAGAGAGAGACACAGCGAGAGAGGGAACACAAGCAGGGGGAGTGGGAGAGGGAGAAGAAGGCTCCCGCTGAGGGGGCAGCCCGATGCGGGGCTCGATCCCAGGACCCCAGGATCATGACCTGAGCCGAAGGCAGACGCTTAACGACTGAGCCACCCAGGCGCCCCTATCAGTACAATTCTTAAAGCAATACTTAGATTTGGAAATGTCATGCATTTTACACAATATATTCACCGGCTGTGGTAGGGTCATATGACAAGTTATCCTTGTTACAGAAAATATTACAAAATGTTTAAATTTTATGATCTAAGTTGTTACCACTTACACCATGATTTTAACCACATTGTAAAGCAACTTTGGTAGCTTGCTTCATGCCTGATACGTCAAATTCGTATATATGTGTTACATATACGTGCACATATACACGTATGTCGTTACGGATATGCAATAAGACTTGTTTAAAGTTCTGCAGTTGACTTTTGCAACTGTTAGAGCTGCTAGTCTGCATCTCTAGAACTATGAAATGGAACATGAAGGAAGAAAGTGGGTGTTTGATACAACTAGGAGACAGGTGTTACGCAAAAATCTATTGCGTGCAAGTTATCTGAGGGAAAGATTTAACAAGTTAATTAGTCTTTTTGTTACTTAGGTGGCTTTTCTGCTCCTTCCCTTCATACAGGCCCATGCAAAGACAGTCTTCTGTGTCAACAGGCCACAGCCCCCACCCCTGGCATCGGGTCCAATCTGGGGGCCAGGCTTCTCTGGGGCCAGAAGGGTGTTACAGGATCCGGATTGCACTGGGCCAGCCCTGGGTGTTAGAGTCCCACATGTTCGTGTGTCTTTTATAAAGTCACTTGTATGTTTAGGTTCAAGACTTTCTAGAGCCTGGGGCCGGGGTGGGATCCCTGACTCTGGACGTGGTGTTGGTCACAGCCTGGCAGGCAGCCGATCTCCCCGCCTCTCTCTGCATTCTGGTAACTTAGCTGCTCTCTCTGGAGGGACAACAGCTGACTTTGCTGGAGTGGCCGTGGGCCCCCACTCTGTCTCAATAGCGTGTTCCTATACTCTGTAAGGGTTCCTTTCCTAAGCTCTCTGTTCCAATTGCCTGCATCTGAGAGAGCCATCTCTTTCCCATCAGGGTCTGCCCTGCTTCACGAGGGGACAAAGGCATGCGGGGTGTGAATTCGTCGTTGGCAAACATGCAGTAGACGCAAAGGGTGAGGTGCTCAGTGGCTATATGTCCCATCGATTGCTGAAGACTGCTGCAGGAGAGGAGAGCCACAATGTAGGTTGGAAAATGTAGACTGGAAAAACTTTTTTCATTCCTGGACCTGAGATGCACGGGATAAATTAAATCCCACCACTGCTGTGACACAAGCAAGCCGAAAATGCTCATGGTTTAAGACAATGAACATCAGTCCTTGATTGTACAACATCCCAGTGTGATGTTCCTGGTCCAAGGCACTCTGGGGCAGCTCCTCTCGTCCCTCCTGTACTCGGTGATTCAGGGACCCAGGCTCCTTCCATCTTGCAGCTTCACCTCCTCTAGTTCTGTGGGGTCCTCTCCACTCACCTGGCAAATGGGGAAACAGCGTGGAAAATTGCATGACAGAGTTTTGCATTACTTCCTCTGGAGGTAATATACATCTTTTTCCCCACACTGCACAGGCCAGAGATCGGTTGTCTGACCCTGACGTGTCTGTGAGGCAGGCTAGGAAATGTGTTTAAGTGTGGGACCAGGATCAGGGTGAGACAGGTGAGGCACTCACCTCTGCTCAGAGCCTTAAGAGGACTCCAAAAAACTCAGTAGATTTTGGAAGTATTATTGATGAGTTTGCTTCCATTAAAGCCAGGAAGGTAAAATTATAACAAATTCTATTTGGGGTATAAATAAAATATTTAAACTTAAAATAGTTTTGAGAGTTTTAATGACCTACTTTTTAATGTTTCAATATTTTTTCAACTCTTGAATGTTCTGTTAAGAATTGACCATTAAGGGGCGCCTGGGTGGATCAGTTGGTTAAGTGTCTGCCTTCAGCTCAGGTCATGATCTCAGGGTCCTGGGACTGAGCCCCAAGTAGGGCTCCCTGCTCAGTGGGGAGTCTGCTTCTCCCTCTCCCTCTGCCCCTCCTCACTGCTCAAGAACTCTCTCTCAAATAAATAAATAAAATCTTTTAAAAAGGCAATTAAACATTAAAAACACATGAAACATGTACATAGGGGCCCACTTTTTGTGTGTCCCATAGGAAAAGGATCTAAGTTTTGAGGAACATATAACAGTCTCAATCCTCAAACTTTATTTTTTATTTCTTTTATTTTTTTCATTTTTCTTCTTTAATACCAAACGCCTTTAAGAAGGGACACTTCTCTCATACAGCTTTCCTTGTGTCCAACGGTGTTGTTACGACAGTGTTTTCCTTCTTGTTGCCAAGTAGTTTGTTACTTCCCTTTTAATTTCTTTTTGATCCAAGATTTAAGAGTGTGTCTCTTCCTTTCCGAGGACATGTAACTAAGACTTTTTGTCCCATTTAAAAAAGGAAAGTTCTAGGGTGCCTGGGTGGCTCAGTCGTTGGGTGTCAGGGAAAGTTCTATCAAGCCATGATTCACACACCATACAATTCACTCATTTAAAGCATACAATTTGGGGTGCCTGGTGGCGGGTGTGCTGGCCGGGAAGTTTTCCTTCATTGGAGAATATCTTTCTTTTGCCTTCACTGCTAATGGGTGTTTTTGCTGGATAGAGGATTCTGGGTTGACGGCTCTTTCTTTCTTTTTTTTTTTTTTTTAAAGATTTTATTTATTTGACAGAGAGAGACACAGCGAGAGAGGGAACACAAGCAGGGGGAGCGGGAGAGGGAGAAGCAGGCTTCCCGCTGAGCAAGGAGCCTGATGCGGGGCTCGATCCCAGGACCCTGGGATCATGACCTGAGCTGAAGGCAGACGCTTAACGACTGAGCCACCCAGGCGCCCCTGACGGCTCTTTCTTTGAACACTTGAAACATAGTTCTACTATCTTCTGGCCTCCATGATTTCTGATGAGGAATCTGCAGTCCTTTGAATGATTGTTCTCCTGAATGCAATGCTTTGTTATTTTCTGGCTGCTCTCAAGATTTATTTTATCTTTGGTTTTCAATAGTTTGATTATGATGTCTTTGAGTTGATCCTGTCAGGCATTCACGGATCTTCTTAAATCTTTAAATTTATGTTTTTCACTGCATTTGAGTTTTCAGCCATTGTTTGTTCAAATATTCCTTTCTGCATTGATCTCTGTCTCCTCTTCTTCCAGAATTCCAATGACATAGATGTTCAATCTTTTTTAGAGTCCCATGGGTTTCTAACACCTCTTCATTTTTTTTAAATCTTATTTTCCCTGGCTATTCAGGTTGGATAATTTCTTTTGATCTGTTTTTAAGTTTCCTGACTCTTTCCTCTCTCATCTCTATTCTGTTATTGACAGACTTCTAATTAACTTTTTGTTTCAGTTATCATATTCGTCAGCTTTAAAATTTCCATTTGACCTTTTTTTATGACTTTTATTTTCTGCTGAGAATGTCTATCTTTCCATTAATTTCAAGACTCTTTACCTTTATTTCATGGGGCATGCTGTTAAAACAGCTACATGAAAGTCTTTGTCTAATAATCCCAACATCTTGGTGTTAGTGTCTTTCATCCGTGGGCTATTGAGATTTTCCTGTTTCCTTGAATGTCAACCGATGTTGGATTATATCATGAACCTTTTAAGTATTATTATTCTGTGTGGTGCTGGGTCCTGTTAAAATTCTATGGAGAGGGACACCTGGGTGCCTCAGTTGGTTAAGCGTCTGCCTTTGGGCTCAGCTCATGATCCCAGGGTCCTGGGATCGAGCCCTGCATCGGGCTCCCTGCTCTGCAGAGAGCCTACTTCTCCCTCTCCCTCTGCCCGCTGCTCCCCCTGCTTATGCCCATTCTCTCTGTCTCTGTCAAATAAATAAACAAAATCTTAAAAAAAAAAATTCTATGGAGAATGTTGATTTCTCTGTTTTGGCAGACAATTGAGCTAAGTTCAGACCACAAGTCCCAACACACCTTCTGTGGGCCGTGGTTCCAGTGCCATTATCTTGGAGGTGGGCTTGGGGCTTCATGCTTCATATACAGCTAATGGATCCCTTTTTCAAGCTTCCTCCTCTTACAGATAGAAGGCCAAGATTTTAGTTTCCTCTTGCACTTCATGTCATGCACTTCCTGTGACTGCATCTGTTCTCAGGGAAAGCAATGAGAGAAAAGGAAGAAAAAAACCAAGGGGATTCCCACCCTCCACTCCTTCCCTTTGCCAGTTTCTATCAGGCAAAGGGCTTTTTTCTCTGTCTCCTGGTTTCTGGAGGTCAGTGTAGTCATGTCTGCTTCTGGACCTTGCCTCAGGGCAGGCTTGGGTGGGATTAAAAATAAAAACAGGGTTTCTCTCCCCTACTCTCCCGGTCCTAGTCCCCTGACCAGAAAAAGAGAGTTTCTCTTGGAGCTTTTTCTTCCTGTGCCCGCTATGTAGTTCTGGGATCCAGGATGCCCTGAGTGTGAGCTGGAGATATGGGATGATAAAAACCAAAGAAAACCATCAGCTCACTGCCATATCTTTCCTTGAGTTTTGATTTCTCTCTCCAGTCTGTCTGTTATTACTTACTTTTCAGTCTTCCATTAGCTGCTTTTTGTGTACCCTGTCCAGGGTTTTCGTCGTAATAGTGCAAGACATGGGTCGGAGTATCACTTATTCCATCATAACCAGCACTGGGGCTCCTACCTTGATATTTTAAATCCCACGAATTAGGCGTTGTTGTTGCTGTTCGATAAGCTCAATTTGTTTCGAGTTACAATTTGTTTTGAGTTACCGACAGGCTTCTTTCTTCTCCCCACCCCCTTTTGTACCTCAGAACTTACTTCTTTCTGGTACTTTTATTTTGTCTGAAAGTGTCTTTATTTTTCCAGTGTTCTTAAAAATAATTTATCTGGGTGTATAAATCGAGGCGGACATTATTTTCTCTTCACAATTCAAAGACAACATTGCGCTATCTTTTGGGTTCCACTGAGAAGTTAGCTGTGTGTGTGTAGCTATGCTGTAGATAAGATTTTGTCTCTGTTTTTGCTTTTCATCTTGCCTGCTATTAACACCCTCTCTTTGTTTTTGGTATTTTGCTGTTTTACCAGACTGTTTCTGGTTGTGGACTTCTTCATATTCATTATGCTTGGAATTTATTGGGCTTCCTGAATCCATACTGGAAAACTCTTTTTTTTTTTTTTTTTAAGATTTTATTTATTTATTTGACAGAGAGAGACAGTGAGAGAGGGAACACAAGCAGGGGGAGTGGGAGAGGGAGAAGCAGGCTTCCTGCTGAGCAGGGAGCCCGATGCGGGGCTCGATCCCAGGACCCTGGGATCATGACCTGAGCAGAAGGCAGACGCTTAACTGACTGAGCCACCCAGGTGCCCCCATACTGGAAAATTCTTAACCATTGTCTCTTCAAATACTGCTTCTTCCCCATTTTTTCAGTCTTTCTTTCTGAAGTTCATATTATTAGACACATCCAACTTTCTTACTGTCTTTTATGTTTGATTTTTTTTCTTCATATTTTTCACCTCTGTGTTTCCATGCTGCATTCTAATCATATCTCTGGATCTGTCTTAGGCTCATCCAGTAATTTTATCTCTTGCTGTATCTAATTTGCTGTTTAATTTATCCTCTTACTTTCTTATTCTGATTTTTTAAAAAAGATTTTATTTATTTGATGGAGAGAGACACAGCAAGAGAGGGAACACAAGCAGGGGGAGTGAGAGAGGGAGAAGCAGACTCCCCAAGGAGCAGGGAGCCCAACACGGGGCTCGATCCCAGGACCCTGGGATCATGACCTGAGCCGAAGGTAGACGCTTAACCGACTGAGCCAAACATTTCTTATGGTTTGGGCCATTTTGATTTTTTCTTCTGTGAATGCCTCTTTGTATTTATTTCTTTTCTATATTTATCTATTTTTAACTTGATTTGCCATTGAATAGATCTTTTGATACCTGATTCCTTATCAGTCATATATGTTGCAAACACTGTCTTTCTGTTTGTGGCTTATTATTTCATTTTATTGTACCTTTGAACTATAGAAATTTTTTTTAAAGATTTATTTATTTATTTGAGAGAGAAAGACACAGAGGGAGAGGGAGACAAGCAGACTCCCTGCTGAGCGGGAAGCCAGACGTGGGGCTCAATCCCAGGACCCCGAGATCTTGACCTGAGCTGAAATCGAGAGTCGGATGCTTAACTGACTGAGCCACCCAGGCACCCCTGAACTGTAGAAATTTAAACCAAATCTTCTCAGATTCATCAATATTTTTTTTGTATGCCTTATTTAAGAAATCCTGTCCTACGTTGGGGAGGGGATGTGCTATGGTGAACTCTCGTGAATTGTGTAAGACTGATGAATCACAGACCTGTATCCCTGAAACAAATAATACATTATATGTTAATAAAAAAAAAAAAATCCTGTCCTACTCCTAAGGTCATAAAGATAACTTCTTGTATTTTCTGCTAAAGACCTCAAATTTGCTTTTCATTTTTGGTTTTTCATCCAGTTGGAATTGGCATTTGTATAAGGTGTGAAGCTGGAATTTATTTTTTCCAGCCAATTGTCCCACCCATTCTTCCCCAGAGAATTGTAATGCCACCTCTCTAATATTTAAAAGTTCCACATGCGCAAAGATTGATTTCCAGGCTCTCTATTATCATTGCTCTATTTATCTATCTCTGTGCCAAAGCCACATTGTCTGAATTTCAGTAACTTTGTAATTAGTACCTATGTGAGACCCTCATCTAATTTTGGCTCTTCAAAGTCTTATTTATCCTAGGCGTTTTGCTCTTCCATTTGCATTTTAGTATCTGCTTACACATTCCCATGAGAAAAACTGTTGGGATTTTTATTGGAATGGTGTGAATTTATGGACTAATTTGAGGAGCGGTGACATATTTATGATATTGAGTCTCTTATCCATGACCATGGTGTATAACTAAGTGAATTTCAATAGATTAATTTATTTATTTAGAACCCTTGTGCGTGGTGGGGGGAGGGGGAGAGGGAGAGAGAGAATCCCAAGCAGGTTCCACCTGGAGCCCAACGTGGGGCTTGATCTCAGGAACCTGAGATCATGACCTGAGCTGAAATCAAGAGTCTGTCGCTTAACTGACTGAGCCACCCAGGCGCCCCTCAATAGTTTTATATTCTTTTTTCAAAAAGATCTTATGTATGTTTTGTTAGATTTATTCATTTTATTCCTATTACCTTATTGTTTGCTGTTTTAGATAACTGTGTCTTTCTTTCTTTTTTTTTTTTTTTAAAGATTTTATTTATTTGACAGAGAGAGACACAGCGAGAGAGGGAACACAAGCAGGGGGAGTAGGAGAGGGAGAAGCAGGCTTCCCACGGAGCAGGGAGCCTGTTAACTGTGTCTTTCTTAAAATTAAATCTGGTCTAGTGCAGTCTAGTTTACATACAGTATCCTTTTCAGGTATTGTAGTGCAGTGAGTTTTTAAAAGGTATAAGGGGGGGGTGCCTGGGTGGCTCAGTTCGTTAAGTGCCCCACTCTTGATTTTAGCTCAGGTCTTCATCTCAGGGTTGTGAGTTCAAGCCCCACACAGGGCTCCACACTGGGCTTGGAGTCTACTTAAAAAAAAAGAAAAAGAAAAAGAGATGTAACGTTGTATAGCTGCGAACACAATTCGGATACAGAATATTTCCACTACCCCCAGAGCTCCTTTGCGCCCCTTTGTAGTCAGTCCTCTCTCCCCAGCTCCAGTCCCTGGCGTTCAGGGCTCTGTCCCTATAATTTTGCCTTTTCTAGAATGTTGTGTTAACCTTCAAAATAAAACTGCCAGCTATTTTACCAGCAAAAATGGGTTTGTTCGGGAACAGTGGAGGATTACAATCCGTGACAAACCAGTTATAGCAAAATCAGAGGCAAGTCCACCAAACAAAAGAGAGGAACACTTTTTTTTTTTTTTTTTAACAGAGGAAAGGGGGAAGCTGGGGGAGGCTGTTATAAACAAGTCCATTGGAGTCACCTGGGAGTTACAGTGGCTTCTCATTGGCTGGGTTGTCGCGGGGGGAGGGGATGAAAGCCTTTCTTCCAGCTGCTGGGGTATTAAAGTAGCTTCCACCTGAAAGGCCCAGGTCTTCCCATTGGATTTGCAATTGATGACTCAGCCTCCACGCTGCTCTGCTCGCTGCTCCGGGTAAGGCATGAGAGCGCTCCCCTTCCCAACCTCCCCACTTTATTTTAGTGAAGTTACCCTTTATTAATTTTCACAGTCGTACACATGGGATCCTAGCCTTTTGGGTTTGGCTTCTTCCACTTAGCAGAATACTTTTGAGATTTCTTCACATTATTACGCGTACCGGGGGTTGACTCCTTTATACTGCTGGTCATAGTGCCTTGTGTGGATGTACCAGAACTTGTCTATCCAGTCACCAGTTGATCGGTTGGTGGACAGTTGTTTTTTTTTTTTCCCCCACAGTTTTGGGTGATTACGCATAAAACTGCTATGAACATTAGGATGCTGTTTGTGTGAGACCATGTTTTCGTTTCTATGGGGTAAATACATAGCAGTGGGACTGTCAGGTTATATGTGCACATGTATTTACATTTATAAGAATCTGCCAAAATGTTTTTCAAAGCGGTTGTACTGTTGTTGTTGTTGTTGTTTGGTTCCGTAGGCATCCAGAGTCCACACCCTTCAGCACCCCGGGCCTGAAGGCCTCTGGAATGTTCTTGCTCTAACTTCGGTTTGTACCATTTTGAATCCCCGTCGGCAAAGTACAAGAGTTTGAGCTGCTCTGCATCCTCACTAGCTCTTGGTATTGTATCTTGTTGTGGTTTTAATCTGCATTTTCCTAATGACTAATGATTTTGAAGTTCATTTCACGTAATTATTTGCCATTTGTATTTCTTCTTTGATGAAGTATCTCCTCAAATCTTTTGTCCAGTTTGTAAAAATTGAGATTTGGGTTATTGAGTATTGAGAGTTCTTTATATGCTGTGGTTACATGTCCTTTATCAGATGCACGTTTTGCAAGTATTTTTTTCCAGTCTGTAGTTTTTTTTTATTATTTTTTAAAGATTTTATTCATTTATTTGACAGAGACACAGCGAGAGAGGGAACAGAAGCAGGGGGAGTGGGAGAGGGAGAAGCAGGCTTCCTGCCGATCAGGGAGCCCGATGTGGGGCTCGATCCCAGGACCCTGGGATCTTGACCTGAGCCGAAGGCAGACGCTTAACGACGGAGCCACCCAGGTGCCCCTATTTTTTATTTTCTTAATAGTATCTTTCAAAGAGCAGAAGTTGTTAATTTTTTTTTTTTTTAAAGATTTTATTTGACAGAGAGAGAGACAGCGAGAGAGGGAACACAAGCAGGGGGAGTGGGAGAGGGAGAAGCAGGCTTCCCGCGGAGCAGGGAGCCCAATGTGAGGCTCGATCCCAGGACCCTGGGACCATGACCTGAGCCAAAGGCAGATGCTTAACGACTGAGCCACCCAGGTGCCCCAGAAGTTGTTAATTCTGATGAAGTTGGTTTATCAATGTTTTCTTTTATGGATCATGGCTTTGGTGTTGAATCTTAGAGATTTTTGCCTAACTTATAGTCACAAAGGTTTTCCCCTGTTTTTTCTTCTGGAAGTTTTATAGTCTTAGGTTTAACATTAGGTCTACAATCTAGTTTAAGTTTTTAGAACATATAATGGAAAGTATGGGTCGAGGTTCATTTTTATTTTTTTGCAAATGAATATCCAATTGTTTCAGCACCAGTTGTTAAAAAGACTCTTCTTCCGTTGTTGAATTACCTTGGCACCTTTGTTAAAACCCAGTTGACTACAAAGGTAGGTAGGTAGGTAGGTAGATGTCTATTTCTGGACTCTATTCTGTTGCATTGCTCTGCTTATTCTTTCCCCTCTACCTCACTGTCTTAATTTCTTTAGCTTTACCTAAGTTTGAATCCAATAGCATGAATCCTCCAACTTTGTTCTTTTTCAAAATTGTTTTTGGCTTTTCTAGGTAATTTTGTTTTTCCACATAAAATTTAAAATCAGCTGGTCGGTGTCTACAGAGAAGCCTGCTGGAATTTCTATTAAAGTTCTGATTCTGTAGATCATTTGGGGAGACTAGACCTTTTAACAAGGAGCCTTTTGATTTATAAACATGGATATGTCTCCGTTTATTTGGGACTTTGCTTTTTCTCGTCAAGATTTTGCATACAGTTCTGGCCCCTTCCTGAGACTCTGCCTGGGCTCTGAGGAGACATCGATAGGCTGTATGTACTTCATTTGTGTGTCAGCCATCTCAACCTAAGCTGTCTTTTCTCGGCCCCTTGTCACCCCTTCCCTGGAAGATGCTCCTTTCAATCTTCCATTGAAGTAAATGGCACTTCTCCTACCTAGTGGCTCACGCTAGAAAACTGGGTGTAACCCTTGAGACCATCGTCATCCCCTCTTCCCACAGCCAGGCACAATTCTGCCTCCAAAACACATTTTGAATCCTCTGCTGCTTTCCATCTACATTCCACTGTCCTTGCCCCGGACACCTCATCTGCCACCTGGACCATTGCAGTAGCTCCCCAATTCTTCTTACTTCTACTCTTCCTCCCACACAAGTGCTCTCTTCCCCTCCCCAGAGTGCTCCCTTTATAATGTCCATCTGATCATTTTGCCGCACTCCGCTTATAACCCACCAGAGGTGGGCGCCTCTGTCGTTAAGTGTTTGCCTTTGGCTCAGGTCATGATCCCAGGGTCCTGGTATCGAGCCCCACATCGGGCTCCCTGCTTGGCGGGAAGCCTGCTTCTCACTCTCCCACTCCCCCTGCTTGTGTTCCTGCTTTCCCTTTGTTTCTGTCAAATAAATAAAATCTTAAAAAAAAAACAAAAAACAAAAACAAAAAACGCACCAGAGGTGACCCCCGCCCTTATAAAATCCACATCCCTTCCGGGGGCTTTGCGTACTCCCTCCCTCACCTTGTTTCGAACGCAAGGACCGGTTCGGGGCCCCTGCAGGGCCAGGCTCCTTTTAAGACCAGGGCTCTTGGACACGTCTTTCCCTGCCTGGCGTAGTCTCTCCACAGTCTTTGCCTGAACAGCTCCCACTCAGCTTCAGGTTCTATTGTAGGTGTCATTGATCAGAAAGGCCCCATCATTCCTTCTCACTTTGTGAAAGTGAAAAAAACCACTTTAATTTTTTTCTTTTAACATTTGTAATGTCTGTTTACTGTTTCTCCAAACAGCCCAGATTTCTGATTCATTTCACAGATGTTGCAATGACGCTGTTTGAGGGCCCTGTTGTGGAGGTTCCGGGTGTCACTGGTCCCCCTCAGCAGGGTTTGCCCAGAACCCTTGGGCAGGTTGGAGAGCCTCCCCCTGCCCTTGGCTGGGCCAGCACGCCTAGTATCCTGTGCCCTTGTGTGTCCCTGTGTTGGAGTGGGATCACAGCCTGGGGTTTCTTGTTGAGTAGCTACTCCCCCATAGCGCCTGGGAGAGGCCCAGAGAACAGGCCAGGGCCTTCGACCTGTGTCCCACTGGCTGAGCCCTCGGACACGCCTCGGCCCTATTTCTTCTTCCAAGGTCCCAGACCCCCCACCGTGTACTGTAGAGGTCAGCATGAGCAGGATGGACACCCCGGCTTGGCTGGGGGCGAGGCCATGTCCTCCAGGGCCCTGCAGTGAACCCAGCAAGGGTTCAAGTCTTCCTGGCCTGCAGGGGCAGAAGTCACACACCCAGCAGGAGGCCGTGGAGTCCAGGTCCCAGGACTCCTGGTGCTTGACTCTTCCCACCGGTCCCTAGAAGGGAAGCAACTGCCGAGCACTTTGACCACCCCCCCCCGCCCCTCAGGCTAGGGGTCAGTATGGAGAGGTGGCCACTGAGGGTCCAGAGCCGAGAGAGGCGGGACGGTCTGTGTGGGCAGTGGGCCACACAGAGGGGAGGGGTATTAGTGATGTGGGGCTGAGACTTTTTTGGTGCAAAAAAGTTTTTATTATAGCCCAGGGACAGGACCTGTGGGCAGAAAGAGGTGCACTGGTGATTGTGAGGAGTGACTGATTACACACTTCTTACTTCGTGGGGGTTGGAGATAGCTTAGGTCTCTAAGGAATTTGGGAGCAAGGTTTCCAGGACCTTGAAGGGCTAGCTGTTAAGATAAGGTTATTCTCTACTGTCAAGTAAAACCTCAGCCCTTCAGATGTAAATCAATGGGCCATATGTTGACCGAAAATTGTTACCATATTTCCTGAGGTCACCACACCACTTTGGGGGTGGGGCGGAGGCAAGAAGGAGCAACTGACCGTGGGTGGAGGTAGCCACGGGGTGGGGGTGTCCTGAGGGCCATTTGGGGAGGAGCGAGCTGGTGTCTTGGGTGGTCCGTTGGGCCAGGTGCGGTGGGCGAGGGCAGGGCTGAGGGACCCGTTATGGAGGGGTGGGGGTCGCTCTATCCTTTCCCTGAGACCCCTGCGGCGCCTCCAAAGATGCTCTTCTCTATGGAGGGTCTGGCGTCCTCTGCAGAGGGACTTCCGGAACGCACTCGCAGGCCGCTGCACAGTCCGCCCCACCATGGTGGGTGTCAGCGGCGCCACCTGGTGGTCCCCGCACGCCCAGCCTCCCGCCTGGGGCCTAGGCCCAGCTCTGGCTCCCCAGGGTCCCCACCGCCGCCATAGCCGAGCAGACCCAAGGACGTGTCCAGACCGGGCTGCTGGCACTGTGTCTCCTTTGCTCCCTGCTGAAAGCACCTCCGCCCTCCAGCTCAGTGACCCCAGGCTCGGGCGCCACATCTGTTAAATGAACTTCCTGAAATTACCTACCCCTTGAGGTTAAGTCCTAAGCAAGATACTCCGTGCAAAGTTGCTTCGTCCTGGTTTACAATCTTCACACTCCCCTCGGCCTTACGACCCTCCTTATGCACGCGATGAGCAAAGGGAGCCTCGGGGAAGTTAAGCTGCTGGGGGCCTCACAGCCAGGGAGTGACCCCTGGAGTTCAAACTCAGGGGGAGTCCAAAGCCCAAGCCTTAGCTCCAATTAAGGCAGAGGGCATGTCCTGGATGCCTGGTGGGGTAAGGGGGCGGGTTCAGTTCTGTCCCCTTGGGCAAGTCCTCTCTCACTCGGGCCGCAATTGCCACGTGTTGAATGAACAAAGAGCAGAGCATGAGCTCCAAGGTTGTGGCTGTGGGGCCACAACTCCGCTCGCCCAGCCGGGCCCTTCGGTGCTGCTGCTGGTTCCGGGACGTGGGGCTGGCCAGCCTGACTCGAAGACAGGCTTGAGTCCGGGGGTCCTCCCTGACTCCAAGATGGGCAAGTGGCTCAGGGGTGGAGCCAGCTTCAGGCCAGGGATCCCTCAGAGCTGCCTCCTTTGTCTGACAAACATTCCCTTTCTAGAGAAGCAACGGTTCCTGGGGGAGCCCCCCAAGGCCTCCCCTGAGACCCTGCAAGCCCCATTGCCCCCCCACCCCTGTCCCTGACATGGTCCTAAGGCAGCTGGGCCCTGATCTACTCCCTCTCTCACGTCTCCCTGACCCTCCCCAGGGACCTCCGCAAACCCCCACCTCTCTCTCTGCAGGGTCCATTGAGGTCCCCTGCAGGGACCATTGAGCTGATCAGGTCAGTGCTGAGGGCTTCTGAGAGGAGGAGGAGGATCACTGGCTGAGGAAGACAGGCCCTTAACCACTCCCTCACTCTGCCCGGCCCACCCTCTCCCCAGTGCTGCAGCGCTAGCGGCTGGGTGGTGCTGGGTCTTGGGAAGGCCCCCTTAGAGCATGCCTAGAATAGCAAACTGGGTTTCTGAAAGGTTCTGGGGTTGGACACCGCTCTGGGCAGGCCCTCCCTCAGCCGGGCAGAGGGGCTGGTTCCTGGCTTGGCAGGTGGCTCTGCCTGGGATTTCCCACAAGCAGAACCAAGGAAGGGATGGAGTGGCTGGTGTCCCCTCCCCCATGCTGGTATTCATCCTGGTTGCAGGTGCGGTCTGAGCCTGGCTCCAGGACCGTTCCGCCCCCTGCCCCCCAGAATCTGCCACGTTCCTACGGAGCCTTGCAGCTTTCACAGCTCTCACCACATTCTCCTGTGGCAAAGGTTTGATGAGGCCCAGGCTGCTCGCCCTGTTTACCGGAGGGCTGGCTCCGAGAGGGGAAGATTAGTGGGTAGGGGAGTGTGTGTCTGGTCCCTGTGTTGGCCGGGCCTCTACCTACCCCGCTAGCAACCAGTGGGGATAGTGCTGGTGCCCTAGCAGTGAGAGGCGCCGGAGGAAGCTACCGTGGGCTGATTTGAGGTGAGCTTCCCACCTATGAAGTCGGTGGAAGGCAGGCAGCAGGACCCCCTCCGCAGACCACCTCAGAGAGCCTGACATGGATGCCCCAAGGATGCTTTTCTTGGGTTGAAGACCCAGGAGCCCTTGCTGCTGTCCTACGATGTGGCAAGAATTGAGTATGGATCATCCTGCCATCAGCCCCCCCCCCCCCCCCCCCCCCCCCCCCCCGCCCCAGTCTTGTCTTCCCAGCCCCTGGTGTCTCAGCGAGGTCTGCAGGGCCAGGACTCTCCAGGGTGGGGGGCGGGCAGGTGAGCGACCTCCCAGGCTGAGGCCTATCCCCATCGAAGTCTAACCTGGCCCCTGCCTCCCAGGGGTTGAAACTGCCTCTAACTTCTTAACCCTTAAAGAAGAAAAGGTCCAGCCAAGGCCCCAGTCAGAAACCTTTCTTTTTTTTTTTTACTTATCAACATCACCTGTGAGGACTGGGGACTTGAAAACAGGAAACAACCTGGGATGGGATTTTGTCACTTCACGTAGACACGTGTGCCCACACGTGCCCACGTGCTGACCACATCCGCAGCAAGGGGGCCTTGGCCAAGTATGTGTGGAGACACTTACGCAGGCCTAAGAATAAAGTAAGATGTGCAAAGATGATGCGCCCCCAGGACACAGACACCACAAGGGGGTCCCAGAGGTCTGAGAGGAGAGGAGGCCCAAGCGGACTTGGGGTCCCTCTCATCGAACTCCTAAATGCCCCTCCACGGCTCTGTGCCCCAGAGAGTCCGGGAAAGGGACGAGGTTGGGGCCGGCTTGGAAAGACCTCTCTCCCGCCTGAGCATAGAGTCCGTTCTCCATGGAGATGAAACTGTCGTGTGCGGAGGCGGGCAGGGGTGGCCAGTGGGCGGGCGGCTGCGGCGGGCGGGCTGTGTGGGCGGGCAGTGCCGCCCACCGGGACAGTGGCCGGGGCGGGAGGACCGTGTCCAGAGTTGCCGGGCCGTAGCAGCTGGTGTTGACGGTGGCGTAGGGGGCCTGCAGAGAGACCAGGGAGGCTTGACCAGCCCCCTGCAGGCATGAGGGGAAGGAGGCCCAAGTTAGGCTCTACCTCACAGGACCCGCCCCCCCCCAGCTGCAGCCTCCTCTGTTCCCCACTCCCAAACAATGCCCCAGTCCTCACCCTTGCTCGTGGCTGTGTCTGGGGACTGGCGAGGCAGGGCTGGACCTTCATGACAGACCTGGCAGAGTGAGGCGGGTTAGAAGCAAAGCAAGTGGCTAGCCCACCGGTGCTGGGGTTTAGACTGGGCCCCACAGGGGTTGGGTCTCACCAGTGCCTCTGCCGATGCAGGAGGTGGAGGAGGTAAACACAGCCAAAGAGGAGGACCCCCGACACCCCAAAGATTCCGGCCAGGTCAGCCCGCAGTATGGGAGCTGGAGTAGGGGCAGGGAGCCCTGTGTATAGACAAAGAGGCGTACCAGACGGGTGGCTGGTGCCCTCCCTCCCTCCCTGCCCCCCTCTCCTCAGCCCTACCTTGGTCTGTGCTGAGGAAGAGGTTCCCACAGGCCTCCTGGGAGCCCTCAGGAAAGGAAACAAACTTGCAGCAGAAGGTGGTGTTGGGACTGGGGCTTCTCCCTGCAGACCCTTCTCCCACGGTGAGGGAGATGCTGGTTTTGGTTTCCCAGTGGGCCTGGCAGGCAGGGGGCCACTGCTGGATGCCGAATTCTGGGTGCAAAACAGCCAGCCTACTCCCTCCGGCACCATCAGGCCCCCCAGAGCTCACGGTCACTAGGGAGACAGAGCCAGATCCCAGGAATCCACAGCGGACAGTGAAGGATGGGGACTTGGTGGCCTCCATCTGAACTTGCACCCACACTTCAGGAGTCCCTGTGGGATAGAGACATAGGAGCACCCCAGGGCTGGGTCTCCACCTGACCCCCATGTCTTCCGCTTCTCTCCGCCCCCAACTCACCAGCAGTGATGCAGAGTGTCAGCAGCGCCAAGAGCAGGACCGGGGCCCGGGGCCTGTCCATGGCTTCCCTCTGGCCCCAGCTCTGGGAGCTGTCGTGGTGGGGACAGCACCTGTGCTTCCGTTCTCATCGCAGGAAGTTTTCATGTGAGCAGGCCCGGGGAGCAGCTGCGCTCAGTGTTCTCCACACCCCTGCCCCACTTCCTTCTCTGTCTGCCTCGGCTTGGTGAACACAGGGCAATGGACCCCCTGCCTTGAGAGACGTAAAGCCACAGCAACAAGGTTTTCCCTGCACCGAGGCTGCGCTGCACGCGAGCGGGGCAGCGGGCTCAGGTTCCTTTCCCAGCCCTGTCTCCAAGTAACCGCCCGGGCAGGCCAGGCCCTGGGAAGTACGAGGGGGTTGAGACGGAGCACCAGGGGTCCCTGGTCTCTCCTTAGGAAGAAGCCTCTGGCCCCCGCCCCCCAGCTAAGGGGTGGGGAATGTACAGGAATTTGGGAAGAAGGAAGATCCTTAGCAGGAAAGCCAGCAGGGCGCTACCTGAGAGCCGACCGGCTTGACTCATCTATGATCTCTAGCTCAGACCTCCCTCCTGAACCACAGCTTCATCATGTCCGGCGGCCCACTTAGCGTTGCCTCTTGGATGCCTGTCACAAACGTCCCCCAAACTGAGCTCTGTCCCATCTGCAGCCTCCCCGCAACAGTGGAGGGCATAGGGGCTTCCAGCTGTTGGGCCACAGGCATAGTCCTCTTTGGCTCTTCTCCTTCATCTCCAGCCTGTCAGGAAACCCCAAGGGCTTCCCATCCTGACCACCTGAGCCCTTTGTCCCACTCCTTCGCCGCCTCCCTGACTCAAGCCGTCTCTTTCCACAAAGTATTGCTCCAAATTGCTTTCTGGCTTCTGTTCGTTTATAGAACACACAGAGCAACCAGAATGCTGCTGTGAGCAGAATGATTTGCATCTTGTCCTCTCCTGTGCCAAGTTTTGTGTGGGGTGAGAGGAGCTTGGTGAGCTCAGGGTTAGAGCCAAGGGCCCGTGCTGAGGACTTCTTTGTCCAAGGTGTGGTCAGAACAGAGCTGTGGCCCTGTCCCCGCCCGTTACAGTGCGTTTAATCCTATGTTAGCCAAAAACCAAATCCGTCTTTTGGACAGACTCTCATCCCATCCACGCCTGAAAACCTAGAAAAGCAGGGCCTCCAGGTCAATCACTTCACTGCTCCCAGCCCAGTGAGCGTCCTCTCAACCCAGTGACCTTCACTCAGATCCGATGGGCCAATCTCCAAACCTGACTCAGACCTGCTGTCACTTCTTCCACTACTGTTCCCCTGACAGGGTGGGAGCCCAGCTCAGTGTGGATGCAGAGTACAGGGGCATATGGAACCTCAGCCTCCCCATCCTGGAAGCCCTCCTCCCACCCACTGAAATCCTCCCCACGTTGCGAGGCCCAAATCCCACCACCTCCGGGAAGTTGTCCCTGAGTGAACATTTCCCTCTTGAACAACCACTGCATAGATGGCGGGCCCTGGGCGGTGGCTGCCTGGGGGCCAGTCCTCCGGGGCTGACTCTAAGCCCTGGAGGGAGGGCTGGCTTTCAGAGCCCAATCCCACAAGGGGAGAGCAATACTTGGTGGTCGATGGGACAAAAAGCAATGGCACAACTACTCACCATCTTCCATTTTGTCTTCTAAGCCACACTGTCCCCTCAGTTCTCATTGTAGACGATTTAAAACATAGAAAACATCAAAGTTCTTTCACTTTCCCCGTCATTCCCATTCCCCTCCCCATTTTTTCAGGAGGTTCAGACTGTCCATATTTTATCATTTCTGGATTTTGTGCATGGCTTACGAAGACCAAATTATAAAAATAACATTGTAAGTTTTGTTTTTATCCCAAACTCTATGAAGGGTTTCCTTTTAGCCCCTAAATAATTTAATTTGGGGATGGTATAAAATAGTGTAACCTTTCAGGTGGAGAGCCAATGTCCCCAAAGTGTCTTTACCTGTTTTGAAATGCCATCTTGATCATAAATTCTTACAAATGATATACTTCCGGATTCTCTTTCCTAATCTATCTGTTGATTCATTTGCTTATTTCTGTTTCAATACCACAAGGTCCTAAGTAGAATGCTTTTGTTTTGATCTGATGACCCTTGCCCTTTCTCAAAACTTTCTTGGCTATTCCTGCACAATCTCCAGAATTCTGAGCTCCAGAGACACAGAAGGTCATTAAACCTGCCAACAAAAGCCCTGCATCATCAGGCCTGCATTGCTGGGCCTCTTCCCTTTTTTGTACAGAGACACACAGCAGATGACCCAGGTCTGATAATGGCCACCTCCAGCTCTGCCCTTTCTCAGTGAAGTCCCTGCAGCCACGCCCAGCTCACGTCCTGCTGCAGTAATACATCCCCTAGCATCAGTCTCTAGAATCAGGCCCGTGGGGGTTGAATTGGCGCCGTAATTTCATAGCTGTGCAAGCTTAGACAAAGCAACCCAACCTCCCAAAGCAGCAATATCCCAGCAGGGACGACACTTTGCTTCACAGCCCGTGGTGCTGCATTCATGCCTGGCTCCAGCCCTCAGTGAATGTTGGTGACCAGATTTTTTTTTTTTTTAAGATTTTATTTTTAAATAATCTCCACACCCAACATGGTGCTCTTGCTCACAGCCCTGAGATCAGGAGTCACACGCTCCACGGACTGAGCCAGTCAGGTGCCCCTGGTGACCATCATTTTATGAGAGACCTTCCTCACCTGAGTTTGTAGAGTGAGACTCCTAACTGATCATTTTCACAAATATCTTAAATGTCATGAAATGGCCATTTATGTTCCCTATCAAAGTAACAATAAGAGGTAACATCGAGGTGTACACTATGCGCTAAGTTTACTCTGAGCAAGTCCCACAGATCCGTTCCATACTTACAGTGACCTTATGAGGACGTAACTTGCCCAGGGTCGCAAGGCTAGTACACAGTGAAGCCAGGATTTGACAAAAATTTTTGCCCCAGAACCCACACTATTACAACTATGCTGAGCTGTCTCTCCCACATTTAAAAATGTTAAATGACAAGGTTTTGATCAAAATCCAGCAATCCTCTGCCCCATCCGTGGATAACCTGTGCTCAGTTCCGAGGCTGGGCTTGCCCCCCATCCCGATGGGAGCTGCTTCTGTGCCGAGAGGAGCTGCTTTATCCTTCAGCGCCTGCTCCCCCACTCCATCCTTTGGCTGGCTCTCTACTGCATTAAAGTTGATGTATGTTCCTTCATCTTCCCGAGTGTCCCAGGGTTCCTCCGGCGGGTGGGCCACTCCTCTATGCTCTGCTCTCGTCTGACCCCCCCTTTCAGTGCCTACATCTCCAGCCAGCCCAACTCCACACGCAGGGCTCACAGGGAATCTGTGCTCAAGGAAGACTTGTTGTGTGGGTCCTTTCCAGGTCTTGTGTTCCACCCTACCCCAGGGAAGGAACTACAGAGCTCAGGGAAGACTTCAGAATGTCTATGTGTGAAAATAAACCTTCCCCCGTCCTGCCCCCTTATCCTCTCCTGCCATCCAAGAACACTCTTTTCATCCTGTAACATCCCCAGTCAGTGCTGCCTGGAATTCAAAACACAGGATGACTTACCTGTTAGCCGAAGACTTTTCTCCTCAGCCATCTGAAAAAAATCTCTTCACTTTATAATTTAGGAGACCCCACCACCAACTCACCTTCTGGTGCAGCTCCTGGCCACAACAAAGGTTAAAAAAGAAAAAGCCTTAATTGAAGATGATTTAAAATAATTTAAAAGCTATTCTTTGCGGGGGGCACCTGGGTGGCTCAGTCGTTAAGCGTCTGCCTTCGGCTCAGGTCATGATCCCAGGTTCTGGGATCGGGCTCCCCACTCAGCTGGGAGTCTGCTTCTCTCTGCACCCCGTCCCTAAGCTCCTGTGTGTGTGTGTGTGTGTGTGTGTGTGTGTGTGCATGCACTTGCTCTCTGAAATCTTAAAAAAAAAAAAGAAAGCTATTATTCGACAATAAGCTAACAGGCAATGCACAGCATGCCAGTCCCCTGAAAAGCACTGCTCGGTGTCACCTGTCACCCCAGGTAAGGTCGGCCTGTGCAGAGGCCTCCACCTCTCTTACCCAAGCAGGCCTCCACTCCGGGTCCAGCTTGGCTGGGGCCTGGCCACTCAGGGCTGTTGCCCTGAAGCCCACGGCCCCGCCTCTGTTAGCAAGACGTTTACTGGCACGACACCCCCTAGAGCTGTGGTTTTTGGGGGGGGGCTTGAACCTCAGGTGGTACACAAGGGATCAACTGCTGTCATGCAGGACAAACTGACCAACATTTCTCATTTTTAAAGATAAGAATACAATGAAGGTAACTTTTATTACCACTAAGTGACACTGGGGCTCTCACTGGGATCCCAGCGTTCACCTCCAATCAGATCAGCGTCCTCAAGTAAGACACAAACCCAAAGCTGCTGCTGGCCTGCGGTCTACATGCTCCAAGATGCAGTGGGTTTTGTGGTCCTAACCATGCATATGCCCTCTAAACACACGGTCACTGTACTGGAAATCATTTTCTGACCTGTTTAAGTCTTCCAAGTGAAAAAATTTAGGGGGTTTTGGCTCATCTATTAAAAAACAAAAACAAAAACAACAAAAACCAGTAAATGCAGCCAAAGAAGCACCTATTCCATTTGGATTTACAAGGTTTTGAGAGGTACTCCTCTGTTATGTAGACCATAAAAAATAATTACCAAAATAAACTGAATTTTCAACAAGAACCTCAGAAAACATTAGACTATGATTTAAAAAATGTTTCTCACTTTGCTATTTTTTTAGAGCAAAAAGGTATTTTGTACTATTAATAAAATATTTCAAAACATTTATTTCATTAACTCACCCATTACTTTTGGGTTGGTTTTTTGTTTTGTTTTTTGAGAGCAAGAGAGAGAGCAAGACAGCGAGCACACGTGGGGGGGGGGGTGGACGGAAGGGCAGAGGGAGAGGGAGAACCTCAAGCAGGCTCCACGCTCAGCATGGAGTCCAACTCAGGGCTCGATCTCACAACCCTGAGCTCATGACCTGAGCTGAAATCAAGAGTCGATGCTTAACTGACTGAGCCACCCAGGCACCCCACCCACTACATTTTTAATGTGTGTAATAAATAAGGGCGCCTGGGTGGCTCAGTCAGTTAAGCGTCTGCCTTCGGCTCAGGTCATGATCTCAAGGTCCTGGGATCGAGCCCCACATCGGGCTCCCTGCTCACTGGGGAACCTGTTTCTCCCTCTCCCTCTGCATCTCCCCTTGTTTGTGCTCACTCGTGTGCACGTTCTCTCACTCTGTCAAATAAATAAAATCTTTAAAAAAAACTGGTAAATGTTTATATAATTCTTTTAACTGACAGACATGCCCAAACTTTTGGAGTCTTAGGACTCTAAGGTTCTCTTTTAATTACTAGTGCTATATAACAAACCACCCCAAATTAAGTGTAAACATTTTATAGTGCTCATAGATTCTATGGGTCAGGAATCTGGAAAAGGCACAGAAAAGATGAGGCCTGGGGCGTTACAATCATCTGGTTCATATCTGAAGCACGTCTGGTGGTTGATACTGGACATAGGCTGGGACTTGAGCTAGGCTGCTAGCTGGACCCCCAAACATTGCCTTTCCATGTGGCTGCTTGGGGCTGTCTCACAGCCTGGTGACTGGGCTCCAAGGGTGAACAGGTCAAGAAACAGGACATTGGAAACTGCTAGTTTAATTCAGTGTTCAGAAACTGGCACACATCAGTCCACCATATTCTATTAAGCAATCACAGAGCCCATATTCCAGGGGAGAGGATGTAGACCCACCCCCTCAATAAAGAGTGTTAAACAATTTGGGGAGCATGATATAAAACTTGCAAATATTCTAAGGTTGAGGCTCAATTCACCACCCTGCACCATCTGGATGCATAAAGATCTCCATATTTACAGAGCTGCCGAGTTTTTCTTTTGATCTTGTGAAGTACCCTCAGCTTGGCTGGTATTTAAATAACTTGGGAATCTTTCTCCTCCTGGATCCTTAGTGACCTCCTATGTTCACCTTAGTCTTCCACTCCGCTCCCAGATCCCATAGGAAGGGCTTCTTTCCCTGGACCTGTTCCCCCTTAATACAGATTCAAGATCTCTGAGTAGGTCAGCTGCCTTTCCAAAGAGACTCCTAAATCCACCTTTAGCGTCTATCTGGGGGAGAGGGTGCTGGAGAGGAAGGGAGGAGAAGGAAGAAATGAGTTTGGCTGAGTGACCAGATCACGGGAAGTCAGGATTCCTTTTGCACAGACCACCAGCCGATTGGCTGTATCCAGCTTGGGAGACCATAGTGAGAACCTGAAGTTAAAGCAGATGCCCAGGACAGGGAGGAGGCTGAAGGGCTTAAACAGTCAAAGTAGAAAGTGACAAAGAGTGTCTTCACATATCTGCGTGCTTGTCAGGGGGCAAAGAGAGAGCAGAGGTGCTGTGCTCTTTCAAGCAGCAGAACGAGAACAAAAGAGTTTGAAGGAGGAAGGTTTCCAGAGGTGGCCTAAGTGAGAGAGGATGGCTGCACTGAGCGAAGAGACTGACAGATGAGAGAGATTTTGCAGAATGACATGACAGGACTTGGTGAGGAACTAGCTGGGGAAGGCAAGATTAAAGGAGAAGGCAGCATTGAAGTCTTGGATTTTGGGGTTGGACATTTGGAGTCCCTTTTCTAAGTTTCCTCCTAACTCAGACACTGAGATTCTATACAATTTCAAGTTATAACAGGTGTCTTGGGGATGAAGTCACCAACCTCCCCCTGGAAAGAACCCTTGGGTGAAGGCTGCCAAGGTGGATGGCCTGTTCTCAGTGTAGGTGAGAGAGGCCACGCTCCAGCCATCAGGGATTCTGCCTGTCCTCCTCGGTGCTCTCTAGAGAAACTACTGAAAGGTAGCCAGTGTCCTCCCAGTTCCTCTGCCTCACCATGTGTCCCAGTTACTGAGCAGCCTCGAGCCAATACATGAAAGCACTTGGGGGCATGTGAAAGGCCGGCTTCTGTCTGTACACTGGGCCATGGGGCGAGCGAGGCAGAGCCGCTTAAGACACCAGCAAAGAACCTGATGGGCATTAGTTTAACAATCTCAAGCCACAACCCAGGAACCAGCTGCTTGAAACATGTTTATTGAGCTAATCACTAGGGTACAAAAGAGGCTGGGAAAGCTGTTCCAAAAATACAGGAAACTGTTGGGCTCTTTCCATTCAGCACAGGGAGGCAGCACCTCTCCCATACTGAGGTAAAGCCCCCACCCACTCCAGACACAGCAGGAAAAAGGCACTCAACACCGGGACGGAGCCGGGGAGCATTAAGAAGGACAGGGGGCCTAAGGCTTTTCTAGCCCAACATCATCAGAGAAAGGTTAGGTTAGGAAGGCACAGCCCACCTCTCCTTCCCTTCAAAGACCAGGGTGGGGCCTGGAAGTAATGGTTCCTTCTGCTCTCTTCTCCTATTTGCCTTTTCCAAGTTGAGGTGGGGAGTGGAGGTGGGAGGGGCACAGAGTCCTGTCAGAAATCCTGTAAGGGGAAAGATGAAAACACAGAGACAAAACAGCCCAAAGGGCAAAGAGATGACAGTGAGCTCCCCCAGGTGACCATTCTAGTTCTCCTCCTACTCTCCCCCCCCACAGCTACTCCTAAGGTTCCAAAAACAGCGGAGAGGACCGGCCACGGGCTATGGCCTCTCTTTCCGCCTACTACATAGGACAGAGGTTACCTGCAACACCTCCCAAGGACACAACTCCTCTAAACTGCCTTCCACAATCTGTGTGGGGACACTCACCTCAAGGTTCAGCTCTGTAGAATCTAAGAGGTCCAGCCCATGCTCGCTGGGAGAAGAGTGCTAGAGAGAGCAGGCAGAAGTCAGTCCGTCACATGGCAAACAATAACCAAGGGCCCTTTCCAAGCTGGGTCCCTGCAGCAGCCAGGGAGGGGAGACTAGCAAAGGGATGGTGGGCGAAGGTTCAGACCTAGAGGTGCCTCCTCTCCTGGCTTGCCAACTGAGGCCCTTAAATTTGTTCAGTTTGGAACCAGAGAATGGCATTTTTCCTGAGGGAACTTCAGGAAAGACCTTTTTTTTTTTTTAAAATATTTTATTTGACAGAAACACAGCGAGAGAGGGAACACAAGTAGGGGAGAGGGAGAAGCAGGCTTCCCGCTGAGCAGGGAGCCTCATGTGGGGCTCGATCCCAGGACCCCGGGATCATGACCTGGGCCGAAGGCAGACGCTTAACGACTGAGCCACCCGGGCGCCCCAGGAAAGACCATTTTAATAGAGGCCTTGCTCTCTAGTCTGTTTGAAGACGTCCTTGTTTTTATCCTTCTGAGTACAAGACCCTCCATTCCCCTGCACTATTCTGCCCTTTCTTTCCCCCACAAAGAGCAGAGAAGGGAGGAGAGTAACAGCAGCAGACACATAACCCTTCTCAGTTTACAAGCTCCATTTGAAAGATGAAGAGGTTGAGGAGTTAAGAGAAGCTAACTTGACGAAGTGGTAGAGCTGAGGACTCAGATCATCTCACAACTTCCATGTGCTCCTACTGGCCTGGAGCTATTTGCTCCTGAGGAAGCAGGTGGGCCAGGGTGGGAAACGGAGTGAGTGGAGGAACTGGGGGGAGGGGGAGGAACGGTGGGACCAGGGGACCGTCCATCGTCTCTAGCTCTGGGACTCCTGTCAACTCTTAGGCTCAGAGGCAAAATACTTATATGGGGATTGAGGGAGGGAAGGTTATCGGAGTCCTTTTTGGTATTTTTGTTTTCCCTCCCTTCTTTAATAAAAGTCCAAGCAAAGTACAAAGCAACTTACAAATCTCCCTCCTTTACTCTGTGATTCTTTAAAAAAAATCCTCAGCAGCTTTCAGAGAAAGGGCATCGTCAGGACAACAGAGGAGAATCATTCTAGCTTCTCTATCATAGTTGCCTCTAGTTCTAAAGGGAGAAGGGAATGCCGGGTCTACTCACCTTGTCTGTATCTTGCCATTCTTCACTTAACTCATTGTGACTTTCCAACTCTTCTTCATCCTCTTCCATAAGGCTGAGGCTGAGGGCAGGAGCAAAGGGCAGAGGCTCTTACACTGCTGCTTATGGACGAGCCCTGAGAGTCCCTGGGAGGCACCCGGGGGAGCGGGGATGGGCATGCGGGGAGCGGGCTCCAGGTTCCCGCTGCTGCTTCCATCAGAGCAGCTCTCCTCCTGTCAGTTCTACAGGCCGGGGGCACACACTATCCTGGAAGGAAGTGGTCTGTGACTTAAACATGTCCAAAAAGTATGGGCACAGAAGCAGTGGGTCACGGGAGAACCCCTCACAGTGGCCGCCAAATGTGAAGTGAGGACGGAAGACAATGAGAAGCTCACCGGGTCAGCCGGGTGCCCAAACCAGGACCTGAAGGGTTGAGCAGAGTCCGGAAATGCCGTGGACTCGAGAACCTTGACCTCTGGTTACCTGAAAGGGGCTGGCTGTTGGGAATGAAGTAGGATCAGGGATGGGGGTAAAAGTAAAGGGTAAAAAGGGGATGGTGGGCAATGTTACGCGAGAAAAACGTGTAGGGAGAAAGAAAATCCCAAGCTAAGAAAATGGGAAAGGTGCAGGGACGAACCGGAGAAGGATGGAGTGCCACAGGAGGAACAAGAGAACAGAAATGGCAGGACGGAGGCAGCCAGACACCAAGACCAGATGCCCAGATGCTGCTGCCCTCGGCCCTCACCCTTGGGTAAGCTCCGGTTCTGAGCTGCCTTCTTCCTCCACTTCTTCCAACCCCCTCAGGGGCTGCGCCCTCTTCACCGCTGTGGAGGTGAGGGTGGGTGAGGGGGGAATGCTGTTCAGCTGCAGGCTTTCTTCCTGGGATGAAGAGGCATCCCGTCTCTGCCGCCTGGAGGGGCCTGAGGAGAAACAGGCACGCATAGTCACTGGAGACCAGGGACTGCCACAGATCTTTCCTACGGTTTCAAGACCTGCCCAGGGTTTGGTTCGCAAAAGTTAAGAAGAGAATGGAAAACCTATATGGCCTCGTTATGTTAGGATAAAAACGAGTATAATCCTACTTACTAAAAAGTAAGGCTTACAGAATGGTATCTAGGGCTTGTTGAAGGAAAGTGGAAAAAAAAAGGCGTAAAATGGCTTTAGAGTTTAGGGACCAGAAGCCACAAGGGTGGAAGCATGAGGGCCAGCGAGAACAGAAAAATGGGAGACTGGATTTTCTAAAAGCCAGGAAAAATGAGGCAACCGCAGCACCAGCAAGCTGATCTGAAGGAGGAGTGGAACACCGGGGCTCACGGCCTTAGCCTCTCCTGCAGAGACCCGAGAAGGCAGAAGAGAAGAAAGAATCCAAGGTTATCTCAGAAAACCCAGGTCATAGTATTTTCAAACCAATATGAATATTTGTCAACTGTAAATGTTCACACCCCCGTTACCCTCTGTCCCACAGCCATGTCTGGGTGCTGAAACCAGTCACTGGAAAGTGAGCGGCTACTGGTCTAAGCGGAGGACTAGAGAAAACAAGGAAGAGCTACACGTAGGACTTTGGGGCGCCTGGAGGCTCAGTCGGTTAAGCGTCCGACTCTTGACTTCAGCTCAGGTCATGATCTTGGGGTCGTGAGGTGGAGCCCTGCGTCCGGTTCCGTGCTCAGTGGGGAGTCTGCTTGGGATTCTCTCTCCCTCTCTCCCCCTCTGCCCCTCTACCCGCGAGTGCACATGCACTCGCTCTCTCTCTCAAATAAATCCTTAAAAAAAAAAAGCCAAATTGAAAAAAAACAAAAAACCCCACATGTGTGACTTTGTATCCCCAGGGAGGACCAGGTGGGCCTTCCTCCTCTCCCCAGCCTATTCAAGGTGCGATGCCCAAGGGCTCAGCCCTTCAGTCTGTCCTGTCCTCCATCTTCACTGGCTTCCTTAGCCACACAGGTTCACATTTTTAAATACCAACTCCTAAATTTATCTCAAGTGTTTGCCTCTCCCCTGAACTCCAGACTCCTGTCCCCCCGCTGTCTGTCCAGCATTTTCACCTGCAACAACATGGCTAATACTCAAGTCCTATTCCTCTCACTCCCCACTTTACCCATCTAAGTTGGTAGCCATGCCACCAATAACCGTTGTTAGGTCAAAATCCTTTTTTCAGGCCAAATCCACCCTCAGCTCCTGTCTTAGATCCCACATTCAGTTTGTCAGGAAATCCTATCAGTGATACCTTAGAAATATATCCAGGATCTGGCCACTTCTCCCCACCTCCACCACTCCCCCCAGTCTATCCACTCCACGGCTTCCTTGCTGGTCCCTCTGCTTCTGCCCTTGCCCCTCTACAGTCAATTCTCAACACAGCAGCCAGAAGGATCCTTTAATAACAGAAGACAGATCTCCTCTGCTCTAATACTCTGTTTTCCCATTTCACTTTTTTTTTTTTAAGATTTTATTTATTTGACAGAGACACACACAGCAAGAGAGGGAACACAAGCAGGGGGAGTGGGAGAGGGAGAGAGAGCAGCAGACTTCCCGCTGAGCAGGGAGCCTGATGCGGGGCTCGATCCCAGGACACCCAGGCGTCCCTCCCATTTGACTGCTGAGTAAAAGCCAGAGTCTTTACTTGGCTTCATATGGTCTGGGCTCCTCCAATCTCTCTGGCCTTATATCCAACATACCCTCCATTTGCCATCTGGCCTGCCTGTTCTCAGAACGTGCCAGGCACATGCCCTGGGCAGCGGCGCCCCTTCCGTACGCTCTTCTCTACACACCAGGCGACCCCTCCCTTCCTTGAGGTCTGTGCCCAACACTCGGAGGCTCTGCCGGCTTCCCCCATCCCTCGCGAGGAGACTGCAGCTCCCGCCTCCCCAGTGTCTGCCAGCCCTCTTCCTGCCTTCCCACCACAGCACACAGCACAACCTGCCACTCTCTAAAGAAGAGAGATTTGTCTTTTTTCGTGCACTGCCCTATTCCCAGCACACAGCGCTCAATAAATATCTGTTGAATGAACAATGGAACCAGTCTCTTCAGTTTTCTCCTACCTTTACAAACCCTGTGTTTTAGGCAAACTGACCAATACATGTACATGCTTGGCTGACACATACCTTCCCATGTCCTGCTCATGCTACTCCTTCTTCATCTGTTCAGCTTACATAAGATCTTATCCATTTTTCAAGCTCCACTTAAATTCCATCTTCTTGGTGAAGCCTTCATAGGCTTTAGATCAACTAAACTCAAAGTGATACCTTCCTTCCCTGAATTCTAAAACACACATCTGTCAATTCTTAAAACCCTCAGGAAGTTATTTACTGGTGACTGTTCATAATTTAAATTTTCTATAAATGCATTTTCTCTATTAGACAGTAAGCTGCTTGAGGATCCTTCCCAGCCTCTAAAACACCTAACACAGTATCATGCACAGAATAGGTCCTTAACAAATATTAGTTAACTGATTAAAGGAGTTTCCTAGTGATATAAAAATACTTTTAAGTGGTACACAAAAGACATTAAAAAAAATGTTACACTCTACCTCACACCATATACAAAGATTTACTCAAAATGGATAACAGACCGAAGTCTAAGAGCTAAGACTAGAAAACTTTTGAAGAAAACACAGGTGTAAAAACTTCATGATCTTAGATTAGGCAATGATTTTTCAAGCTATGACACCAAAGCACCAACAACAAAAAAGAAACTAAATAACCTGGATTTCATCAAAATTAGGAACTTTTTCCTTCAAGGAAATGAAAAAAAAAACCCACAGAATGGGAGAAAATTTTTGTATATCCTGAACTGATACGGGACTTGTATCTGGAGTATATAAAGAACTCTTACAACTCAACAAAAAGACAAAGAACCCAATTTAAAAATGAGCAAAGGATCTGAATAGCCATTTCTCCAAAGAAGATACAAATGGTCAATAAGCACATGAAAAGATGCTCAACATTAGTTATTAGGGAAATGCAAATTTAGGCGAGGAGATACCACCTCATGACCACTAGGAGATGGGAAAAATAGGAAAGACAATAATGAGTGTTGTAAAGAATGTGGAGAAACTGCGGCCCTCATACATTGCTGCAGGAACTGTAAATGATGCAGGCACTTTAGAAAACAGTTTGGTAGTTTCTGCAAAAGATCTGGCAATTCCACTCATAGGTATACCTCAAGAAAATTAAAAACATGTACACACAAAAACCTGTACATGAATGTCCACAGCAGCATTATATATAAGTCAAAACATGGAAGCAGCCCATCGATAGGTGAATGGATAAAGAGTATACAGTGTACACATACAACAGAATAATACTCCACTTGTCTTAAAGAGATCTTGCCATTTGTGACAACGTGGATGGACCCAGAGAGTATCATGCTAAGTGAGGTATCAGACAGGCAAAGACAAATGATGATACAATTTTACTTATACGTGGAATCTAAAAAACAAAACAAATGAACAAAAAAAGCAGAAACAGACCCATAAATACAGAGAACTGGTGGTTGGCAGAGGGGTGGGGGGATGTGCAAAACGGAAGGGAGTGAGGTACAGGCTTTCCAGCTGTGAAATGAGGAAGTCACAGGGATGAAAGTCAGTGAGAATACAGTCATGACAGCGCTCTATGGTGATGGCTGATCACTACACTTACGGTGAGCTAGCACAATGTATAAAGTTGTCATACAGTTACAGAATCACTGTGTTGTACACCTGAAACTAATGGGAAGCTGTATGTCAACTATACTCCACAATTAAAAGAAAAAAATGAAAACCACCCAGATGTCAATCGACTGGCAAATGGGTAAGTAAACTGTGGCATAGCCGTACAATAGAATATTTGGCCATAAAAAGGTATGAGGTACTGGGGTGCCTGCCTTTGGCTCAGATCATGATCCTGGAGTCCTGGGATCAAGCCCCTCGTCGGGCTCCCTGCTCAGTGGGGAGTTTGCTTCTCCCTCTCCCTCTGCCCCCCCCAGCTTGTGTTCTCTCTCTCAAATAAATAAAATCTTTAAAAAAAAAAAAAAAGGTATGAAGTACTAATATATGCTAAAACATGGATGAACCTTGAAAATATTCTGCTAGGTGAATGAAGGCAGCCACACAGGGCCACCTACTGTATGATTTCACCGTATGAATGTCTAGAATAGGCAAATCCAGAAACAGGAAGTAGATGAGTGATTCTGACTACGGCTGAGAGATGGGGAGAATGAGTATTTTAAAATGTTCACTTGAAAACACAGAACTCATCAAACTTGTGATTTCTAGGATATTACCCACTTAAAGTGAAACTATATTTAAAAAGAAAATTAAAGAAAAAAAACCTTAGATTATAAGACACGTAGTGATCTGAAAGTGAAAAAAAAAAATCATGAAGGTTGTGTAAAAATCTTTAAAATCTGAAAAATAACAGAATACTAGATGCAAGGAGGGGCCCCCTAAATGTACAGATTTCTTCATTCAATCTTTGGTTTTATCATCAGTTTCTATTTGATTTTTCACAAAGGTTTGCTATTTTTACTCGGCAGATAAACCTTGAATAAAATGAATACCGCTTAATGACAACAGATGCTCAGTGAAATGTTTGACCAAAGACAAAAGTTTGAAGGAGGCAAAAGACCATACGCTGCTTATCTAAGAATTGGCTCTAAAGAAAGGAAGTAGTGCCGAGTACCCTGATACCCTCACACACAGTACTTTACCTTCAGTGCGCCTCTTCTTGGAGCGGGGGTAGCCCTGGGAGCTGGCCTCTGCTGTGTTCTCCACAGGGCTGAGGGAGTGGCGGTAGGTGGTGACTGGACCCCAAGGACAATCAGGTGACTGGAAGACACGCTGCAGACACTTTTCCAGGTAGGACAGTCTAAGGAAGGGGTGGGATGAAGAGGCTGAGTTGCTCGAGGGGCCCTCACCATTCCCTTCTTCCCTAATCCACGTCATTATCCACCCACCCACTAACTTACAGCAGCTGCTTGTCCTGATGGAAGAGTCGGGGGGAAAACTCGGAAAGGAGCTCCAGGAATGC
The DNA here is from genome assembly GCF_004348235.1 of Phoca vitulina. Classification (NCBI taxonomy): domain Eukaryota; kingdom Metazoa; phylum Chordata; class Mammalia; order Carnivora; family Phocidae; genus Phoca; species Phoca vitulina. Next base: position 440,939 of record NW_022589748.1, on the reverse strand, counting down.
CAGGTTTGGGGGCTGACCGGAGGAGCCAGCTGGAGGCGGCTCAGACAAGGAGAATTTGATGCCTTCCCTTGGTTGAGCAGAATTATTTTAGGAAGATAGTCCCTCCTCACTTCCCTCCCAGGGCTGAAGCATCCTGTCCAAGTGCACCCTCCCCGCCCTCAGTTTGTCTCTCAGAGAATACCCACTGGCCAAACTGATTGCTCCTCCTCAACATGCTTATCCCTCCATCCAAAACCAGACTTCAGTTCTCCCTGTACACAGCCTCTGGCTCAGCCCTCTTAGAAAGATCCAAGTACGCTGACCTCCAACCAATACTTCCTTACTGGTGTAGCATGACCACAAGGTCACGGTTCTGTAGCTGCTGGGGTCCAAAGCTCAAGGCAAACCTTCGGGCCAGGTCCCTCATCTCATTGAAGGCTGGAAGCTCATTCAGGCCCTGGGGCCCCTGTTCCTGCAGCAGTTCTGTGTACAACTGTGTCCAGGAAACATGGTACATTTGGGAAAGGGAGGAACAAAGTGGAAATAGAGAAGTACAGCATTCCCTTCTCGGCCAATTCTAAAGGGCTTGGGAAGCCATCTGCTACTTTTACTCTTTCCTGCCAGGACACTGTCCCTACCCCTGACCCCCTGCAGCACAGAGAGTCTTCACCCTTGCTCTAGAACAAAACAAATGTCTGTAGTAACTGAAGGGACTAAGAGACAACAGACTAGAAGAAAATTAGGAATTTCTATCATCTTACTGATGGTGCTCCTATGTCCTAATATAGTTGAATTTCTATGGAGTTAGGGTGGAAACTGCCCCTCAGCTAATACTTTCCACGCACCTACTAGTTACAAAGGAGACTGTCAAGTAGAGTCAAAATAAATTAGTTCCTGTTTGTAAGTTCTCACACCCTACGTGGCTGAGGGTGAGCAGACAGCTGGTGGGCTACAGGGAGGGCATATCATAGGCCTGAGGTGCTCCAGGCAGAAGGGAGTACCTGCTTGAGGCTCAGCAGCAGGATTCGGGAACAATGACTCCGGTCAATCTGCCTTGCTCTAGTTAGTGTTTCCTTGATAATGTCACCATAGTCACTGTAGAACTGAGGGACAGGAAATGGAGAAGATAATGTTTGACCACAAGACAAGACATTCCGTTCTGTTTCTTCCTTTACACTCATCATGTGTCCTTCCTAAAGTACCTTAGGTCAGGAAACATGAATCGAAGTATAAAACAACTGACTGGACCTCCTCTCTAGCCAACAGGTCCGGGCCCAAAGACATCAGAGTTTAGACAAAAAAATAAGGGAAGCAACTCTGCCCTGAGCCCATTTCTTGGGGAAGAAGAGTAATAAGCTTGCCACCGTCCGCTCTCTTCGCAGCACTGAAGCCTTCACTGTTTGCCTCTCCCCCACTAGAAGGGAGGCTCCGTGAAGCAGAAACTTTACTCTGTTGCTCACCGCTGTGTCCTTAGTGCCTGGAATGGTATCTGGCCCAGAGTAGGTGCTCAAAATAAACATGAATCAATACAATGGTGAGTCAAGGAAACTGAGGTACACATCTAGATATCTTGTAAGGATTGATACCTCTTCCATTCTTTTTCTTCTTATATTACACCCAGTTTAGGGAGACTGCATTCACAGAAAAAAAAAAAAAAAAAAAAAGATTCTGGAAAGAGTAAGATTTTCTTTCCAATGAATTTCCTCCTAACAGCTTTCTTCCCATGATTATTTACTACTGACTCTTCTCTGTCCCTTTATTCCAAACTCCTGTTGCCTTCTTCCTCGCACTTTTCCTTCAAGCCTGATAGCATCATCTCCCCCACCCTCCTTCCCAGAGTGCTCCAGTGTCTGAAGTTCCAGCTGTCCTCAGCCTGATGTCACTCCACTCCACCTTGTTGTAGTGTTTGAACACATCTGAGGCTGCATCCATCTCCAGGACCCCATAAAGCAAGAGTTTGCAGAACCCAGCCAGAAGGCGGCGCCGCTGGTGCAGCTGTTCTATCTGTAGATGATCCTCCTGGGAATGACCTGGCTCACATGAAATGCAGAATGGAAATATCAGAACCACCCATTTAGGACTCCTGCCCTCAAATGCCTGAGGCAGGCCCAAGCCCCAGACCCTTCCTGAGCCCCAGGTATTAAGTCCTTGTACCACTGCCCAGTTCTCCAGGCTGGATGAAGACGTGATCCATGAGGAAGCTGGCTAGTTCAGACTGGAGAGTAGCTTCAGGAAAAAAGACAAGGGGTCTAAGGAAATCACGACCCCCTACGATCATCTGAGGGCTGAAGATGAGAAGTAGATCACTTAATAAGACAAAAGCCTGTTGGGAAAAAGAGAATGCTTAAAAAGGACAGGATATTGATCAAGACAAATTACGCAGCTAATCTCCCCCTTAAAACAAGGCTTCCTCGGACCACAGGGAGAGGCGTGCCTCCTTGGTCCCACCCGAGTACATGCCAACCTGCTCCTGGATGTCCGAATCCACATCTGAGAGGCAACTCTGGCAGAGTTCGCAGAAGGCCACCATCCTGCCCTTCAAACTCAACAGGTGCTTCTGTGGAGACAGTGGCTTAATGAGGAGGAATGGAGACACAGGCCTTTCCATTCCCATTGTCCCTACTCAGACTCAGACTCACCTGGGAAGCATCTGATCCAGAAAGGTGGGTTAGTGTCCAGAGAATGGAAAAATAGACAAGAGTCAAGGCTGGCAGGATCACCTGTAACAACCAAACATTACAAAGATGGAGATCAGGAGAGTGAGGAGCAGATAGGGAGGGAGGGAGAAAGAAAGGGAAAGACAAATAGGCAACACACACCCAAAGCAGTGAAGAGAAACAAAAGCAGTGAAGAGAGAAAATGAGATTAGGGGACACCTGATTCCTTCTCTAGGGGGAAAAAAGCACTGAATCTGGACAATCTTCAGAGAATTCTGTCTTGGATAGACATGCCACCTCTTCCTTATTTATCTGTCATCTCCTAGAATCCCTCAATGTTATCCTTTACTCCCAGGAAAAGGGAGAGGGTGGCTGTTTTCAGGCACCGGAAAGTACAGTTCACCTTCTAGAGTGGAACGGAAGGCACAACATGCACACGACTTTCCTCCTGGGTCTACTCCACACCCCCGGGACTGGGACTGCCTGGCACTGTTGGCCACCTAGAACCCAGAACCCTGAAATGTTCCTCTCAGACTCATCTCGGACTCTTCTACTTGCCTGGTGAGGAACCTCTCCTGTGTCCACAGCCTTCCGGAGGAGCCGGTAGCATGGCTCATAGAGCTCCCAGCGACTCAGATCATGAGCACTTTGGGGAGGAGAGAGAAACGTTACTCAGGAATCAACGCCACAGACACCGACAGACACAGGAGAAGGAACAGAGGTGAGCTGCTCACTTGTAGAAGGCAGAGAGGCGCTTCAGAGTGGCTGCCAGACTATACACCTCATCCTCATCTAGGAAGGATGACTGAGGAAGGAAGAAGATCCACAGTGGAATTTTCCCGAGAATTCACAGATCCATGTTCCCCATCTTGTGGCCTTCTCTGACCCAAGTTTGGGGTGTCCCATCTTTCAGCTCCAGGTCCTACCTGCAGCAGCTCTTCAAGTTCCTGCTGGAAGCGGTCAGTCAGCAGATCCACAAGTTGGCTGCGGGCAAAGTCTACCCGGCCGAAGAATGTGAACTCAGGATTACAGAGCAGATAGAGGGCATGAGCACCCGCCTCAAGCACCGCGGGCTCTGCGTGCTTCACCACCACCTCGTGGAGTTGCTGTAAGAACAGCTCCAGATGCTGACAGAAAGAGGTGAGAGAAGATAGTGTTGCGGGGGAGCAAAGGGGGGGGGCAAGTCTTCTGGAGGGGAGGAGAGCTGTGGGAGATAAAAAATACGTAGTTGAAAGCATTAAACTTAAAGGATAAGATGCCTATGAAAGGGAAGACTTACTGATTTTTCTGGAACCCAGGTTCTTGAGAAGAACCAGATCTTGGTAGTAGAACCTCTGGCCCTAGCAAGGAAGCAGCACTGTGTAAGAACTGTATTTTCCTCTCTCCTCACCTTCTCCAAGCGCCTAGTGCAGTAGATGTTGAGGTCAAAGTAGCTGAGAAGCTGGAGCAGGGGAGCAACTTTCTCTGCATCAGCTGAGAACTGCAGGGATTGAGAGGGAGAACTACTTACTAGCTCATATATGCTAAGCCCTACTCCCAGTCCTCACTGGAGGCCATTTCCATTCACTGCTCATTCCCAGATACTGAATGGTGGGGCAGCTCTACCTTGGCCAGGAGCTGGGGGAGCAGAGGGATGAGGTGCTCCGTCAGCTTCACCTTGTCATCGGCTTGGATCTTCCGTTCTTTTGGGGTTAAGCCCTGGAATTAATCATTTGGGGGATGGAGGGAAAGATGTAGAAAAACAGTGGGTCCAGAGTGTGTGGATGTGTATCCCTCTTCCCTACGATCTTATCTGCCCTAGAAGGAAGAGAGAATTCATTTGGCAGCTCCTTCAGATCTCTTTTTTCTAGAAATGGGAATCTTTGAGGGGCAGAGAAGTGCACCCTAACCCAACACTTGAGGATAAACATGAACAATGCCTATCTGCATTTAATATTGCTAACCAACCCACCCACCCTTCATGCCATACCTTCCTCCCAGTAATCCGCCCCACAGGCGGGTGACCCTCTGAAGCTTGCCGAACGCTGGACACAAGGATTTCTATCAGCGTGCTTTCCTGCACATCTCCCAAGTCTGGGTTGGCAGGAGGATGAAAAACACAGAATCACAAATTAGCCACCCTCCATCTCCAGGTCACTCCAAATCCCATTGCCCATGACACCTCTGCCTTTATTAAGACTCCTGGTTTCCTATTAGGAGGTGAAAGGTCCCCTCCTCCGGCTATCACACAGCACGCACTCTGGTCCTTCTCCAGCAGCAGACTTGTGAAACTCTCCCAGTCTTTCAGCTGAGACGCTGCACAGTCCCACAGGCTGTCTACTAAGTAAGCAACGTGGTCATGGAGCTGTGGAAAAAGGTACATTTTTTTTTTAATTTTTAAAATTTTATTTTATTTAAATTCAACTAGTTAACATATAGTGTATCATTGAATTTCAGAGACAGAATTCAGTGATTCATCAGTTGCATATAACACCCAGTGCTCATTACATCATGTGCCCTCAATAGCCATCAGCCAGTTACCCCCTCCCCCCACGCCCCCTCCCCTCCAGCACCCTTCAGTTTGTTTCCTATAGTTAAAGAGTCTCTTATGGTTTGTCTCCCTCTCTGATTTCGTCTTATTTTTATTTTCCCTCCCTTCCCCTATGCTCCATTTTGTTTCTTAAATTCCACATTCGAGTGAAATCATATGATATGATTTCTTTCTCTGATTGACTTACTTCGTTTAGTTAGCATAACACCCTCTAGTTCCACCCACGTCCTTGCAAATGATAAGATTTCATTTGAAAAAGGTGCCTGTTAAGTTATTGAAGCCACGTTAGAAAATTCTGGTAAATACTGATAAACCATGTCTTTCCTTCCTGCAGTGCCAGCTCCCATCCTTTTCCACCAGCAGGTCTTATGCACAACAGCCAAATAACTCCTTCCCATACGTCACCTCACTCTCCACAAAGAAGGACAGCAGAAGGTGGAAAAAAGTCCTCTGGGCGTGTGGACTTCGGCGTCGCTGTCTCCCACCGACTGTTCTAGTCTCACACTCAGGGTAGAAGAGCCTGGTAGAACGAACATGGGGAAAGAGCCACGCACAGGAGCAAATGAGGAGTGGAATAATCACGATGGGGGAAAGAAAGAGTCCAAGGAGAGCTGTAAGGGAAAGAGGTGCAGAGCCAGGGAAAGCCTCAAGGAGTTGAGAGGGGGAAGGCAACACCAAGAGAGACTTTAACGGGTATGGTGGGTGGTCCCTGGGAAGAGCAGCAGCAGATGCAGGAGAGAAAACAGACAGTGTCATAGGAACTAATGAGAGGCCCCTACTCACTTCCAGTACAGAAACTCCCCTGCAGCAGACGCCAGGGCTCGATTAGAGGCATACACAACAGGGTAGACGCTCTCACAGTCTGCATCTGTCAGCACCCCTTCCATGTTCCTGCCAAGACAAAAGAGTAAAAAGCAGGTGGTTATGGATGTTGTCCTCTAGCACAACTAAGGCCAGAAATAAAGAGAGCCAAATGAGGATTTGGAAAAATCCAGAGGAACCAAAAATTAAAAAAAAAGGAATGAAGATTAACTGACAAAGAACTTTTAAATGACGAGTAGAAGACAGAGGAGTATAGAGAATTAGAGAAGATAGGAAATTTTCCTGGAGATCCTGCAACTCAGGAATGACCTCTGTCTTTCAACCTGTACATAAGGAAGTGTCAACTTATGATAGGTGGAGGGAAAGAACTCTAGAAGGGCCTGTCTGATGTTGGAAAGGTCAGACTCTGAGATGCACGCCTCCCCATTCCCCAGGACTCACTTCAGGATAAGTATTAGTAACTTGACGGCCTCCACTGCCACATCATACTCTCGGTCCATGACCATGGAAACCATCCGGTCCTGTAAGGAAAGAACACATCGCTCAATACTTCATTGTACCCATCCCCAAACATCACGCTCTCACAGAATTTGAGAGATTCCTAAAGAGAAGGCGTGGAGGCAGATGCTGGGATAGCTATAGACACATAAGAGCAATAGGAATGGAAAGATGAGGTGGGGAAATGGGAACCACAAGACAGAGCCAAGCACAGGAGTACTGTCCCGATTTCACCTTGAAGCGGCTGGTAAAGAGCTCCAGGCGGGCAGTCAAATCCCGGCTGCTGTACAGCCCTTTTAGAGCCTTCAGGCACTTCAGACGGACTTCTCGATGCTATCAAGGAAAATGGAAATATGACTGGCTATTCCTCTACTTAACCCCCACTGGGCCTTCATACCCCTCCGGCAGATTACTCTTTCTGGGCCTTGGTGTCCTGCATGCTGAGGACTTGGGGATGACTCAGAAATAACAAACAAAAGGATCACAGCAGAATCTAACAATCATAATGAAAAGGACCTTTTGGCTACCACCCTAGCACTTGTCTTACCAATCCATTTCTTGCTTTTCCTAGCTTTCTTACTTTTTCCTAGGGAAAGTCCTTCTCTCTGTACTCTGGTTTTGAGGTGCTCCATCTCCTGGATGTAGCCTTCTCTCTTTTGCCTTATCCTACCCAATACTGGGGAGTTTTGAGGTCGTCTTCCTTGATGGGCTGACCACTAGTGAAGCTTCCAAATGGCAGAACCAGGAAAAGCTGCAGCATCTTAGGGCAGGAAGAGGGTGAGGGGAAAAGGAGAAATGAGACTTCAACACGCACCTTATCATGCAGGGTCCAGCCAATATATTTCAAATAGCTGTCAGTGAGGAAAGATGTGCTGTAGCTTTGCATCCAAGACCCAATCTCCTCGATGCAGATAGCACGGATCTCAGGAAGGACATCCCTAGGCACAGACAGAGAAACTGACCCCCTATCACCTTCTTTCCAAACTCACTTTCCATCCTCCCACACATCTTCCTGCCATAGAAGAATCTATTTTCTTCACTAAATACCCTGCCCCATGCCTTTCATCTTCTCCTCCCAATGTAAATACATAAAAAATAAACATTTTCTGTCTGTAATACTGCATAAGATTATTGAGCGTATCCTCCTTGCCCCTTTTAAAACTGAACTGAAATTAGAAGTTAATTTAACTGTCGGCCAAACTTCCACTTGAAAAAAAAGATTAAATCAGCTGAAGAGTTCTGGAAAGGCAGAGGCTGAAATCTAGTTAAGAGTGAAAAAAATACGGATGCTATTTTTAACTTAATTCCACTAGTTCTTTTAAACGGTGTAAAACTCCCGTTTTTAGCACAGTGACACGGCAGGCTGGGCTAGGAAAAGGCCTGCCAAGTTGCATGTCCTTGGGAAAGCCCGCCTCTTGGCTCTTTGCTCTTGTCCTCTTAGGTCTCCAGTCCCAGGAAGATGTGGATGGGAAAGTCTTCTGCAAAGCTGGAGCAGAATAATATCAACAATGCCTTATTCTCTTATTTTCTCTCCCAAAAGAGCTTACAAGAGCCTTTGTAGTTGGGGATGAACTAAACCTTACTAATTCAAAACATCTGTTGTCAGAGTTTTTGCTCCAGCTGCATTAGCGCTAGGACTCACCAAATAACCAGGGTCAGGAGAGCGGCCTTGCTACTTTTACAGATTCTACAATCAAGGACCAGCTGCTTCAAAGAGGGGAGCCCATTGACTCACCTGTACCGATGCACAAAGACACCCCTGAAAAGGGCATTCATCATCCCCTCAATCTCCTCTTGATGCTCTTGGAGCTGGAGGACAGGGAGGAACAGGTCAATCTTTGTTGTGCCCCATTGGCATAAGACCACAGAAGTATAGTAAAGTATGACTTCCATCTACTTCTTATTTATTACAGGACACAGTCTGAACCCCTGAAAACCTTCTAATTCTAGAAGAAGCTATATAACCAACTAATGCCTCAGAGATCTCTTTGTGTTTTTGTAAAAAAATAATATTCCCCTCTGGGTCTGGTTATTCTGGCTATCTTTGGCTATTTACAGGAGCTAGCTGGTAGTTACATACGTTTTCGACTAACAACAGTTGAGAAAATGAATTTTTAATAAATGTAGTTTGACAGAAAAAGTAGAACTAGCAGAAAAAGAGAGGGAAGAGATTAGACCAGTGGTTCTCAACTGAGGCCCCTCGGGGGTCATTTAGCAACTTCTGAAAACAATTTTTTGGTGGTCACTCCTGGGAGGGGGCACTACTGCCATCTGGTGGATAGAGGCCAGGGATGCTGTTAAACATCCTGCAATGGCAAGACAACCTCCTGTGTCAATAGTGTCATTGTTGAGAAACCCTGGATTGGATGAATGATAAATATCAAGGAAGCAGAATGATAAGGAGAATTACAAGAACAACAAGGAAGCAGAATTATAAGAAAATGTTCTTTAAGACAACTGACCCTACCTCTTCAATAAATCAACATACTGGGAGGAAAATGGGGGAGGCAGAAGTTCTATATAAGATTAAAAGAGGCTTAAGAAATACAACAAATACAATGCATAATCCTTAATTAAATCCTGGTTGGAAATAATCAACTATAAAAACCATTTTGCAGACACATAGAGAAATTTAAATATGAATTGGGGTTAGAAAATATTAAGGATTATTAATATTTTTGAATGTGAAAATGGTATTGGGTTAATGTGGGGATAATTTTTTAGATGACTTTTTAAAATATTTTTGTAGAGTACATAGTTTAAGTCTTTAGGTGGAAATACCAGTATGTTTACAATTTACTATAAAATATCAAAAAAACAGATGAGGAAAATATGGTGAAATATTAGTTGTTAAATCTACATAATTTGTATACAGTGTTCACTCTACCAGTGTCCCTATTTCTCAGAATGTTTAGAAATTTTCATATTGAAAAGAAAAGGAAGGGGCGCCTGGATGGCTCAGTCGGTTTAGTGGCTGGCTCTTGATCTGACTCAGGTCAGGATCTCAGGATCCTGGGATAGAGCCCTGTGTCCAGGCTCTGTGCTCAGCAGGGAGTCTGCTGGAGGATTTTCTCTCCTCCTCCCCCCCACTTCCTCCCGCACGCGCATGCAGGCATGCACTCTCTCTCTCAAATAAGAAAAGGGGGGAGCCTGACTGGCTCAGTCAGTTAAGTGTCTGCCTTCAGCTCAGGTTATGATCCCAGGATCCTGGGATCCAGCCCCACCTCAGGCTCCCTGCTCAGTGGGGAGTCTGCTTCTCCCTCTCCCTCTGGCTGCTGCTCCCCCTGCTTGTGCGCTCACTTGGCGCGCACTCTGTCAAATAAATAAAATATTTAAAACAAATAAAAATAAAAAATGAAGAAAAGGAGAAAGAGGGATCGAAGGAAGGAGGAAAAGTGTGTCATCAGTACCAAATTCTACGGAAGTCTGGAGAAAGGAGATTGAAAAAAGGCCATTGACCACAGGGATTAGGAAGTCACTGGTTTGGAGAGAATAATTTCAAAGAAAAGCTAGGTAGCAAAAAAGGATTCAGTTGGAAATTAAGGAAGTAAGGAAATACTAAAAAGAAGGACAGAGATGGAATACTTCATAGAGAAGAAGAATAAAGGATCAAGGGCCCACAGACATTTATTTATACATGAAGAGCAGAAAACAGTGGGGAGGGAGCAATTAAAAACCAAAACCGAGGGTGCCTGGGTGGCTCAGTCAGTTGGGTGGCTGCCTTCAGCTCAGGTCATGATCCCGAGGGCCTGGGCTCCTTACTCATCGGGGGTCTACTTCTCCCTCTGCCCCTCCCCGTCCTCGTGCTCCCTCTCCCTCTCAAATAAAATCTTTAAAAAATATACAAAATAGGGGCGCCTGGGTGGCTCAGTCAGTTAAGCATCTGCCTTCGGCTCAGGTCATGATCCCAGGGTACTGGGATCGAGTCCCACATGGGGCTCCCTGCTCAGCGGGGCATCTGCTTGTCCCTCTGCCTGCCGCTCTGCCTACTTGTGCACTTGCACTCTCCCTGTCGAATAAAATCTTTACAAAATAAAAATAAAATAAATAAAAAATACAAAATAAATAAAAAATAAAAACCAAAAGAGAATAACCGATAAAACAAGAGCCTAGACAAGACAAATAAAAGATTCATGGTGGTAGACTCAGTTTAAGGCCTGAAACAAACCTTAAGTACATAAGGTTTAAGATCATACAGACACTGAAAATAGTGAGAGTGAGGAAAGAAGGTTTACCATGGAAGAGACCTTGGTGAGGGGTGGGAAACAGTCAGTTGGTGCAGTGACACATGGGGAGTCCTGCCAACCTCATGCTCGGGGAGTCTCAGACACTGCTGGAGAGTAGGGGGGAAATCAGTGTCTTGTGACAGACATAGCTGTTTGAAGGTTTAATCGATGTAAAAGATTTTGGTAGGGCTTATGTCATCCGGTGGTCTTTAAGTTTGAAAGGAAATAAAGCAAATACCTACTACGTGCCAGACTAGGCAATTCACTCACCATCTCATTTAATCTTCATAAAATGGTAGAATTATCCCCTTTTTAAAGAAAAGGAAACGGAAGCTTAGAGGTGACATAAGGCCACGGAACTAGTAGCTAATTGGAACAGAACAAACCCAGGAGTGACTGAAAGGCCTATCGCTTTCCAGTCCTTGAACAGTTGGCCTCCCTTGCCAGTGGCTGGCCTTTAACACTCCTGCGGTGACCTGCAGACTGTATACTTGACCAGGTCAAAAATTAACTGCCTGCACGAGATGCCAGCACAACACTTAAACACATTTCTGATAATGAATGTAGACAATAAAAACTAAGCCAAAGTGGAATTATAAAGAACTCTGAAATTTACTCTAAATTAGAAATAATTCATTGAGCTCACATTCCAGAAACAAGCACGCAATGACCTCTGACAGGATGGGTCTATTAAGACTGTTAGACTCCACTGTTCATGGCCTGAAAGGCTGCATAGGGGCCTGTGTCTTTCCAAAGAGAAGTGCTCGGGCACTGCTAAGACGGCCTACAGCAGCAGTGGATGGAAGCTGGGAGAAAGGGAAGGAAGAGGCAGGAAACACTTCTTACTTCTTTGCGTTTCTCCAACAGGCTCTCCAGCCGCTCAGGTGCTCTCTGTCCTGGCCCCTTATTTCGTTCAGCCTCATACTGTCGCTGATTATTGTCTTTGTGCAGACTCAGCTGAAGGGCAACTCCTACCAGGGAGGTCATTAGCTTCATGGCTTTGAGCCAGGAAAAACAAGAAAAGGGAATTATTACTTAGGTCAGAGGAACGAGGATAGGTTCAAAAAAGAAAAAAAAAGCTTCTTGTGGTTTCAGTGGGAAGAGGAGGAGGAAGCAGGAAGTGGGGCAGCTGGGGGAAAGCTACCATGGCTGCTGCCACCACTGCCACCAAAAAACAGAAGAGAAAGAAAAGAAAGGAAAAGGAAAGGAAAGGAAAGGAAAGGAAAAGAAAAAGGAAGGGCAGTAAAAATGAAAAGCTAGAGCAGGGTGACCCTAACATCTGAAGACTGACTGTTCTGGAGTGGACCTTTTTTTCTCTTTTTTGGCCTTCTTTTAATCCTTAGCATACTCCCAGCAGGTGAGCTATGAGAAAAAAGTTTAGGCTGAAAATTGTCACTATAATCTACCCTTTTCTATAATACCACTAGTGAGAAACTTGATTGAAGTGTAAGAAGACTGCCCTTGAAATAAAGAGCTAAGACAGAGGTAAGAAAGAAGATCCAGGACCAAAGAACAGAGGAAATCTCCCCAAGAACATTTATAGAGTAAAAGTGAGTGCTCACCCGCCAGGGTGCTAGTGTGACGGAAGGCACGGACTTGGGAGTCTGAGAGGCCGGTGAGCAGGGAGATGAGGTCGTCCATGGGGAAGCCGTCATAGAGAAGGCTATACTGGCACTGATAGACCAAGGTCTTCACAAATTCACAGAAGCTGCCCTGGAACTTCTTCCAGGATGGACCTGGTGCTGTCAGGGGATAGTCTCCTGAGTCCTACAGAAGGATTTATGAAAAGGATGAGAAAAGTATTATCAAGTCTATGAAGCCATAGGGACTCGGGATATCAAAACCCAATAGTATAGTAAAAATGTATCTCAGGTACACCTCATTTCCTGCTCTTCTGAACTCTAGAGGCATATTCAGATAACATCTATGGGTCCCTTTTACCCCCAAGAAATTAAACTCCTTCCAAAAGCTATCCCCTATTTCCCAAAATCAGAAAGAGGGGGATAATGGGCCTTATATTTTGAAATAAGAGTGGCAAGAGAATCCTAGTTGTCTTCCTCCACCTCATTAAACTGTTCTGTTAGGTGCCGGATGATCTCTGAGTTGGACATCTTCTTGAACATCTCGGGGGTCACATTGCCTGAGGAATGGAGGAGATGAGGTACTTAAGAGAAAAATAACAGGACACTGTGACCATTTGCATATACACCTGAAGATGAACTACGGAATACACTGAAAAGAGCTTAGGTGGGGAATAAGAAGACCTGAATCCTAGTCATAAAATCTGCTACCATCCAACTGTGTATCTGCTATAAAGCAAGCTCTCTAGAAAACCCAAGGAATCAAGCAATAGAAAGCAATGGAAAACAATGGTTTAAAATAAATCCAAATGGGCCATCTGGTTTGCTCAGTCAGTAAAGCATGTGACTCTTGATCTCAAGATAGTGAGTTCAAGCCCCACGCTGGGTGTGGAGCCTACTTTAAAAATAAATAAATAAATAAAGCAATAAAGCTACACAAATTCTGGATTCTTATAATACAACCTGCCTGAAATTATCTTGCCCCAATAAATTAGGTCATGACCTCTGGGGATCTGGGGGCCCACAGCTTCAATGGAGAAATATGGAAGGAAATGGCTAAGGAAATAAGGAATAATAAAAAATTATCTCATCTAGAGAAAGGACGACTGAAAGATGTCTAATGGTCTATTTTCAAATTTGTGAATATCATCTTCATCACATTAGTGTGATTAGTTATTTTTCCCCAAAGGGTCTTAGCTCCAAACCAACATAGTTCCCTAACTGGATCACTTACCTATTTACCAATCTACAATGTAGTCGAATCAGTGAAACTTTTTTTATGTTTTACTTTCTCCCTTTATTTAGAAAATAACTAGTCCCGCTCATCTAAATGTAGCAAAAGTTTCATAACACAGGAGTAAAGGGCTAGGGATCACAAAGGGGTAGGAATTTCCTCACCTTTACATCCACAAGATCGGATGAAAAAGTTAACGAGCTCCAGGAATCCTGCATCCTGGTCTTGCTTGTAGCTATCCAGCCACTCATCCACCAAAGACTAGGAAAACAAGGTGGATGATTTCTATTTCTGGCACTATGACAGACTGGAAATCCTGTATGATTGTCCCAACTGAAACAGCTAAACTTCCGATTAAAATATTAAAAACATGTTTTAAAATGTATTGCTGAACTGGAATGAAAAGCAGAATTCCATATAGGCCAAAAATGAAGTGAAGGTAGCAATCCTGGGAGATAAGAAAGCTGATTTTTGCCCTGGGGTTCTATTTAACACTGGAAATCCTGACTTTCTGTCTAGATAGCTGCATGGAATGCAGAGCATAAGATATAGAGCCTTTGGGTTTTCCATTCACTGGAATGAAAAGTAGAATTCCATATAGGCCAAAAATGAAGTGAAGGTAGCAATCCTGGGAGATAAGAAAGCTGATTTTTACCCTGGGGTTCTATCTAACACTGGAAATCCTGACTTTCTGTCCAGACAGCTGCATGGAATGCAGAGCATAAGATATAGAGCCTTTGGGTTTTCCAAGAGAGGTCCAAAGGGAGGCTCCTGCAATAAACCTAGGTGCTGGAAAAAGTCACATCATGGAAGCAGGAATAAGAAATGAACCTACAGGTCAGACGGGGACAGCAAGAAAACTAGCCTGTTATGACTAGTATAGGGTGAAGGGGGGAAAAAAAAGAATTCTCCCTTGAGACTTCATAACCATAAGCCAGCTCTCAGGTCAGGTCTAGATTTGCAGTCCAGATCCATACTTCCTATACAATCAGAATACTCTCAATCAGAGAATTTAATTCAAAGTGATTCTGGAATGTCCCCAGTCAACTACCGGAAGGAAATGCAGATTCCACTCTTAAAAACCCACCTTTAACCCAGGGCCCAAAGAATTCCAACATACAGAGCTCCAAGAAAAATGAGGAGCTCACAGTGAAACTTAGTAAAGAAATAAGGCACTGAAAATAAGACTTAGCAGGAAAAAAACAGAATTACATTCACAGACTTCAAACATTAAAGTTATTACAGATTATATATGATCCTATGAATAGAGAAATAAAAGTTTTAAAGAAGCAAAGAACAATAAATTTTGAAAAAGGGCCAAAAAAATCTATAGAAAAATATAATAAAATTTAAACTTCAATGAACGGATTAAAAGCAGATTAGACACAGTAAAACAAAAAATGAGTGAACTGGAAGATTAAATCAAAGATATTATCCAAAATTCAGCCTGGAGAGACTAACAGAAATATTGATAGAGCTATTAAGAGACATGGAGAATAGAGTGACAAGTTCTAATTGATGTCTAATTGAATTGCAGAAGAAGATACTAGAATGACAAAGAGGCAATATCTGAAAGGGACTGTCCACAGTTGTTGAAAGACACCAATCTTCAGAGCCTAGATGCCAATAGATTTCAAACATGCCAAATAAAAAGGAAATTTACACCTTAAAAAGGATTTGCATGTAACACAAACAAAACAATTTACAAATTAGATCTGCACAAATACATCAGCCCCTAGCCATCTATGGCTCTTAAAACTAAATCAAATAAAAATTAAAAATCCAGTTCCTCAGTCACACCAGTCACATTTGAAGTACTCAGTAGCCACATGTGGCTAGTGAATACTATACTAAATGATGATATATAACATTTCCATCATTACAAAATGTTGTATTAGACAGTGCTAACTTAGACTGACAGCTCACTTTCAGCAGCAATAGGGAAGTTAGAATAATCTTTTCAATGTGCTGAGAGAGAAAAATATATTAGAAGTCTATACCCTTTCAAGACTTTTCAATAACCTTTCAAGAACAAGAGTAAAAAACATTTCATACAAGCAAACAAAAAAAATTAGTTTGTTAGTAAACTCGACCTAAAGGAAATTTTAAAGGATACACTTTGAAGAAGTGGGTGAATTTGTATGAAAGATTTGAGAAGCAATGATTAGCCAAATGATAAAAATGTAAGTAAATACAAACACTGTATAAAACAGTAATGTCTAATTTGTTGGAAGAAGGGACATAGACTAGTGTTAACTAAAACATTACAAGACAGTATGAAAACTGGAAGGGGCAATTAGAATTAAAGTGTGCTTGGGTCCTTATAGAAGACAGAAATCCAGGGGGACCTGGGTGTCTCAGTCGGTTAAGTGTCTGCCTTCGGCTCAGGTCATGATCCCGGGGTCCTGGGATAGAGCCCCCGTCGGGCTCCCTGCTCAGTGGGGAGTCTACTTCTCCCTCTCCCTCTGCCCCTCCCTGCCCACTCATGCTCACTCTCTCTCTCTCTCTCAATAAATAAAATCTTTAAAAAAAAAAAAAAGAAATCCAGGGGTGCCTGGGTGGCTCAGTTGGTTGGGCGACTGCCTTCGGCTCAGGTCATGATCCTGGAGTCCCAGGATCGAGTCCCGCATCGGGCTCCCTGTTCAGCAGGGAGTCTGCTTCTCCCTCTGACCCTCCCCCCTCTCATGCTCTATCTCATTCTCTCTCTCAAATAAATGAAAAAAAAAAAAGAAATCCAAAACCAAGCAAAGAGAGGAGAAAAAGAAACAAAAAATATAAAGTGGAAGCACATAAAATGATAGAAATAAATTCGTATGTATCCACAGTGATAATAAATGTAAATGAATCAAACTCTCTTGTTAAAGTAGAGATTAACAGAATGGATTAAAGAACGTAATCTAGATATAAACTACACGCAGGAGATAAGACTCCAGACATACACGGAAAGATTGAAGGTAAAAAGATAAAAGGAGGGGAGCCTGGCTGACTCAGTCAATAGAGCATGGAACTCTTGATCTCAGGGTTGTGAATTCGAGCCCCAGGTGGGGTGGAGAGATTACTTAAAAATTAGAAAAAAAAAGGTATTAGGCAAATGCTAACTAAAAATAAAGTTAACGTAGATGTAATAACCAACAATTTTTTGTCTTAAAATATAAAAAATGACGATATATAACAAAAGTTCAATTTACTAGGCAACAAATGCTCAAAATACTTTAGGCAAAGATAGGCACGAATACAAAAATAGTAACTAAAAAGATCATCTTTGTGGATTTTAATACATCTCTCTGTAATTGACAGACTACACCAAAACCAAACAAAAAAACCCAAAACCTAGAGAAATATCAAAGGAGTATCACATTTAACACTTTTGATCTCACACAAGAGAACACTCTATACAACAAATGGAGAACACACACCTTCTTTGAGCACATGTGAAATAGTTTTGGAAATGAACTACATGCTAAGTCATAAAGCTAGTCTCCCTAAGCTTCAAAGACCACATTTTCTGACTACAATGTAATCAAGTTAGAAAACAATAACAAAAATATAAAAACTCCTTATGTGTGAAAATCTAAAACTGTTCTAGAAACTATAAAAATCTACATTACACATCAATATAACTACATCTCAAATAATCAAAAGAAATCACAGAAAACTATATAAAAATGGTTCATTTATTTAAAGAACATATTCATTAGTGACAAAAGTATAAGGAAAGACAATGGAATGATTAACAGAAAATTTACTCTAGTGGTTATCTCTGGGTGGTGAGGGACTGTGTGGGCTGGATGGAGAGAAGATATACTATGGCACTATTAATGTTTCTTGAGCTGAGACTAGAGATCTGGGTGATTATTCAAATTTTTAAAAACTATATATGAGCCTTCTACACTTTTAGATAACAGAATTACAATAAAATTATGGAAAAAATGCAGGGAAGAGGAAAAAGAATTAGGTATAACTGTTAAAATGGAGCTAAAGAGTGACAAGGGTGAACAAGTTGCCACCCACATGCATGATTTCTCTCCAGATTATCTAATGCCACTGCTTGCCTCCTCCATCCCGATTAGTAAAAGTAAAATCTATCCTATTCTGTGATACTTTTAAGAAAGGAGGATTCTCTCACATCCAAGGTCTCCCTTACATCATTCCAAAGATTTACTCCATGGTCTTATCTCTCTTTCCTCATACAGGTTATACTCCCTACATCATCCATATTAAATCAATTTTGTAAACATTTGTCCTTATCTTTCTACAACAGGTAAGATATGTATCAAGAAACAGAGGGTGAGACACTGTTTTACCTGCATGTCACTTTTGGCAGCTTTCACAGCATCAAAGAGATCACTGGGTGGTAGCTCTGAGTCTTTCTGGCCATGACCACGTACCATTCGGGACCCCTTCTTTGGATGTTTTGCTACCTAGTAAGTATAAAGAGATCAGAAATATTTTTAAAACGTCAAAGTGATATTAACAGTCTCATCACTGTCATACAAGTAGGCTTAAGCTGCCAATTTCACAGCAGAATTTGAGTTACTGAGATCTAAAATAACTGATTTTTACACTGTGAACTTTATTATTTCTAACTTTTTCTCCTTTTAAAAAGTCCCTTAAGCCCATTCTTTTTCCTCTATTCTTAATACCCTTCTTTTATTCTTTTCTCTTCAAAATTTGCCTTCCTCCTACTTCTGTCCCTTAACACTCTCTAAATTTTGCCCTTTCATCAAACATATTACCTGAGCCTTTTCTAGATTTTCGTTTTGTTTGGGTTTTGGGGTTTTTTGTTTGTTTTTGCTGCTTCCCAGACTAGGTTCAAAAGCAAAACGAAACTGACTGACTCACTGGGGTTGTTTTGAGTGGTCGTTTTGCTGCTCTCTTCTTCACGCTGTGTCTCAGGCTATCTTCAAAGTCACTGCCTTCATCAGCTGATAAAGAATCACTATCCCTATGAGAGAGTGTGGTTCTCCTTAGATACACAACCCCAGTCCCTCCATATAAAATGGCAAATAAATGATAATTTCTTTTTCTGTAACTGTAAACCCCTTCTCCGTGAGAAAAATATATTCAGATTTTTTTTTTAAAGAGGAGGTTTACTTTAACAGGGAGTAGAGACAGAATCTTAAAGGAAAACTTTCACTTGAAGAAAGCAGTGAAGATGTAAAATGAAAACTGGAGTGGGTAAAGGGCAACCCCTTCCTAATATTCTCTCTGAATAAGAAAATCAAATGAGGGCGCCTGGGTGGCTCAGTCGTTAAGCGTCTGCCTTCAGCTCAGGTCATGATCTCAGGGTCCTGGGATCAAGTCCCACATCGGGCTCCCTGCTCCGTGGGAAGCCTGCTTCTCCCTCTCCCACTCCCCCTGCTTGTGTTCCCTCTCTCGCTGTGTCTCTCTCTGTTGAAAAATAAATAAAATCTTTAAAAAAAAAAAAAAAAGAAAAGAAAATGATATTCACTTAAGCAGGGAGAGGGATCACTGCTGTGGAGAAAAATCAGCGTGGCTTAGGAAGTCACACATTACTTATACATAAACTGGAGATTAATATATGCCTAGAGTTAAATTTCACCCCTTGAAACAAGTTCACAAGTGTTATCAATCAGAGTTAAGTTTATAACATAGATAAAATCTGGTCCCAAACAGTAGCACTGAGAGAAAGGTGTCAGAGGAAGCCAATTAAAAAATAACCAGGAGAGGGGTGCCTGGGTGGCTCAGTTGGTTGAGCAGCTGCCTTCGGCTCAGGTCGTCCATCCCAGGGCCCTGGGATCAAGCTCCATGTCAGGCTTTGTGCTCAGCGGGGAGCCTGCTTCTCACTCTCCCTCTGCCTGCCTGTCTGCTTACTTGTGATCTCTCTGTCAAATAAATAAAATCTTAAAAAAAAAAGTTAAAAAAAAATAACCAGGAGATAAATCATATCTTGTAGGAGGTTATTTTTTTCCTGGAAAAATAAAAAAAGATATTACTATAACCTTCACAAAGCAAGCTCATAGATAAGGATAGACCAATCTGTTTATAAAATCCCTAAATAAAGGAACATCACACACCAACTAACAAGTATATACTATTTGTTAGGAAACAAAGAACTCTTTACTTCTTCCCCCATCTCCCCACTCCCGACAGAGGTTATACATGCTGAATATACAAATGTATTCAAGAAAGGTTTGGATGAGCTGGATGATGGATTTCGAAGAAGATGTATTTTTTTTTTGGTGCCTACAACATGCAGGGCAGGAAAGAGAAAAACAAACCCAAAACCAGCCAGCAGAGCTGGAAAGGGTCACTGTTCTGAACCAGTAAGCTTATGTTCTCAGAGAGTCACAGGCAGACAGAGGGGAAAGCTACCCGCACTGCTGGAGAAAGCCAGACAACGCAACAAGTTCTCACCAACTCCACTCACCCCTGTGAAGCCTGGTCCGAGTCCCTTTCACCATAGGGCACACTGACAGATGAACTAGAGGATGCAGACATGCCCCTCTGTACACCACCTGCTGCTCTCTGCAGCGGGGAGGACACACTGCTTGGGGAGGAGGAGGACCGCAGAGTAGGCATGCTGGTCCAGCTGCGGAAGAAAAAGAGGAAAGGGCCTCTACCCACCACATCTCCAGCCTCAGCTCCAACCATGCCCTTTCTTTACAAGGGGACTGCTCTGCAACTCGGGGTTGGGGTGTGGACGCCCCCCCCAAAAAAAGGACAAGAGTCGTGCCCTAAGACACCACGGCCCCATGGACGTGGGTTGGGAGTCGCTCTCCAGCGCCACAGCAAAACGCACCCCAGAGCCGCTTAAAGCAGATCTTTCCCTGCAGGCGTCCAAGCGTCGACTGCATGGTGCAAGGGGACCAGCTCGCTCATGTTACAAATAAAAACCCTCAAAACAAAAAAGGACCCACTCCTTCATTTTCAGGCTGGAGCCTGATTCCACATTGAAGAGAATGGGAAGCGCTTAACGGGGCCGCAGCCGCCATTAGAACAGGACCAGAAACGCTGAAGGAATAAAGACAAATTCGCGTTCTCCGTTTTTCCAAAAGATGGTATCTCTGACAAGATCCCGGGGTAAGTGGGCTGAGGGGCTTCCTAACCGTTGAAAAGAGTGATTATCAGTCTCTTGGGGGCTGGGGCTTGGGGTTCCTGGCCTCTCTGGAGAAAACCACTGAGGCATGGAGGAGGGCGGTTCCTCTCTCAGGGCTGGGAGTGCGGGGAGAGGGCGTATTCTTGGGTCCAAGAGGAGCCTCACTGTCTGAACCCGGAACAGCGACGTCTGGTTGGGCAGGGATGAGGAAAGATCACTGCCTCGGGTCCCTCGGGGTTCTGTAGTCACCCCACCTCCAGGACAGGCGCCGGCTGCTTCTCTTGCGGTGGTGGAAGAATCCAGAAAAACGCGGGAAGGCACGAGGCACGTTGTGCGCAGGCGCGAGCTCAACGGCCCGTCCCACTGCTGGTAATTGTCGCGAGGCTTGGGCGTGCGCGAGCTCGTGCTCACCACGTTCCAGTCACGCTGCTCGGGCAGCCTCGTGCGGGCACAAGCTTTCCGGCGTGCCGCCCCTTCACGTGGGCTCGGGCGCGCGGACAGCCTACTTTAGCCCTTCTCCACCCAGGTCCCGCCCCTTCTGCCCCCAATTTCTCCCTCCATTGGCCGGGCTTCGCACTAGACTAGTTGTAGCCCCTTCACTCTGGCTTCTCAACTGCCATAGGCTAGGTTCCACCCAGGCCCCGCCTTTCGAATCGGATAGCCACGCCCCCAAGAAAGGCTACGCCCCTCCCCCACCAGCCTCCTTAGTTCCGCCGAGTCCCGCCCCCCTGCCGAGCTTCCCCACTACATTGGCTTAATTTCTCCCTAGGCCCCGCCCCTGAGGCCCGCTACTTACCATCATTGGCGGGGCCCCGCCTCGGGCCCCGCCCCCTGTCCGGCTCCCGGCTCCCATTGTCTCCGCAGATGCCGCTTGGTCCAGCTATCGTGCTCGGTGTTCAGTTTTCCGAGGTCGCGCTCTTTCTCTGCCCCGCGGAGAGGTCCCGCGGCAGAGAATCGGCTTCCCGAGTTCGGGCTGCTCTTTCTTTCTTAGGACACACTTTGCTGAACCAGGGCGGCAGCAGCTATGTCCGCTCTGCGATCTCTTCTGCTTCTGCTGCTGTCTCTGTGTCCCGGTCCTGGTCCTGGACCCGGGAGCGAGGCAAAGGTCACCCGGAGTTGCGTTGAGACCCGGCAGGTGCTGGGGGCCCGGGGATATAGCTTAAGCCTACTCCCTCCCGCCCTGATCTCAGGTGAGGAGAAAGAGGAAGACTAGAGAATTGGGGGCGAGGGAGGGGGGCGGGGGCGGCTCCTCCCCAGTCCACAATAACTCTCCTCCCTTTCAGAATGACCGTTATAATAATCTTTTCATGCCATAGTCATGCCAATAATATCTCTTCTGAACTTACTTACCAGGATCACAATAAGCCTCCCGTTCACATAATAGGTTTCTTACTCCACCCCCACCCTAGGAATCCTGTTCGAGTAATTAGCACCCCCTCTGTATTTCATTCTTCACAGCTCAATTTGTTCCCATCGCTATTTCTAAGAGCCCCTTCAGTGATAACACTTTATTGCTTACCTAGTAACCCCACCCCTCCAAACCCCATTCTTCCCATAGATGCTGTCCTGTAAGTCCTTAGAGGCCTGCAGTGTGGGATGTTGGGGAGGGTCACCTAAGGACACTGATCACTAATTTGGCTCATTACTATTTGATCCCTTAACTAATGCCAGTGGACTCGAGATGGGTGAGGGTACAATAAGGAGGGGATAGGGTCAGGTGGGGTGAGGGAGAGACAATAGAAAAGAGAGCAGACAGGTAGAAGAGAAAGGATAGCCCCCTAGACAGACGGAAAAAGGAAAGAATTTCATGATAGCATTCTCCCTCCTTCCATTCTTCTGTGTCTCCTCTGTCCAGGTGAGCACCTCCGGATCTGTCCCCAGGAATACACCTGCTGTTCCAGTGAGATAGAGCAGAGGCTGACTTGGGAGACTGAGACCACCTTCCGAGGCCTGGTGGAGGAGAGCAGCTCATTCCTGGTTCACACACTGGCTTCCTGGCACAGAAAATTTGATGGTGAGGACTGGGGTCCCCAAACCTGGCCTCACACCTCCTCTCTGTGCTCATGACCCCAGCAAACATCCTGCCTTAGCCCCCTTCCATCACCACCCCCAGATTCTCTCCAGGGTCGCCCCCCCCCCCCCCCCAGTATTCTCAGGTCTCTAAGAGTTCCTGAGGCTCTAGCTTACTTTTCTCTTGTCCCTCCATCCCCATCTCTTCCTGCCTCCACCCTTTCAATTTTCCATTCTCTGAACTCACTCCACCTCACACTCCTTTCTCCACATTTGCCACAGACCTTTTTCGGGAGATACTCTTGTCATCTGAGCGCTCTCTGGCCCTGCTCTTCCACCACTCCTTCGGCCGCCTGTATTCCCAGCACGCCCCTGTATTCAGTGGCCTGTTCTCTCGGCTGCGGGACTACTATGAGAGGTCCGGTGAGGGGTTAGATGACGCTTTGGTGGATTTCTGGGCACAGCTCCTGGAGAGATTGTTCCCCCTGCTGCATCCACAGTACACCTTCTCCCCCGACTACCTGTTTTGCCTCACTCGCCTCGCCTCCTCTGCTGATGACTCTCTGAAGCCTTTCGGGGATGCACCCCACCGCCTCCACCTGCAGGTGAGAGGCCCCAAAGCCTGAGCTTCAGCCACCTCTGACCTGGTGACCTCTGAGCTGTGCACCACTCACCCTAACTCCCCTCTCATGCCCCAGTCACCCCTGACCTGGTGATCTCCCCAATCCTGCATGGCAGCCATCTCTGACCTGGTGACCCCTATCTTGAGCCCCAGTCCCCTCTGCCTGACCCCATGCTCTTTGGCCTCCTTTAATTGGGTACCCCCTCATTCTCATTCTGCGCCCTAGTTGCATACAAATTCCTAACCCACTCACCTGCTCTTGGCCCCCAGACACCTTTCTGCTAATTGCTCCCTAATCCTAATATCTTGACTTCCTGTGGTTCAACTAACCATGAATTAGGCACTTAATAGTTGAGACGGACTTTCATTTACAGTATCTCATTTAACTGTTGTAGTAACTTTTTGAGATAGATAGTGGTATTCCTATTTTACAGATAAGAAAACTGAGCCTCCCAGAAGTTAGGGTTTCACAGCCAGTAAGTGGTAGAGGTGTATCTTACACCCAGGTCTTCTGTCTTTAAGTTCAGTGTTTGTTCTGATATGCCATCCTTCTGTCGCCAAGCCCTATAAAACACAAACCCTCCATTTCTTCCCAAACCCAGCTCCCCTTTATCCTTCTAGACTATAATTCCTTTGAATATAGTTCAAGGAATTATATTCCTTGAACCTGCTTCCTTGTACCACCTGACACTCCTAACAACCCCACCATAACTCCACACACCTAACCCCCACTGCTTGTGCCCTTGGTGCAGTCTCTTGTCTCCAGTCTTGACTGAACCATGACTGACCCTATGGTTTCTCTCACCTTCTTTCCCCTACCCCAGATAACCCGGGCCCTGGTGGCTGCCCGGGCCTTTATCCAGGGCCTGGAGACCGGAAGAGATGTGGTCAGCGAAACACTTAAGGTTAGAGGGGGCCTGAGTGTGGGCAGGGCCCAGGGAGGGAGAGGCAGAAGTAAGAAAGGCCCTATGAGGAAGAGTCAGGTGCCAGCTGGAGAGGTCCAGGGCCTTCCCATATCAGCCCTGAGGCCCCAGTATCCAGGGTAAAGCAGGAAGGAGGGGGGCAGGAGTGGAATCTCCCTTGTGTCATGATCCATGACCTCCTCCCATTATCTGACCCTCTTTTGCTCTCTGATGCCCCTTGACCCCTGCAGCCTCTGGTGGTCTGCTCATCTCCATAGCAGCCTGAGATTGAAGTACTGCCTCCACCATCCCCCCCCCCCCCCCCCCCCCTCCCCCCCCCCCCCCCCACGTCTCCCCCCCCCCCCCCCCCCCCCCCCCCCCCCGCCCGCCATTTCCCACAGGACCCCTCCATGGCTCCCCCTTCCCTGCTTCTGAAGGCCAGATTCCTGCCTTGGCCTTCAAAGCCCTCTCTTCACCACCCATTTTCTCCCTGACCTCCCAGCTTTACCTCCTGCATCCGCAGTCTCTTCACTTCTCAACCACGATGGCCTCTCTCTTCTTGAACCTTTTCTCAGACCGCTCTCCCCACTGCCTCTCTAATTCCATCACCCACCCCCCCCAAGAAGGAGGTATCTGTAGCCTGGCCCCTGGGAAACTTCCTTATCAGATCTGTGGCAGTCTTCAGGTCTTACCTGATGCCACATGGGGTCACTAACCCTAGACATTCACATCCAGCTCTCCACAGAGAGCCTGGGGAAGGTGAGGTGGAGTATTTGATTTCTCTCTGTCCAGCACCAAGCTTGGCTGAGTGCAGCCACTGTGTTTGTGAATGACAAGTCCTGCTGTCTGCCCCCAGGTGCCCATGTCTGAAGGCTGCAGGCGGGCTGTGATGCGTCTGACTGGCTGCCCCCTTTGTCGGGGCATCCCCTCGCTGCCACCCTGCCGGGGCTTCTGCCTCAATGTGGCCAATGGCTGTCTCCGCAGCCACGGACTGGATCCTGACTGGGGGGCCTATCTGGGTGAGGGGATTCAGGAGGGCCTGGGAGGGCTGTTTGTGTTTGGGATGCCTTGGGGTGGACTGGGGAGGGAGTTTTAAACCTTACGGAGTTGAGAGACTATTCTCATGTGAGTTTCTCCTATCCAACACCTTGTTGCTTCCCTCCAAGACCCAGGTCAGGATTTGTGGGAGCATCACAGTCCCTCATGACACCCTTTCTCTTTCTTCCCCTCCTTCAAGATGGTCTCCTGTTCCTGGCTGAGAAGCTCCAGGGCTCTTTTTCTTTTGAGCTGGCAGCTCAGTCCATTGGGGTGAGGATCTCAGAAGCTTTGATGTATCTGCAGGAAAACAGTGTGGCAGTGTCAGCCCAGGTACAGGGGCCATGAGAAGGGTGGGAGTGTCAGCCTGAGGAGGGGGAAAGACAGTGCAGGGAGGGTGTTGGAGTACAGGAGAGAGATGAGTGGAGCTGAGGGTCTGGAGTGGGGGGACAGTGTGGGGTGTCAGGGAGACTGGGGTGTTGGAGTGGGGACACTGTGTGGTTCTCATCGCAGGATGACTAGGGGGATCCTCTTCCTTGTGCCTTAGGTGTTTCAGCAATGTGGCAACCCCCAACGGGTACAAGGCCGCACCCGCCGAGCCCCAGCCCCCCGGGAAGAGGTGGGACGCCTCTGGACCTCGGCGGGAGCGGTGGGGGCAGCAGGGGTGCCAGGGACGGAGGAGAGGCCCACGACGCCTGGGAGCACCAGCCTGAACCGCCTGGTGAGTGGGGGGCAGAGAGGGGGCGGCGGCGGGGGGCGGGGGGGCGGATACGGGTAGTGGGGGGCGCGTGCTCCAGCCCAGCCGCGCTCTCTGTTCGCCCAGGTGTGGGAGCTCCGCGAGCGGCTGGGCCGGGTGAGGGGCTTCTGGGCCGGGCTGCCTCTGGCGGTGTGCGGGGACCCCCGCATGGCAGCAGACATCTCGAAGGAGGCGGCGCCCTGCTGGACCGGAGCTGGGCGGGGCCGGTGAGACCGGACGGCGGCGGGCGGGCCGGGCGCGGGGCGGGCGGGTCGGGGCCGGGCGGGAGCCTTCGGGGCTGCTCTGCCCGCAGGTACTTGTCGCCCGTGGTCGGGGTCTCCGCGTCCGAGCAGCTCGACAACCCAGAGCTGGACAAGGAAGACTCGAGCACCGACCTCCAGACGCGGAGGCGGCGGCTGCAGCTCCGGGCAGCGACGACCAGGATGAGGGTGGCCGCGCTGGGACGCGACGTGGAACTGGACGACTGGGGTGAGAACCCCGGGCGCCCCGAGCGCTTCGCCCCTCCCGGCTTTCTGCGATCCGACCCGGCCCCGCCCACTGCCTTCTGAGCCCCTCCCCTCGCATCTTTACTCATTCATTACTTTCCTCCTTTTTTGAACACGCCTTTATTGAACGTTTACCTCAAAGTTGAGTGGTAGAAGACCCATGGCAGGGTCTCCATCCTTGAGTTCACGACCCAGTGGGAAGACACCAAAACACTCTTACATAACAGTGGGAAGCCTCTTAGATCGAGCAAAGGGTGTGGGTTGTTGGGGAGGGCTTGCAACCTGGGGGAGGTGGGGAAGCTGGGTGGGGGGCCATTGGGCTGGCTCCCAGGATAGAGTTTGCCGGAGAAGCAAGGCACAGACAGTGTTTTTGTTTTTTCTCATCATCTGTTTGTCCATCTCTGTCTCGCATTGTCTCTCCTTCAACACCCCTCTTTCTGTCTGCTTGCTGCTTCTGTGTGCGTCTGTTTTGTCTTTTCCTGTGTATCCTCTCTCCCCATCTCTCTCTCTCTTCTGTCTCTGTCTCATTGTCTCTTTTCTTCTCTCATTCCTGCATCTGTCTGACCTCTCCCCTCCCCTTCCTGTCACTCACTTTCTCCCTCTTCCCAATCTCCATCTATCTACCTGTGTCTCTCTCCCATCTCTTCTGTTTTTATTTTTTAAAGATATTTATTTATTTATTTATTTGAGAGAGTGAGAGAGAGCAGAATGAGCGAGAGCACAGTGGGAGGGGGGAGAGGCAGAGGGAGAGGGAGAATCAGGCTACCCGCTGAGGAGGGAGCCGATGCGGGGCTTGATGTGGGGCTTGATGTGGGGCTTGATGCGGGGCTCGATGTGGGGCTCGATGCGGGGCTCCATCCCAGGACCCTGAGCCGAAGGCAGACACTTAACCAACTGAGCCACCCACATGCCCCATCTCCTTTCTGTTTTTAATCTTAAATTCTCTTGTCTCTCTCCCCGCTCCCCCTCACTGTGTCTGTCTCCCACTGCCTCTCTTTCTCAACCCTGTCTCTGATCCTTTCCTTCCTGCAGATGAAGACGCCAGTGGTTCTGGAGAGGGACAGCACTATGCAGATGACTGGATGGCTGGGGCAGCAGCTGTGGCCCCCCCAGCCAGGCTGCCTCGCCCTCCTCGAAGGGATGTTAGTGGGGGCAAGGGAGGAGGTGTCCTTGTCCGCCACAACCAGGGCAGGAGCAGGACTGGGGGGACATCTGTTGGTTTTCACACCCAACCCATCCTCATTCTCTTCCTCTCAGCCCTGGCCCTGCTTGGACCAAGATAACAGGGGAGGGGTGCCCTAGCATCAGAAGGGTTCATGGCCCTTCCCCTCCTCCCCCCTGCCCTTCAGCTGGGTCTGGGGAGGAGTTGAAGGGGGATGCAGAGAGGTAGAGAAAGGGACTTTTTGGGTGAATGGCTGGGGCCCCAAATCCAGGAGATTACCATTGGTGGGTTGGGGGTGGGTGGGTGGGTGGGTGGGTGTTCACAATATTTATTTTTTCATTTACAATCTGGGGAGGAGGGAGCTGGGGGTATTTATTTAGGAAGGAGGTGTACTCACCAACCAAGCCTCTATGTTGGGCCAGTTGTCAGCCCCAACAAGGAAAAAGGGAGGAGTTTTAGAGTTGCCATTGGGGGTGGGGTTTGAAAGAAGCTGGAAGTGGGGAGGGGTGGGGCACCTGGGCTCAAAGGGACAAAGCTGGGTGCCGATAGGGTGCAGGGCAGGGGACAAGGGTATGTGAATAAGGTCAAGATCTGTGGGCCTGGTTTCTATGGAGTTTTCTCAGTATCAATTTCTTAAACTAAAATACCAAAAAGAAAAAAAAGAGCTCATCTCATGATCTCTGTCATCCACATCCTTCACAAGCTTCCACACTTCATGCTTCAGTGTTGGATTCAGTGTTTATTCTACAAATAAACAGCTAACGTATTGAACCCTGTGTGTGACTCTGGACTTTTAGCATCCTTCCCTGAGCCCAGGCTCCTGGCAGAGGCTTCTGACCTCTCTTGGAACCTGCCCCCTGTCATTCTGTTTGGTCAGGTTGTCTACCCTCTGGGTCTGAGCCCCTTCATCTGTAAAATGGGGAGAATTGTGGGGACCGGCAAAATTCTTCCTGAACCTGAGGCGCCTTTAATATTACCACACCTCTGGCCCCTGCCTTCAGGGTGGGGACCCCTGTTCTCTGTGTGTCAGATGGGGGCTACCTTGTCAGGTCCTTGACAATGTCTGCTTTCAGCTCGTCTGTTATTTTCTCTTTCTTTCTTTCTGTTGCCTGAATGAGTCTTTTGTTCTGCAGAAAGCTAAGAGGAAAAGGTATAATTGATTCCTAAGTGCAAAAGGAGGGTAGAAGTGCTGTGTTCCAAGGGCGGGCTGGGTGCCCTGACGAAGGAAAGATGCCGGGAGTGAGAGACCCAGAGACGCGATTAAAGCCCAAGCAGCTGCAGGGACTGGCGGGACAAAGGGAGGGAGGGGGAGGAGCCTGGGCGCGGAGCAAGTTTATGGGGAAAGTTGAGCACTGCGCGGAGCCGGGCGGTGGCTGGGGCGGGCGGGAGGGCCAGACCCCGATTTCCCTGCTGCTCCTCAGGTGGCCTGGTGAGTGGGCAAGTGAAGCCAAGGCCGCGGCCGGTGGAGGGACTCTCGAATTTATGGGAGGAGACTTGGGGGGTTCGAATTTATGGGAGGAGACTTGGGGGGTTCATAGAACCCCGGAGGGGGCCAACAAAGGGCTGGCCACAGACTGAGCAATCACCAAAGCTGGAGGGGACAGAGGGCTGGAATGGGGCTAATGGGAGGAGACAGAGATGGATGAAAAAGGACTAGAAGTCTGGACACAGGAGGGAGTCCGGTGCGGGGCTGGATCCCGGGGGCTGTGTTGGGGGAGGGATTTGAGGGGTGATGCCAGAGGGGGCGGGTCTCTAGGTAGCAAGTGTGGGTTCTCCTTGCCCGGGGTTATTCCTGGCTTGTCCCAGAAAGGGGCTGTCGGGCTTGTTGGAGGGGCTGTGGCCCATGGTTGCGGCTGTGATCTGAAGGGGTGAGTCCAGACTCCCAGTTGATTAGGAACCTGGGGCCTGGGAAGGAACTCAGAAGCTCCATGTTTGTATCTTTCGGTATCTTTATGTCGCAGAGTTTTTTTTCTCTCTCTCCAGCTCCACCCTCTCAATCTCCTCTGGGTGCAGAGGGAGTTGGAAAGCCGGCACGGGGGAGTAGGGGGTGTCCAGGGAGCTGAGCCTCATCAGCAACCCCACGTCTCCCCCAGCTCTTCACACACTGGGGTCTGCCCTGTGCTGAGAGCACTTCGGAAGGGGCGAGAGATGCCTGAGTTTTGACTTGTACTCATGACAAAGTCGTTCCTGTAGTTGACCTCCCTGGGTTCAGTAGCCTGTGCCCTGTCTGACCCCCATTCCCTCCTTATGGAGGCCCCTTGTGGCCTCAGAATGGGGCTCTTCATCCCTATCTGTCACAGGCAGAGGAGCTCATGAGGAAGCTAAGGAAGCCAGGGGCCAGCCGATGTCCACCTCAGTGGCACATGAGCGGATGGGTCCTTCTACAGGGTCTTGCCTTTCTCCTCTCCCCTTCTAAACCCCTGAGGCTCAGGTAGAAACTGCAGGTGGGGGCCGGGGAAGCTGACAGGAGTAGTTGTGGACCACCAGGAAGATCTGGGTATAGAGAGCACATGCCCCCCCCACCCCCCAGGCTTCCACTCCTGGAATGAGCTGCAGCAGCAGGAGAGAAGGCTCTACCCTCTCCTTAGACTCCCCTCCTTCCCCCCTCATTTCCCTTCTAGACGCTGACAGAGGCAAAAATCTGCTAACTCAGGGGGCAGACTCAACCAGGGCTACGAGCAGGCCTGGGGGATGACCCCCCGATCTCAAACCAGCGCCTTCCACGGCTGCACGGCTGTCTCAAACTGTCTCTGCCTCTGTGCCTGGCCCTTGCCCTGTCCCTCGCTAGCATCACCCTTACCTGTGCCACATGGGCCCTCTGTCTCCTACCAGGACCATGCGCCTCTGGGGGCCTCGGAGCCTGGGGGTGGCTCTGGGAGTCTTCATGACCATCGGATTTGCCCTCCAGCTCTGGGGGGGCCCCTTCCACAGGAGGTGAGTTCCCATCTTGTCCCAATGCCTTATAGATGCCCCCCATTTGCTCCGCCCCATACCACCTAGGTCTGTGACTCTTGGGGACTCTGAGGAGGTTCCATGTCCTCTGTCCTTGCTCCACAAGATGCCCGCCCACCTGCTGGTGAGGGACAGGAAAATTCCCTTCCCATCTCTCCCCAGGCTACCGGGCCTGCAGCTCCGACAGCCCTTGGCCCCATCCCCGGGATCGGCTGTTTCATCCTGCCTGCCCCGGCAGCGACTTGTGTTCCTGAAGACGCATAAATCTGGGAGCAGCTCTGTGCTGAACCTGCTTCATCGCTACGGGGACCGACACGGGCTGCGCTTTGCCCTCCCTGCCCGCTACCAGTTCGGCTACCCAAGGCTTTTCCAGGCCTCTCGGGTCAAAGGCTACCGCCCTCAGGGTGGAGGTACCAAGCCCCCCTTCCACATCCTCTGTCATCACATGAGGTTCAACCTGAAAGAGGTGAGGGGTGTAAGAGGGGATGGGTGGGATTGGAGAGACGTGGGCTTGGGCTTGTGGCCAAGACCACCAGGGGAGGAGGCCCCAGGCCTGGGGGTTCCCAGGTACCCCTTCACCCAAAAATTGGGCATGGGAGCCACAGAGATTCCTGTTCTCCTCTCCTCAGCTGTCCCTTGCCTAGTAGTTTCTGGGAGCCAAAGTCCTGCCTTCTCCCATCTAGAGCTTTCCAGTCTCTTTCCTTGACCAATTTACCCCACTGATATCAGTGCCCTGACAACTCTGACCCCCCAGACTCTCACTCTTCTTGGCCCCTTCTACCGACATTACCAGGGCCCTTGCTCAGCCACTGCCTTCTGACCATCTTCCTCTGCCAGATACGGAGAATCAGCTACATGCCAAGCCCTAGCCTGGTCCTGACCCCCTCCTCCCCAGTTCTAAAGGGGAAGATGTGTGCATGCACTCACGTACTCATCCATACACACCCAGGAACCTGAGAGCTCTTGGGCAAACAAAATCAATGTGCAAATGAAAATATACAGGGAAGGAACTTTTATTGAATACTTACTGTCTGCTGGGTACTAAGCTTACCATCACCTTGCCAGAAAGGCATTATAAATGTCTCCATTACACAGATGAGGTCAGGTTTCAGAGAGGCTAAGTGACTGGCCTCCTTAACAGAAAGCGGCAGAGCTAGGATTTGAACTCAGGTCCATCTGCTCCCAAGTCAAAGGGCCTTCCCTGGCATGTGTGCATGTGTATGTGTGTTTATATTTGGAACTGTGAGGAGAATATTCACCAAAAGAAGCAGGGCTTTCTGGTGAAGTGGTTTTTAAGGAAAGGGTGGACACAACTTTGTAGTAAGAAGAATATCAGGTATTTTAGAGGGAGCAGAATATCAGCAAAGGTGTGGTGGTCCCGGTGGTGGTGGCAGTCCTGGTGTGTGTCTGTGTGTGTATGTGTGTGTGTCCTATTAAGCTGGAGCTGGAGAAAGCAGCTGAGGGTCATGAGTATCATCTAAAGGGCAGTGAGGGGTCACTGCTGGAGTGAGGTGATGACAATGATCTTTCAGGCAGGTGTCTCTGGTTTTTGACCTTTGACCTTCATTGTCATCACCATTCAGTGAGTACCTACCATGTTCCATGCACTTCCACATTCAAGGTAAGTGTTAACCCAGATTTATAGATGGAGGAACAATGGCTCTGAGAAGTTCAATAACTTGTCTAAAGTTACACAACTGGTAAATGGCTGAACTGGGATTTTATTGCAGGTTCACCTGATGCCACAGACTGTTCTCTGTACTGTTCTTCCCTGCCTTCAAAGAGACACTCAGTTTACAAGCTGTGCTCTGCAGGCATGCCCACATTAGCAGAGCAGATTGGAGGACAACGTGTGAGGGCGTCAGGTTTAGTGATAAGCCATATTCAGAGGCAGAAACCCTTTGGGGAACCCAGGGGCTGGGTCCTGATGTGGATCTGCTGCAGGACCATCCTAGGGTGCGGCTCAGTCCAATTCCCACCATCTTTCTTGCTGAGAAGTAGAATCGTATGTCCCAGGCCTCAGGGTAGCACCCTACCAAGTGTCCATAGCTCCCCAGTGCCCAGTCCAGGGGTGTCCTTTACTTTCCAAGATGCCTAAGAACCCCAGAAGTACCCTATCCTTTGGCCATCCTGGGCTTAGCCTGCCTACCTGATGCCTATACTTGAGACAGCATTATGGTTGGTCCCTCTCCTCCCTCTTTGCTGCCAGTGACCACTCCCCCCCCCCACACCCCCACCTGGAGGAGGCCTGAGACTAGTTCCTTTCTTGAAGCTGTGACCAAGAGTCCCAGGGTAGGCACCTAAGAGGTTTTTGTTGGAGAAGTGAAGACAAAGTTTGATTCTTAAAGATTTTACTGACCAAAGCCATACAGAGAGGCCCAAAGAAATTAATGTTCTTGAGTAGCTTCCCATGTTCCAGGTTCCTTCATACCCTTTATCTCATGTACCTTCATAATCAGTGGGAAGCTACGTCCCCATTTTTCAGATGAGCAAATTGAGTCTCAGGGATGTTAAGTAACTTGCCCAAGGTGTTAGTGTAGGAAGCTGGGGGTTTCCAGCAAAGCCCAGAAATCTCCAGGAGTTGAGGAGTCTAGGGGATCCACTGGCAATGGGCTTGCTTAGTTCCTTCCTGGCCCAGTTCTTTCTCCCTATGCCTGTTTTCTCTCCTCTGCAGGTACTTCAGGTCATGCCTTCTGACAGCTTCTTCTTTTCCATTGTCCGAGACCCAGCAGCTCTGGCCCGCTCTGCTTTCTCCTACTATAAATCCACCTCATCGGCCTTCCGCAAGGCGCCATCCTTGGCTGCCTTCCTGGCCAATCCTCGAGCCTTCTACCGACCTGGGGCCCATGGGGACCACTATGCACGCAACTTGCTCTGGTTTGACTTTGGCCTCCCCTTCCCCCCAGAGATGAAGACCAAGAGAGGTAATACGCATCCACCTAGAGACCCCAGCCTCCCACAGCTGAATGTTTTGCCTTCTGGCACTGGCCCCCGAGCCCACCATCCCCTAGATCCCAATGCTGTCTTCCATCCTGCTCCCACAGTTGCTGGTGGTCACAGCCAGACATCCAGCCCTTCCTCTTTAGATTTGGGATCTTCGTCCTTCATCCAGTGGAGTCTGGCCTGGCTGGACTCTGTCTTTGATCTGGTCTTGGTGGCCGAGTACTTTGATGAGTCATTGGTTCTACTGGCAGATGCCCTGTGCTGGGGTCTAGATGATGTGGTGGGCTTCATGCACAACGCCCAAGCTGGAGGTGAGCAGGGCAGAGGCCCTGTCAGCAATGGTGGACTGACCGCTGAGGACAGGGAGCTGACTGCACGGGCCAGAGCCTGGAACCACCTGGACTGGGCTCTCTATGTTCACTTCAACCACAGTCTGTGGGCACGAATAAATCAATATGGCCAGAGCCGACTGGAGAGTGCCGTGGCAGAGCTCCGGGCTCGCCGAGAGGCCCTGGCTAAACATTGTCTAGAGGGGGGTGAGGCTTTAGACCCCAAATATATCACTGACCGACGGTTCCGCCCTTTCCAGTTTGGGTCAGGTAAGGTTTTGGGCTATGTACTTCGGAGTGGACTGAGCCTCACAGACCAGGAGGAGTGTGAGCGTCTGGCTACCCCTGAGCTACAGTACAAGGACAAGCTAGATGCCAAGCAGTTTCCCCCAACAGTCTCTCTGCCCCTTAAGACTTCAAGGATACTCTCCCCCTAGGCATCAAACCACTAAGTCTTAGGCTGAAGAGCAGTGAAGCTAGAGGGCACACATGATTGAGTATGGGGGGGCCAGATGCCATTTCTGCTTCCCTCTGAAAGCATGTCTGTGCCCTGGAGGTTGAATGAAACTTTGCACAGATGTGGGGACCAAGTCTTTCAGCCTGTGCAAAGCATTCCAGGCATTCAGCTCCTTGCAGTACCCCCTCCCCGCCCATTTTGCCCCTTCCCCTTTCCAACCCCCTGGCAGGTCCCTATAGCACTCTCAAAGAGCCCCCGGAGGAGAAAATCATGGAGTAAGCCAGAAAAAATTTGGAACGTGTGGGCTGGAATAATGCGTCCATTTCTCTATGAATTATTTGGTTCTGGACTATGCTCATTTCACTATGAAATGTTTGTTGAATAAATAATTTGAACCTTTGACTTGCTTTGCATCTTCCTGGGAGAAGTGGAGTTGGAGGGGGTTCTTTTAATATTTCTTCTCTAAGAAATCTGTCTTGTAGTCTCTCCTAAACCCTTCTTACTGCAGCCTAACCCCAGCCGGACCCCGCCTCTCCCCCCGCCACAGCGGTCCGGTCACCCACAAATTCCGGGGCCTCAGAGGCCACGCCCCTTCCTTTCCGCTTCCGGTTTCTCGCCAGTCAATCGGCCCAGCAGTCCGGTTCCGGCCCTGTCGGGTCTCGGTTCCGGGTTCGTTGCCCCGGTTCCCGGCCCCGGCTGGTCTCCCGGGCCGGCCCGGCCGCGCGCAGCACCCGTTGGGTGTCGGGACTCCCGGGCCCCGCCCCAGCGGCCCCCTGGCCCTCCGCCGGCCCCGGCCCACCTCGCCCCCCGCCCGCGCCGTCCTCGCCGCCCCATGGAGTCCCAATGTGACTACTCCATGTATTTCCCGGCGGTGCCGCTGCCGCCGCGCGCGGAGCTGGCGGGGGACCCGGGCCGGTACCGGGCGCTGCCCCGGCGCAACCATCTCTACCTGGGGGAGACTGTCCGCTTCCTGCTGGTGCTGCGTTGCCGGGGAGGCGCGGGGTCCGGCGCCGGGGGCGGCCCGGGCTTGGGCTCCCGAGGGGCCTGGGCAGAACTGGCAACGGCCCTGGCCGCCCTGGCCTCGGTCAGCGCCGGAGGCGGGGCGCCCGGGGGCGGTGGCTCCGCAGACCAGGATCCCGAACCCCCAGGGGGCGGGGATCCTGGCGGTGGGGCGTTGTTTCGAGGCTGCAGCCCCCTCCTCACCCACGGTCCGGGCCCTGCTACCTCAGGGGGAGCGACCACGGTGAGGAGCTTGGGGTGACACGGCACAGGGCGGAGGGGCGGTTTGCTGGGCTCCAGAGACAGGAGGGGATGGACGCTGGGGGCCTGAAGGAGGCAGATGACGGAGGAGAGCGGAGGCCAAGAAGAACGGAGAACATCACATCTTAAAGGGAACGCCGCAGGCTGCCTCTTTGACTCTCCCGCCCTCTTACTCCTTTCACAAACCCCAGCTGCCTGTGGAGGAACCAATTGTGTCCACAGATGAGGTCATCTTCCCACTCACCGTTTCACTGGATAGGCTGCCCCCAGGGACACCTAAGGCCAAGGTAAGATTGGCAAGGGGTGGGGCTGTTGTCCTAATTCAGACTCCTTTTCTAAGGCTGGGCTGGCTGTCTCTCGTCTTGACCGAGGTCCTGTGTCCCTTGTGCTCAGATTGTAGTGACTGTGTGGAAACGGGAGGTTGAGGCACCAGAGGTCAGAGATCAAGGCTACTTGCGCTTGCTGCAGACCCGATCTCCGGGGGAGACCTTCCGGGGGGAGCAGAGCGCTTTCAAGGCCCAAGGTGGGGAAAATGCAGAGAGGAAACGCTGGAGTCTGGAATTTGGGGGACAGAGTGGAGGGGTAATACTGGCAAGTGCATGATCTGGGGAGCAGAGTAAGATTAGAACTGTGGGTTGGAGGTGAGGTCCGTGCCCAGCTCATCAGTTCTTGCCTGGGCCCTCTCCTGCAGTGAGCACCCTGCTGACTCTGCTGCCCCCTCCGGTTCTGAAATGCCGCCAGTTCACTGTGGCTGGAAAACACTTGACAGTGCTCAAGGGTGAGCAGATCTGTGGCTCAGGTCTTTGGTAGCAGCAAGGGCACTGACTGGGTGGCAGTTACTCTGGGCACACTGGTGGGGATCGGTCCAATTTTGGAGGGGTAAAGTCGGGGCTTGAGGGGTCCAGGTACTCTTAGCTGAGCTGAGCTGGTTACCTCCAACAGTGCTGAACAGCTCCTCCCAGGAGGAAATTTCCATCTGGGATATCCGTATTCTCCCAAACTTCAATGCTAGTTATCTACCTGTCATGCCCGACGGCTCAGTGCTGCTGGTGGACAATGTCTGGTGAGGTCCTGAGGAGGGGGCAGGGCTGCAAAGTGGGGATGGGGGCAGGGCCAAGAGCTCTGGCATGAAAAGATCAAGCTCTGTCCCTCTTTCTGCTGAACTAGTCACCAATCTGGGGAAGTCTCCATGGGCTCCTTCTGCCGGCTCCCTGGTACCTCTGGCTGCTTCCCCTGCCCGCTTAGTGCCCTGGAGGAACACAACTTCCTGTTTCAGCTGAGAGGGGGTGAGCAACCTCCTCAAGGGGCCAAGGAGGTGAGTATAAGAGGCTGGTATGCTCGAAGAGCAAGGTTAAGAAAAAGCAGTGGGAGGGAAAGGCCAGGGGGTGACAAAAGATGGAAGGGGACCTCAGATACACATGGTGTTTCCTTTTGTCTCTCCTACAGGGCCTAGAAGTTCCCCTGATTGCTGTGGTTCAGTGGTCTACCCCAAAGCTGCCCTTCACCCAGAGCATCTACACCCACTACCGGTGAGTTTGTGGGACTCCCCGCTGGGCATCGTCCTGTTCACCTATTTGGCAATAGACGCCCCGCTTCCCTCTCTCACTGCTTCTAGCCTGCCCAGCATCCGCCTGGACCGCC
This sequence comes from Phoca vitulina, assembly GCF_004348235.1. Lineage (NCBI taxonomy): Eukaryota > Metazoa > Chordata > Mammalia > Carnivora > Phocidae > Phoca > Phoca vitulina. The sequence continues at coordinate 403,798 of NW_022589748.1, read as the reverse complement.
CATGCTTTGTGATGACTGCCTCTTGTGAGTCCCCTGTTCGGACTTACGAGCGATTCACGGTCACCTACACACTGCTCAACAATCTCCAAGACTTCCTTGCTGTGAGGCTTGTGTGGACCCCAGAGCACGCACAGGCTGGTAGGTGGGCTGTCAGGCTCTGGGACCTTGTCCCAAAAGAGGAGGGGAAAGGAAGTCATGGAGGTGGGTGGCTTGTGGCAGGCTACCTCGGCTTTGTACCATGGTGGTCTCCACAGTGTCCCCGATGGAAAGCTTACAGAAGCAGCGGGACAGTGATTTTAAGGGCACTGACCCTGGATCTGGGCTCCCCGGTATATTTGATTTCTACCTCTCCCATTCACTAGCTGTGTGACCTTAGGTAGGCTACTTAATCTCTCTGAGCCTCACTCCGATCCCTCTTCTCTAAAATGGGGGAAATAATATCTCATGGGGTTGTTATGGTGATTTAACGGTTAACATAAGTGAAATGGTTAGAATAGACCTCAGCACACAGTAAGTATTAGCTGTTGTTACTTATAAAGTTCAGCAAAAGATGACATACTCAGTTTGCTGCACAGAGGGGCTCTGAGGAGCAAATGAGACTGTGTTCATGAAAGCCCTGTGTGAACAGAGGAGCACCGTACAGATGTGTTTAGTGGTGGCTGTTTCTGTGTCCCTCCCCCCCCCCCCCCCGCCCCTGCAGGAAAGCAGCTGTGTGAGGAGGAGCGCCGGGCCATGCAGGCTGCCCTGGACTCTGTTGTCTGCCACACGCCCCTCAACAACCTAGGCTTTTCCCGGAAGGGCAGCGCGCTCACCTTCAGTGTGGCCTTCCAGGCTCTGAGGACGGGGCTCTTCGAGGTGGGCTGGGGAGGGGCTGGACTGCGTGATGGGCTATGCAGAGTGTCGGGGTGGGAGGAGTCAGCCACCAGCCTCTGTGGACGAAACACCACGGGTGGTACTAAACAGCGGGGGTGGAGGGAAGGTGGAACTTCGATCCCACACTGGCGGGGCAAGTGGGGAACTTGATTGGAAAGGAAGGCTGGGGCCCGGAGGCCGAGCTGGAATGCTGACTTGTGTCTCCCCGCTCCAGCTGAGCCAGCACATGAAACTGAAGCTGCAGTTCACGGCCAGTGTGTCCCACCCTCCGCCCGAGGCCCGGCCCCTCTCTCGAAAGAGCAGCCCCAGCAGCCCTGCTGTCCGGGACCTGGTGGAGAGACACCAGGCCAGCCTGGGCCGCTCTCAGTCCTTCTCTCACCAACAGCCCTCCCGCAGCCACCTCATGAGGTATGGACACATGGGAGGGGGTGCCACTGGACTCAGTAGAGGCCGGAGTTGGAGCGGGAGCAGGAAAGGGTCCCCGGGGTCCGACCGGAGCCCACAGCCTCTGCCTTCCCCCAGGTCGGGCAGCGTGATGGAGCGCAGGGCCATCACGCCCCCTGTGGCCTCCCCTGTGGGCCGCCCCCTCTACCTGCCCCCGGACAAGGCTGTGCTTTCTCTGGACAAGATTGCCAAGCGTGAGTGCAAGGTCCTGGTGGTGGAGCCTGTCAAGTAGCACCGTGCGGGCTCTCCTCCCTCTTACACTCCCAGAAACCGAAAGCCCCTGGAGGGGGTCCTCGCTCCAGACTGTGCCTCCCCTGGGATGCCTCCCACCGTGGATAAGGAGGCCCAACAGGGCCGCCTGTCTGTGTCTGCTGATGAGGGACGAGGAAAGAAGCTGTGAAATGGGCGGGTATGGCTACAGCACTAAGCCAACAGTATTTCTCCGACTCCCTGGGGGGGCTGGCCCCACCCCGAAGCCAGGGCAGGGGCTCCAAGAGTTCCCTTGCCCCCCGCCCTGTACCCTGGTTCTAAGTTTACAAAGTGTATTCCTTGTTCCTATTAAGTTGTCCCTCCTGCCTCTGATATTCCCTCCCTCCCTCCTCCCACCCACCCGCAGGGCTGAGATTAGAGGGTGGTGATGGTAAAGGGACCCCGACAATGACCCTCCTGTCTCCGGGGAAAGGGGAGATAGCCAGGTGGCCTCCTCCTGCCCCTCATGTTTACGTTTGCAGCCTGAAGCACTTTAAGTTGTGTGGGGTTTTCTTTTCTTTCTTTTCTTTTTTTTTTTTTTTTGATCTGTCTGTTCCTGTAACTTATTCTCCAACTACTGCTTCCAACTGAAATAAGACTATTAAATGCCTGTTCAGGAGGGAGAAGAATGACTTTCGTTTGTGTGTTGGCGGCAGGAGCAGAGGCCCCAGGGGCTCAGAGTGGTTCCCTTCAGCATGCACACCAAGTAGCTCCCCTCAGCTCCCTTCCTACCATACTATTCTCTGATTGCCAGTTTTATATGCCCAGGTGCTTTGCCCCACCCCTCTGGGCCCACATACACGACTGTCTCCCTAGAAGACAGAAGACAGACTTAGGGTGTATCCCTCCCTCCCCCATCACACCCTCTCATACACACATCCCTGGGCCTGGGAACATCAGACTCATGTTTATTAGGAGGGAGGGAGGGAAGAGGGAGATCCCCTTGCCCTCACTCTCCTTGACACAGTGCAAAGTTCCCAAGCCTCTGCCCTTCCAGGTAGGGGTGGGGAAGTGGGTGAGCAGAAAGCCTTAGTTCTAGCAGCAAGCCAAGAAAGAGGTGGAGGAGGTTTGCGTCTTCCTCATCACAGAGGCCCATGGACCCAATCCACCTCTGCCCCTTGCCCTCTGGCAGGCTCAGACGTCAACAGGCTCCCGGCCTCGGTTCTGCCTCTTCACCACAAATACCCTCTGTCCTGACACGGTCACCAGCAGCGTGTGTTCTCCAAAGACCACTGGAAAGGAGACACACCTTCCCCCGCCCGGGAGAGGGAAGGGAGCACAGAGTTAGTGGGGTACAACGGCCTCTACAGGGTCACACAAGCTGGTGGGATCAAAAGCCAAAGGCATTCGATAGTTCAAGGCTCAGAGATTTGAAGATAGGAGGGCTCCATTACGTCCCCTTCCCTCTCTTGCTTTCTCATAGTTCTGATGCAGGGGTGAATCCCAAAGGGCCCAGGGACCCCAGGGGGAGATGGTGGGAGGTTGGCAGGAGACAGCCGTTTTCTCCCCCCAGCCCTCAGAAGACAAGCCTCTGGGAGCAACCCCCACCCCCTCCCACCACCACCACCAGGGGGGCAGGGGCTGAGGCTCACCCGACAGGCGCTTGAAGGGTATGCTCGTGCTGTGGTGCAGCCGGAAACCACAGGCCGTGCTGACCAGCTCAGAGATGGCACTGGCTGCCTGCTCGTCATTCTCTAGATCCCCAGATGACTGCATGCAGAGGGAAGAGGAAGGATGGCAGAGATTAGGGAAAAGAATTGGGAAAGAATTCCAGAACAGTCACTTTGGCTCTAGCATTTGTAACCTCTCCCTCTCAGCTTTCCAGTACCCCTAAGGTTACCCCCATTTTTGGAAAAATAAACCTGAAACTTTCCTATGATATTGTTGCCCCTCTTGATGCCATCTTGTTTCTCATCCTTACAAAATGGGGCTTCGCCCAGTGAGCAGTGACTCTCATTCTTTACTGACCATTCTTTCCTAATCGCTGAAACTTGATTTCTCCCTCTCTCCCCACTTACTGATAAAACTACATACTCAAACATCTATGCCCACCCACCCACCACTGACAGGTTCAGGGACCCCTCCAGAGCTCTTTTCCTCAGTCTTTCTACTTGTTGCCCTGTCTGCAGAATCTGAAACATAAAGGAACATCCTCTTTGTCCTTGGCCCCTCCCTCCTACCTAGCCCTTGGGTAATGATGTGACTGTGGCCTAGGCTTCCTCTTTTCTGCTGACTGTCTCAATTTCCTCTCCCAACCTCCTCAACATGGACCTCCCAACTAGGTCATGTTCAGGCCCTTTGCTCTCTTGGACATTCTGTACCTCTGTTTTCTCATCTGTAAATTGGGACAAGTTCCTATCCATGGGCCCGTTGTGAGGATTACACTGAGATATTGGTGAGATGCTCAGAACAGCTCCTGGCAATATATACTAACTGCTATCATTCTATATCAAAATGTCTAAAGTCAAGTCATCAAAATTCTCCTTACCTCACCCCCTCCCCAATCAACTTCATTTCTTAATTTCCTGTTTGTTAAGGCACCATCATTCTAGGCTTGGGTTCAGTCTTACTAGATGGAGAAGTATCCCCTCTATTATCTATCTCTAGTCATTACCAAGATACATTGATTCTTCCTTCAAAATTTCTTCTCTCCTTGCTCCTCCTCACTGCCACCAGACCTGTCTCATACCTAGATTTTCGCAGCAGTTCCCCCTACTTCTGAATCCCACCCCTTCCAGCTGTCTTCACACCTAATAGAATAATTTTGCTCAACTATTTCCTTAGCTCACATTTCTGTTCGAAACCCTTCAAAGCTCCCATTACCCTCAAGATTAACCCAAATGTGTCAACCCAGCCTTGAAAGTCCTCCACAATGAGATCCTTCCTTACCATATCTTCTTCCAAACCTTTCCAAATCTTTTCAACACAAACCCACCACTCCAACCCTGAGTACTCTCCTTTTCTGCCTGTTCACAACCATCCATCCTTTAAGCCCAGCTGAATTCTTACCTCCTCCAAGAGTCTCCTTGTTATAATGTAAGTTACAACACAAGGGTTGAATCCTTCATTTTCTGGTCTCCTTCACTAGTCTTTACCACTTGCATTGCTTTCAACTTTTATCCTTAAGCCTTGGCTCACCAGCTCCATTAAAAACTTCTAGAGAGCTTAACACTATATTGTACTATGAAACAAAATTCAAAGCCTCTTAAATAAATACCAAATAAAGACATATTCGAGAAAACTTGGATAATATCAGTTATCAACAATCCTGTAAGTAGTTGTCTTTGTTAAAGTCATTAAACCTCTTTTAACTCAGAAGTTACCAGACTATGATTCCAGGATTTATTTGATTAGTTACTGAAAGCTTACTATCTGCCAAGCATGATAGCTAAGACCTAGAATACAGACAACTTAGGCTAAACCGGGCGATATTAAAAGGGATCACGGGGCCATGTGCCCTTGCCCAGAACGCACCGCCAGCACTGCGCCTTCACTCAGCACCAGATAGCCAAGCTGGTCTGGGATTCGCTCCAACCCCTGGGTCAGTGCAGAAGTCTAGTGGGTAAAGATGCAATTAGTGAGAAGCATGCCAGGATGGCCCTAGATGCCCTTCACTTGCAACCCCAAGTCTCCCTTGACAAGGCCCCCCCCTCCCCAAACCTCTTTCCCAGCTAGGTCTCTTCCAGACCCTGTTCCTCTACAAAGCCTTCAACACTGATCATGCCGAGCTTCCCACCTTCTCACCCTCTGACCCTGGACTCCCTTGGCCTCCGCAGCACCACTGTTCCCTTCCCCCACCCCGCCCCATCTCCAATTCCCCCGGTGGGCCGCCCCACCCCCGCAGACTACTCCCCAGCTCCCATACACCCTCGCACGGACCCCTCTTCAACCCTCTACGTCGCCTCCCCTCCCATCTCCATTCTCTCTGCGTCCGGGGTGGATAGGAGGTAAGGGCGGAGTACAGGCCCAAGTGGGGGGAACCGAAGAGATTGGGAAACAGGGATGCAGAACCCCTAGCGCGTACTCCCGCGCATGCGTCCTCACTCACCATCGCAGCCTTAGGTGCTGGGGGCGCTCCCTATCAGATAGGTAGCTTCCGGCTCCAGACCCAGGTCACGTGCTTCCACCAGGCGGTCCCCTCCAGCTTTGCGCCTCAGGATTTTAGCCCCGCCCCCAAAGTGTGGATTGGAACACGAGTACATCATCAGCCTTAATCTACCAGTGCGTAGCGCTGCTTCCCGAAGACGCAAGCGGATTGGTCGCAGGCCCTCCTTCACAGCCCTCTCCCCGCCCATCAGCCCCAGAGCTCGAGGGGAGGGGGCGTGTCGGCGGAGGGAGGGGCCTGGAGGGGCGGGACCGGAGGGAGGAGGGCGGGCTGAGGGTGTGCGCCTGCGCGCAGAGGGGCCGACATTCCCTTTGGGCGAAGCTACCCGCCAGTGAGACTATGAGTGAGAGAATAAAGTGAAGTGACGTGAAATGCACGTGAAGAGCTAGTCAAAGGCTACTCTTATCCCTACTCCAGGAAACTATCCCTTTAAGACAGGGATTTGTTCCCAAAATGGCTTTTCCTCCCGGGATTCTGTGAGGAACGTTGTGACGGTGAGTTGGGTCCCTCGCCTCCTCCCCTCAGGCGAGGCAGCCGCGAAGCTGAATATTCTCTGCCGGGAAAAATTAGAAACAGTACTCTGAAGTCGTTTCTTTAATACCTGAGTGTCACCTCGATTACTTTTGTTTTCATTTAAATAGTTTCCAGACCCGCAATATCAGTATGACTGAGAAAGTGTTGGTGAGGTAAATTGAAGGTTGATTCTAGAAATAATAAGTCCTAGTTGGTGAAGGTGTGGAGAAATTGGCGTCCTTGTGCAGTGCTGATGGGGCTGTGAAATGCAGCAGCTGCTGTGGAAAACCCATCCGTGGTTCCTGGAAAAGTTCAATTAGAGTTATTCTAGGAGCAGCTCCACTCCTAGATGGACTCGAGAGAATTGGAAACATGTCCACCCAAAACACTTGCACACCTATGTTCATAGCAGCGTTAGTCCGCCCAAGGACGGAAACCACCCAAATATCCATAAACTCAGCAACAGGTAAATAAAACGGTGGTATATCCATACAACAGACTCTCATCCGGCTGTAAAAAGGAATGAAGTATTGATAAGTCCTACAACATGGATAAACCTTGAAAACATTAAGCCAAGTGAAAGCCATCAGATACCCAAGGCCACACAGACTAGGATTCTATTTACGTGAGATGTCTAGACTAGGCAAATCCATAGAAACAAGAAGCAGATCAGTGGTTGCCAGGGGCTGAGGGGAGGGGGAAATGGGGAGTGACTCCTAATTGGTGATGAAAATGTTCTAGGATGATAGAGTGATGACAGTTACACAGACTGTAAATGTAGTAAAACCACTGAATTGCACACTTTAAAGCAGTGAATGTTACTGTATGTGAATTATATCTCAACAAAATAAAACAGTACTGTTGCTTGAGGAGAAGTTTCATTAGAGAAGATGGATGGATGTCTTTTTTTTTAATGAAGTATGTTTGTTTATTTTTTTTAGAGAGAGAGAGTGCGCACACATGAGTGGGGGAGGAGGGGCAGAGGGAGAAAGAATCCCAAGAGGCTCCACACTCAGCACAGAGCCCAACATGGGGCTCAATCCCACGACCCTGAGATAATGACCTGAACCAAAATCAAGAGATGGATGCCTAACCAGCTGAACCACCCAGATGCCCCAAAATAAGGTATGTTTATAACATAAGTTGGGAGGAGGATGTAGAGACAGTTACGTGGAGTTGCTTAATTTGCAAAGGCTCCCGTTGGCCTTAAATATTGATGACACTTCGTAGCATCATTTTCTTTAACTTACTCTTCAGAGCATTTTTATCCATACACTTACCTATCCCTCTTATTAACCACGCTGTAATAGTATCCCTGTTTTGCGGATGAGGAAGTGCAAATTTAAGAGAGGTTGAGCCCTGCTCACAGGCACACTAGCTGGCAAGTGGCAGAGCCAGATTCCAATCTAAGTTTGCTGGCACTGAGTCGGATGCTTTTCCCATTGCTCCATCAGCCAACTACAGTTATTATTACTTTTTAAAGCTACATTTAAGGGGCGCCTGGGTGGCTCAGTCGTTAAGCGTCTGCCTTCGGCTCAGGTCATGATCCCGGGGTCCTGGGATCGAGCCCCACGTCGGGCTCCCTGCTCGGCGGGAAGCCTGCTTCTCTCTCTCCCACTCCCTCTGCTTGTGTTCCCTCTCTCGCTGTGTCTCTCTCGGTCAAATAAATAAATAAAATCTTTAAAAAAAAAAAAAAAGCTACATTTAAGTTTACCCCAGAAATTCCCTGTTTTTATTTTACTTAACACAGAGGAGCCCTTCACAGGACACTGTTCATCAGCCATCAGAATTGTTTCATTTTCACAAATCATACTACTCATGTAGTGAGCAAAGTTTCTCATTCTTTCATTCAACCAGTGTTTATTGAGCACCTTCTGTGTACCAGACACTCTTCTTGGAATTGGAGATATTATCTATCTATCTATCTCAAAACGATAAAGATCAAGGGAATGATTTTTAAAAGTTGGAATAGTGGTTACTTCTGGGATTGAGAGGGGGATGGGATAGAAAGAGATACAAAGGGTTTCAAAGTATTGATAATTGCTATAGTCTGAATGCTTATGTGTCCCCACCCCCAAATTCACATATTGACCCGGATCCCTATTTTGATGATATTTGGAGGTTGGGACTTTGGGAAGTGCCTGGAAACTACACATTCCTTTATTTTCCCCTAACTTGACCCCTCCCAACATACACACTTTGTCCCACCAGGATCTAAGGGGCTCATATCTCTAGTGTAGCACTTACTGCACTTCACTGCTACTCTTTGTTTGCCTGCATAGCTCACTTACAAGCTGAGCAGTACGGGGGTCAGGGCTGTGATGTTTTCAACATTTTATTCCCAAAGATAATGACTATTACCCTTCAAAAAGTGCTGGTTGAATGGATGTTTCAGGGTTAAGAGCCAGGAAGGGCAGAGTGGGGGTTGGGAAGTGTGTTGATGGTTGTATATAATTTAGACTGTTGTTTGACCAAACCACTGGGTCCCGTAGCCTAGCCAAGTTGACACGTAAAATGAACCATCACAACCACAAAACCCAGAGAGGCTGGTGCCCCTTTGCTGTGATGGTCTCTGTGGCAGCATTCATACCTGGGCCTGTAGTTGTGGGTAATCCTTTCCCACTGGTTTTCCCCTGCCTCCACCCAGGAGTATTATGGGATAATTGAGCAAAGGGGAAGGAATGTGCTTTGTAAGTACATATTTTGGGGGAAGCACTGGTGAGCCAGAAGGGGAGGAGGCATTTGAGTGTCTGGGGCCTGGCAGCCTGTGAGTGCTGGGAGCCCATGTAATGTTGGAGAGTCCACTTCCTTGGTTCTCTGTGGCCAAGAGGCGACAAAGCCCATCTAACACATGCAGGCTCTCTCAAAGCTCAGGCCACCCCATTTCTCAAATTTAGTAGTATGTGAAAAACCAAAAAGAAGCAAAAACAGGGTTCCAAAATTGTGGCACGATTGAAATGGTTACATTTAACAGATGAATGCTTTTAACACAGGGATATTACAAAGCTTTATGATTTTGACAGTCTTACAATAATTGCCAGGTTTACAAAGTTAATCTGTGAGGCAGGATGCTGTAATGAGACACCAGTTAAGTTGTAATCTGAAAAGTCTCCTTCCTTTCTTGTGGGCTTGTCTCTGACTGAATATATAACCAACCCCCTTTAGAGGGAACATTCAAAACCTACATTTGAGGCTTTCGTGAATGTGAAGCCCAGGCAAAAAGTCCCTCTCCGCCTGGGCTAGGCTCCAGATACAGCTTTAACATGCCTGAATTTCTGGTTATTTTTATGATCTTAAGGAGGGGGTCCCAGACAGAATTAATAATGTGGTCATGAGTCACATCCTCAGCCCTGGCCTCATACTTTTTTTCCAGTTATAGATTCACACTCAACTGAAGTTATAATTCCTTCTAGGATTTAAGTTTTTCCTCTAGGGCTAGAAGGGATGAATTCATTCATTATTGAAAGCTATGATTCTATGCCAGCCACTGTTCTAGAGGCTGTGGGTAGAACAAAGATCTCTACCCTCATGGAGCTTATACTCTAGTGGATGGAGACAGAAAACAAGCAATACATATAAAAGGAAAATTAAGTAGTGTGTTAGAAGATGATAAGTGATATGGGGAAAAAATCATCAAGGTAAATGGGGGCCAGAGTGTGGAGGTAAGAGAGGACATGCTACAGTATTAAATAGGGTGGTCATGGTAGGTCTCTCTGAGGAGACATTGAGAAGACTCAGGCAAAGACTGAAAGGAGGTGAGGGAGTCAACCTGGAGGAAACCTGGGAGAGAGTATCCATGGCAGAGGTAACTATCACAAAGACTCAGTGTGTGTGTGTATGAATGTGCATGAGTGATATACTTGAGAATCAGCAAAAAAGCCAATGTGGCTGAAACTGAATGATCAAGGGGAGAGTAGTAGGAGAAAAGTTCAGGGAGGTAATGGAGGCCAGATGATGTACAGCTGTGTAGGAATTTGGTTTTTCCTCTGAGTTAGTTGTTGTCAACCTTTCACCCCCCATTATTATGCCCCTTAGGAGACTCTTTAGATTTTATTTCCTAATTGCTACCCTCTCATAAAATTTTAATACCATAGACATAACTTGTATTTGTTTATGTACTGTGGCCTTCGGAGGGCCACAAACCATTGTAATATCCAAAAATTTTTTTTACCCCCGATCCCTAAGAAACAGCTTTCATTCCCTTGGAGATGATATTGCTCCTGTTGAGAATGCATACTGAGTGAAATAGGGAGTCACCAGGGAGTTTAAACAGAGAAATAACATGATCTCATTATTAAAAGGATCATTCTGGCTGTTAGGTTGAGAAAAGACTGTAGGAAGGTAAGTGTGGAAGCAACAAGCAAGACCAATTAGGTAAGAGATTATGGTGACATAGACCAGGGTGGTAGTAGTGGAGATATTGAGAGGGAGTAAGATTATAAATACATTTTGGGGCGCCTGGGTGGCTCAGTTGGTTAAGCAACTGCCTTCGGCTCAGGTCATGATCCTGGAGTCCTGGGATCGAGTCCCGCATCGGGCTCCCTGCTCGGCAGGGAGTCTGCTTCTCCCTCTGACCCTCCTCCCTCTCATGCTCTCTGTCTCTCATTCTCTCTCTCTCAAATAAATAAATAAAATCTTAAAAAAAAAAAAAAAAAGATTATAAATACATTTTGAAGGTAAAACCAATAAGATTTCCTGATGCATTGAATGTAGGATATGAGAAAAAAAACAAAGCAATAAGAATGATTTTGTTTTTGCCCTGAGGCACTGGAAGGATGGCATTATCATCAACTTAGATGGGAAAAGCTAAGGATAGAGTAGTTTATTTAGAGGGCAGTTGGTGGTGGTGGAAATAGAGTTCATTTTTCCCCACATCTATCTGTTATGTATGCAAGTGGAGATTTTGAATAGGTAGTTACGAGTCTGGAATTCAGGAAAGAGTTCTGTGCTAGAAATATAAATTTGGGAGCTATTGGTAGATGGATGGTCCTTAAAGCCACGAGACTGGATGAGCTCAACAAGGGAGTAAGTGTAAATAGAGAAGAGAATCAGGATCTGATCCCTGGGCCATGTCAACATCAAGAGCTTGTAAGAAGAGAAGAAATCAGCGAAGAAGTCTGAGAAGGAACAATCGGTGAGGTCAGAGGAAACCAGGAAAGTGAGGTGTCCTGGAAAACAAGTGAAGAGCATGTATCAGGAAGGAGGTGACCAGCTGGTGCAGACACTGCTGATGGGTGCTGAGAACCTTCAGCAGGTGACTGATTGTTGGATTATATACGATAAAGGTCATTGATAACTTCAAGAAGGGCAGTGTCAGTGGAATGGTCACAACAAAGTCTGATTATAACAAGATTAATAGAGAATGGGAGTGGAGAAATCCATGACACTGAGTAAAGTCATCTACTTTTAAAGGTTTTACTGCAAAGGGATCGAAGAAATGGGGCAGTAGCTGGTAGAAGGGCCGGATACATCAGTGATCAGAACAGACCTCGGTCATCAGTTGGGTCAAGGGAGGGTTTTATCAAAATGAGAGAATAAAAGCATAGCTGTGTGCTGATAGGAATAACTTAGAAAAGAGGGGGGAAATGGTGATGTAAGAGAGAGCAAGGAGAATTTCTGAAGCGATAGCCTTGTGAAGGTGAGGAAGGATGGAGTCTAGTGAAGGATTGTCTTTATACAAATATAGATGGTTCATCCATGGCAACTGATGGGCCGATTATATGGACACAGATTCCGATGGCTAGATAGAAATGGGGGTGGGGAAGTCTGTGAAATTTTTTCAGAAATGGGAACCACAGTCACTGCCTGAGAGAGAGGAGGAGATGACATATTTGGAGTTTGAGGACAGAGGCCCAGGTGTGAAATGGTCAGCCCAGAATGAGTGACTGAAGGAGGGTGGATGACAGTGTTATCGATGGAGAGCAGCTTACAGAAGTGAAAGGCTGTATAGTGTTGACAAGTTCATCTACATGGATTTTCAAATTGCTGAGTGTTAGGACAGGTAAGAAATTGGAGAGAGTGACACTGAGCCAGGAGCTGACATTGTTTAGGAATGAGGGGGAAGGACATGTCAGCTGGCAGATAGCAGGAGCAACTTACAATGGGATCGGAAAGGCCCTGAACAGTTATTAGCTTGAGTCCCATTCCTGGTCAAGAAGTGGAGCTGGGAGTGCAGCAGGTGAGGGTGGGCAAAGGTGGCCTCAGAGGAGTGGCACGCTGAACCAGAAGGCCAAGGCCCAGGGGCAGCCAGTCAGCAACAAGTGACAAAGCTGACTGGGAGCTAGAGTAAGGAGGGGCTCTTCTGCTTTCATTAGAGGGTGAGTGTGTACTGGTTGGGGCAGGCATTTGTATTCAAAGGATCCTGATAGTAAGGTGGAGATGTGTAGATTCCCAGAGCTGCTAGTGCACATGATCCCATAGGGCCTGATCGCTAGGAGTCCTGTTGGCACCACTGTGAACTTTTAAATAACATTTTCTTGGTTTGTGGAGTAATAGCCCTGTATTACTTGTATTTGAAAATATCAATTCATCCTCATCCTCTGTTCAGCCCCTAAAACCTCAGTTCAGGGCTGTTACTAGAATTTAGCCCTTGCCTTGCAAACCAAGATCATGTTCATAAACTGGGGCCATATTTTCTCAAAATTTAGCAAAACAAAATCAAATAAAATTCAGGCTCACAAACCCAATATCATCTTTTTCCCAGCTAGCCCTCCTTCTCCTTTATCCCCACGTCTCTTTCCATAAAACCACCCACAAGGGATAAGGCAGCCAAATTTGGTGACCCTTTCCTCTCCTCAAATAAATGACAGTGTAGCCACTGCAAAAAGAAGAAAGACCTCGGCAAGTCTTGTCAGACAGTGGGAAGAGGGGAAGGGTGGGAGACCAGGAAGGGGCTAAGATGGGGATGGGATGGTAATGTGAACCCAGAGGGGTATATGCTGGAGCATGGGGTTTAACAAAATTCCAAATCAACGCATAGACAGAGGGGGTTGGGCCCATCAAGGAGATCTTTCCTTGGTTGGATATGGGAGAGAGTCTTTTCTGATTTTGGCTTTTCCCTCAAAAAGTCCTCCCGGGGCGCCTGGGTGGCTCAGTCTGTTAAGCATCTGCCTTCAGCTCAGGTCATGATCCCAGGGTCCTGGGATAAAGTCCCAGCTCCCTGCTCAGCTGGGGATCTGCTTCTCCCTCTCCCTTAGTCACTCCCCCTGCACAAGAACCTGACCATGCTGGCACTCTGATCTGGGACTTCCAGCCTCCAGAACTAAGTTTCTGTTGTTTATGAGCCACCCAGTCTGTGGTATTTTGTTACAGCGGCCACAACCGAGACACCCTCTTTAGTCTCTTTTTACAACATTGCATTTATTTTTTTATTTTTTTAAAGATTTTTTATTTATTTATCTGAGAGAGAGAATGGGAGACAGAGAGCATGAGAGGGGGAGGATCAGAGGGAGAAGCAGACTCCCCGCTGAGCGGGGAGCCCGATGCGGGACTCGATCCCGGGACTCCGGGATCATGACCTGAGCCGAAGGCAGTTGCTTAACCAACTGAGCCACCCAGGCGCCCCTACAACATTGCATTTATGATGTAACCTTTTACCCGTTTTTGTTTCAAATTTATTAAAATTTTCCTTTCTACTTCCAATATCCATTGGATATTGGATACCTTCAACATCCATTTCTACTAAATTTTTTTTTTTTTTAAGATTTTTTTTTTTTTTATTTGACAGAGAGAGAGACAGCAAGAGAGGGAGCACAAGCAGGGGGAGTGGGAGAGGGAGAAGCAGGCTTCCCGCTGAGCAGGGAGCCTGATGCGGGACTGATCCCAGGACTCTGGGATCATGACCTGAGCTGAAGGCAGATGCTTAACCTGAGCCACCCAGGCGCCCCTCTACTAAATATTTTAAATACTTCAGATAGTTCACAGACCTCACTGTGGGATCCCAACTGCCTCATTTCCTGTACTGCCTGGGTCAGTTCCTGTGTATTGTGCCAGTCCTGTCCATATTACCGTTGCCTTTCATCAGGGCTGACTTCGTGGGTGCTCAAACTGCACAGTCACACAGAGCCCCGTGCTCAGAAGGGCCTGTGCTGGGTTTAATGCTCTGCCATCCCCATTTTGAAATTCGTAATAATCTTTGAACAAGGGGCCCCATGTTTTCATGTTGCACTGCATTGAGACCACTCAATGATCCTGCCAGCCCACTCCCGAGACCACAACAAAAACAAAACCAGAAACCCCTGAGCTGGGTTGTTAAATCCAAACTCCCTAGTCAGGTTTAAAAACATCCCTGATGTGGCTGTAACCTTCCATTCTAACTGCATTTTCTGCCTCTGCCTTTCTGGGATTACCCATGTTTCTCTCTGTGCGTGTGGCCCTTCTATCTGGGATGCTCTTCTCTCCCTCCTCTGCCTATCTGTGAACTATTTCATCCTTCAAGGCCCTCTTCAAACCACCACTTCCTCTGTGAAGACTTCCTGTGCCCAGATTTTGTCGCAGGGTCCTCTGTGCCATTCTAGTACTTAGACATCATACTGCAGCTACTGGTCTACGAGCCTGGTTCCCCACTTTAGCTGTGAGCTCTTCAAAGAACCCTAGCAGTGTGCCTGACCCAACTGTTGATCAATGTTTGCAGAATGAATAAATGAACAGAGGTGAGGAGGTAGAAAATGGGAAGGAGAAGAGGCAGAAAAGGAAGAAAATCTAACAAGTAGTCAAAGGAGGCAGGAGAGCAAAAGAAGAAATTAGAGAGGAAAAAAATTGCCTCCTTCAGAATTTATAAAGTGTATTTTATATCTTCAGAACATTTGCAGGTTATATTTATCAACACCACTACTTTGTAATGCAAATAAGGTAGATATGATTAATTTAGTTACAGAAGAAACAGGTGAAGCAAGTTATACAAGATGCATAGTAAGTGGCTGGATAGTAACAGTAAGTATGACCTGAATCCAGGGTGGTGTGTGGGGGGGGGGGAAGTGGTGGTACATTATCTATTTCTTTTCAGAGAAAAGGAGAAAAAAGATAAAAGGAGAAGCCCCCCCACCGCCGCCGCCAAAAACAAGAAAGGAAAAAAAAAATTTGAGAAGGGGTGGGATAGGTTTTATTTCTATGCTTTTCTTTTTAAGTCCTTAGTCACATTTAGCTCCTCAACCGTGCAATACTAGAGGGTGGATTTGATGTTTGTTTTGAAGAAATGAAGGCATAGGTGTAAGGGGGGAAGGAAACAGGTTGAGTTTGCGGGTTAAAATAGTGACATCTGATTCTCTTTTCATCTGGACTAGAGACAGCTTGGGATAGTGCAGACTGGAACCCAAAAGTTTCAAAAATGGAGAGGGGATGATGGGAGCATGATAGGTTTTGTGTAAGGTCTCTAGATTATACTGTATCCCAAGGGCAAAGGGATAGAGGAGGTTTGTTGATGACGACAGTTAACATTTCAAACTTATTTTATTTTTTTAAAGATTTTTTTTTTAAGTAAACTCTTCACCGAACATAGAGCTTGAACTCACAACCCTGAGATTAAGGGTCCCACAGTCCACCAACTGAGCCAGCCAGGTGCCCCTTTAAACTTATTTTAAAAACCAAAAAATACATAAGCATTATAGAAAAATTAGGAAATACACATATGCAAAAAAGAAGAAAATAAAAGTTATCCACAATCTATCATTCAGAGATACTATTAGCATTTGGAATCATTCAACTGTGTACACATATATTCAACTACCCATTTAAAATAGCTGCCTCAGGGCGCCTGGGTGGCTCAGTCGGTTAAATGTCTGCCTTCAGCTCAGGTCATGATCCCAGGGTCCTGGGATCGAGCCCCACATCGGGCTCCCTGCTCAGTGGGAAGCCTGCTTCTCCCTCTCCCACTCCCCCTGCTTGTGTTCCCTCTCTCGCTGGGTCTCTCTCTGTCAAATAAATAAATAAAATCTTAAAAAAATAAAATAGCTACCTCTTAGGATGCCTGGATGGCTCAGTTGTTAAGTGTCTGCCTTCGGCTCAGGTCATGATCCCAGGGTCCTGGGATTGAGTCCCACATCAGGCTCCTTGCTCAGTGGGAAGCCTGTTTCTCTCTCTGCCTGCTGCTCCCCCTGCTTGTGCTCTCTCTCGCTCTGACAAATAAATAAATAAAATCTTTAAAATAGCTACCTTGGGGCACCTGAGTGGCTCAGTCCTTAAGCGTCTGCCTTCGGCTCAGGTCGTGATCCCAGGGTCCTGGGATCGAGCCCCACATCGGTCGCCCTGCTCCGTGGGAAGCCTGGTTCTCCCTCTCCCACTCCCGCTGCTTGTGTTCCCTCTCTCACGGTGTCTCTCTCTGTCAAATAAATAAATAAAATCTTTTAAAAAAATAAAAAAATAAAATAGCTACCTCATATTCAATCACATAATTTATGTAATTTAATAATTTCATATTGTACACCTGGGTATTTAAATTGGTTTCAATTTTCATTTTTAAACAGCATGCACTGAAAATTCTTGTGCACATCCAGGATGATTTCCTTGGGATAACTTTCTAGAAGGAACATTTTAAAGAATGGCATTTGTGGTGCCTGGGTGGCTCAGTTGGTTAAGCATCTGCCTTTGACTCAGGTCATGATCTTAGGGTCCTGGGATCGAGCCCTGCATTGGGGCTCCCTGCTCAGCAGGGAGTCTGCTTCTCCCTTTCCCTTTGCCCCTCCCCCCTCTCTTGCATGCTCTCTGTGTGTCTCTCTCTCAAATAAATAAATAAATCTTTAAAAAACATAAAAATAAAATAAAAGATGGCAGTCTACAGTGTAGAGTAGTGGCTAAAGCATGGATTAAAAACACTTACTTGCTATGTTATTTAGTTACATCATTTAGTTTCTCTGTATCTCTGTTTGTACATCTGTAAAATGAGGGTGATAGCACACTGCTCCATAGGGCTGCTGTGAGGATTAAAAGAACTAATAACACACTTAGCCTAGTGTCTGAACATGATAAGAGCTCAATAAATGTGAGCTATTATTATTGCCAGACAGTTTTTTCAAAAAGTTGCACAAATTACAGAGCACCCTATACTAGGATACACTGTCACTAGAATTAACGTTGGATATTATCATTCTTTTAAGTTAGTGATTCTCAACCTTGTCTGTACATTGGAATCATGTGGGGAACCTTTTTTTTTTTTTTTTAAGATTTTATTTATTTTTATGTCAGAGAGAGAGAGAGAAAGAGAGTACAAGCAGGGGGAATGGCAGGCAGAGGGAGAAGCAGGCTCCCTGCTGAGCAAGGAGCCCGATGAGGGACTTGATCACAGTTTCCTGGGATCGTGACCTGAGCCCAAGGCAGACGCTTAACCAGCTGAGCCACCCAAGTGTCCTCATGTGGAGAACCTTAAAAAATACTGATACCCTGGTCCCATTCCCAAAGATTCTGATTTAATTGGTCTGGGATGTGCCCTTGGGCATTGGAATTATTGAGGCTTCCCAGGTGATTCTGATGTACAGATAAGTGAATTATCACTGTTTTATTTCCTCTTTGATGGAAAAAAAAATATCGATGGTGCTAGCAGCTGGGGGGAGGGTGAGTGAGGAGTAACTGCTTTTAATGGGTACTAGGTTTCCTTTTGGGGTGATGGAAATTTTTGGAACTAGATAGATGTGGTAGTTACATAACATTGTGAATGTACTAAATGCCACTGAATTGCTTACTTTAAAATGATTAATTTTGGTGTTACGTGAATTTCACCCCAGTAAGAAAATTAACAGAGAAATATTATGTCTTTATTTCTTTTAATTTTAATTTCTTTATTTACAATTATGATTCAGAATTTATATGTTTAGTAACCATTAGGGTGATTTTTCTTTCATTCATTTTCTTAGGCTTGTCTATTGCCTACTTTTCTGCTAGGATGTTCATTTTACTGTTTGCAGGAGCTCTTAGAATGTTAACCTTTGTCTGACAAAGGTTTTAAATATTTTTCCAGTTTGTTTTTTGTCTTTTAATTTATTCATGTGTTTTTTTATGTATATAAGTTAAATGTTTTTCTTGTAATTAAGCTGTCAGGGGTTTTTTGTGATTTTTATCCTTTGGTGTCAGGCTTATAAAGCACACTCCCCCCCACACACACTAGAAAAAGAGCAAACTAAACCTAGAGAGAGCAGAAGGAAGGAAATAATAAAGAATAGAGTGGAGATAACCAAAGTAGAGAATACAAAAATAATAGAGAAAATCCATTAAACCAAAAGTTGGTTCCTTGAAAAGATAAACAAAATTGACAAATCTTTAGCCAGACTATGAAAAAAAAAAAGAAAGAAGACTCAAATTAATAAAATCAGAAATGAAAGTGATAACATTAATACTGACCTTACAGGAAAAAAAAAGATTATAGAAGAATATTCTGAACAGTTGCATGCCAACAAATTAAATAATCTGGATGAAATGGACAAATTCCTAAAAACACACAATGTGTGTTTATTAGCGCTAATAAACCAATTCAGCAAAGTTGCAGGATACAAAACACACAAAAACCAGTTGCTAATATTCATTAGCAATTAGCAATCTAAAAATGACATTTAAAAAACAATTCCATTTATAATACATAAAAAGAATAAAATACTTAGAAATAAAGTTGACCGAAGAGGTGTGAGACTTGTACACTAAAAACTACAAAAAATTGCTGAAAGAAATTAAGGAAGATCGAAATAAATGGAAATACATCCAAATTCATGGTTTGGAAGACTTAATATTGTTAGGATGACAATACTATATCTATCATACTACAAAGTGATCTACAGATTCAGTGCAATCCTTATCAAAATCCCAAAGGCCTTTTTGTAGAAATGGAAATCACTCCTAAAATTCATAAATCAAGAGCATTGAAAACATAGGTCCACACAAAAACTTGTACACAAATGGTTGTAGCAGTACTATTCATAATAGCCAAAAGGTAGAAACAACCCAAATGCCCATCAACTGATGAATGACAAACAAAAAGTAGTATATCCATACAATGGAATATCATTCAGCCGTTAAAAGTAATGAAGTACTGATTCATGCTAAAACATGGATGAGTTTGGAAATATTATGTGAAATGAGAGAAGCCAGAAACAAAAGGCACAATATATATGTTTCTATTTATATGAAATGTCTAGAATAGGCAAATCCATAGACAGAAAGTTCATGGTTGCCAGTGGGAAGGAGGGAAAAATGGGGGTTGACTGCTTAATGGATATGGGGTTTTCTTTGGGGTGATTAAAAGATCTGGAAGCAGATAGTGATGACAGTTGCACAATATTGTGAATGTACTTAATGTCACTGAATTGTACACTTTAAAATGCTAAAATAATGAATTTCATGTTATGTGTATTATACTACAATAAAAAGTCTTTTCCAATGCAAGAGTAAGTAAATCTTTATTTTCAAAAAATAATAGGTTTTTTGTTTTATCAAAATTTAAATTCTTTAATTAGAAAATTTCACCCAGGGGCGCCTGGGTGGCTCAATCGGTTAAGCATCTGCCTTTGGCTCAGGTCATGATCCCAGGGTCCTGGGATCGAGCCCCGCGTCAGGCTCCCTGCTCAGTGGGGAGCCTGCTTCTCCCTCTCCCACTTCCCCTGCTTGTGTTCCCTCTCTTGCTGTGTCTCTATTTCTGTCAAATAAATAAATTTTTAAAATCTTTAAGAAAAAAAAAGAAAAGAAAATTTCACCCAAATTATCACAATATCATTATTGAATAATGTCTTTATTCTGTACTGGTTTGAAATGTTACTTCTGTCACATGCTAATTACTATGCTTGGTCTGAGTCTAGGTTTTCTCTCTAGCATGCAGTTGGATTTTGCAGTTTTATTAGTCTCTCTAGTCTATTTTCAGTATAATATGTTTTTTATTTACTGTCGTTTAAAGCACATTTTAGTTCAGAGCACATTTTAAGATCAAAGTACCTCTCATTACTTAAGCATTTTCTTGGTGATTTTTGAACATTTTCTCCCAGATGAGCCCAATGATTATTTTGTTAGATTAAAAATACCCCCTCAGAGAAAGACAAATACCATATGATTTCACTCATATGTGGAATTTACAAAACAAACAAAACAGATGAAAATAGGGGAAGGGAAGGAAAAATAAAATAAGATAAAAACAGAGAGGGAGGCAAACCATAAGAGACTCTTAACTATAGGAAATAAACTGAGGGTTGCTGGAGGGGACGTGGGGAAAGGGATGGGGTAATTGGGTGATGAGCATTAAGAAAGGCACTTGATGTAATGAGCACTGGGTGTTATATGCCACTAATGAATCACTAAATTCTACCCCTGAAACTAATAATCCACTATATGTTAACTAAATTGAATTTAAATTAAAAAAATTTATTTTTATTTAATTTTTAAAAAGATTTTATTTATTTGAGAGAGAACGTGCATGTGCGCATGAGAAAGGGGGAGGGGCAGAGGGGGAGGGAGAAGCAGACTCCCCCCTGAGCGAGCCTGACATGGAGCTCTATCCCAGGACCCTGGGATCATGACCTGAGCCCAAGGTGGACGTTTAACCGACTGAGCCACCCAGGCGCCCCCCAAAATTTTTTAAAAATAAAATATTAAAAAATATATTTAAGAAATACCCCTTTGGAATCAGGAACACGTCAAGGATGCCCACTCTCGCCACTATTGTTCAACATAGTACTAGAAGTCCTAGCAACAGCAATCAGACAACAAAAAGAAATAAAAGGTATTCAAATTGGCAAAGAAGAAGTCAAACTCTCTCTTTTCGCAGACGACATGATACTTTATGTGGAAAACCCGAAAGACTCCACCCCCAAATTGCTAGAACTCATACAGCAATTCAGTAATGTGGCAGGATACAAAATCAATGCACAGAAATCAGTTGCTTTCTTACACACTAACAACGCAACTGTAGAAAGAGAAATTAGAGAAACGATTCCATTTACAATAGCACCAAAAACCATAAGATACCTCGGAATAAACCTAACCAAAGAGGTAAAGGATCTATACTCTAGGAACTACAAAACATTCATGAAAGAAATTGAAGAAGACACAAAAAGATGGAAAAATACTCCATGCTCATGGATCGGAAGAATAAGCATTGTTAAAATGTCTATGCTACCCAGAGCAATCTATACCTTCAGTGCCATCCCGATCAAAATTCCAATGACATTTTTCAAAGTGTTGGAACAAACAATCCTACAATTTGTATGGAATCAGAAAAGACCCCGAATCACCCAAGGAAATGTTGAAAAAGAAAAACAAAGCTGGGGGCATTACATTGCCTGATTTCAAGCTATATTACAAAGCTGTGATCACCAAGACAGCATGGTACTGGCACAAAAACAGACATATAGACCAATGGAACAGAATAGACAACCCAGGTATGGACCCTCAACTCTATGGTCAAATAATCTTTGACAAAGCAGGAAAAAACATGCAATGGAAAAAAGACAGTCTCTTCAATAAATGGTGCTGGGAAAATTGGACAGCCACATGCAGAAGAATGAAACTCGACCATTCTCTAACACCATTCACAAAGATAAACTCAAAGTGGATGAAAGACCTCAATGTGAGACAGGAATCCATCAAAATCCTAGAGGAGAACATAGGCAGTAACCTCTTTGACATCGCCCACAGCAACTTCTTTCAAGATACATCTCCAAAAGCTAGTGAAACAAAAGCAAAAATGAACTTTTGGGACTTGATCAAGATAAAAAGCTTCTGCACAGCAAAGGAAACAGTCAACAAAACAAAGAGGCAATCCACAGAATGGGAGAAGATATTTGCAAATGACCCTACAGATAAAGGGCTGGTATCCAAGATCTATAAAGAACTTCTCAAACTCAACACCCAAAATACAAATAATCAAGTCAAAAGGTGGGCAGAAGATATGAAAAGACACTTCTCTGAAGAAGATATACAAATGGCTAACAGACACATGAAAAAATGTTCATCATCATTAGCCATCAGGGAAATCCAAATCAAAACCATATTGAGATACCACCTTACACCAGTTAGAATGGCAAAAGTGGACAGGGAAAGAAACAACAAATGTTGGAGAGGTTGTGGAGAAAGGGGAACCCTCTTACACTGTTGGTGGGAATGCAAGTTGGTACAGCCACTTTGGAAAACAGTGTGGAGGTGCCTCAAAAAATTAAAAATAGAGCTACCCTATGACCCCAATTGCACTCCTGGGTATTTACCCCAAAGACACAGATGTAGTGAAAAGAAGGGCCATATGCACCCCAATGTTCATAGCAGCAGTGTCCGCAATAGCCAAACTGTAGAAAGAGCTGAGATGCCCTTCAACAGATGAATGGATAAAGAAGATGTGGTCCATATATACAATGGAATATTACTCAGCCATCAGAAAAGATGAATACCCAACTTTTACATCAACATGGATGGGACTGGAGGAGATTATGCTAAGTGAAATAAGTCAAGCAGAGAAAGTCAATTATCATATGGTTTCACTTATTTGTGGAACATAAGGAATAACATGGAGGACATTAAGAGAAGGAAGGGAAAAATGGGAGCGGGAATTGGAGGGAGAGATGAACCATGAGAGACTATGGACTCTGAGAAACAAACAGGGTTTTAGAGGGGAGAGGGGAGGGGGGGATTGGTTAGCCTGGTGATGGGTATTCAGGAGGGCACGTACTGCATGGAGCACTGGGTGTTATACAAAAACAATGGATCGTGGATCACCACATCAAAAACCAATGATGTATGGTGACTAACATAACATAATAAAATTAAAAAAAAAAAAAATACCCCTTTGGAATTTTATTCATAATTGCATTAAGTTTATAAATTAATTTTGAGAGAATGAAGGTATTTACAATACTGTGTATTCCTGTCCAAGAACATGATACGTCTCTCTATTTAACTCTTTTTCCACGTCATTTAGTAAAGTTTTGAAGTTGAATTCATATACATATTATACTTTTATCACTTAATCTCAGAAAATTAAAAATTCATTTCTGTTGAAACTTTGGTGACTAATCATTGCTAGTATGTGGGAAAGTATATGGAAAAGCTATTAGTTTTTGTTTTGTTTTGTTTTGTTTTGTTTTCACCAACTTGAAGTGTAGGTATTTCAGACAAAGACAAGTACAAAGGAACTGGGGCAAAAAAGAGCAATTCCAAGAAATACATTTTTCCTAAGAGCTAGAGCACCATACAGGAAAACCGTAACAGGAAATGACAGGGAAAACAATTTAGTAGGAACCAGACAGTGCTTTAAACCATCTGTTTTTAAATAGTAGGCTTCAAAGGCAAGTTCTTTATCCTTAAAACACAGCTATTTAAGACAGGATACAATTATAAGAACTCAGCTTTCCCTGAGCTTAAATGCAATGCGACAGATAACCTTTCACATATTTTTAAAATTCTTTTTTCTTAGGGATTTGGAGGGACTATTTTCCAACTATAAATATTTTTAAAGTAGTATCTGGCAGTTTCCTAACGAATTGAGTATATTGTTCTACAATAAACCACCTCACTCTTTCAGCAAGAAAAAAGCCACTAAGTTTGAATAAGGACATCACCCAATGAATTAGGACACAAAGTTTGCTTTAAATATTTTTTGGGGGGAAAGGACACCACACTTCTACTCAATTAAGAGAAACATTTTTACAGTCTTGAGGTCTTTTATTTTCTTTACATTTATCATGCCATGAATTCATAGGGAATGGGTTCCAGCAGTTCGGGCTCCTTTCTTTCCATTGGTTCTCACAAAGTGTGCTTCTCTTGGTGGGGCAGGCTGACGCTTCAGTTGAACCCAAGTACCTTTCTCTTTGGCTTCCTTCTTTTTCTGATCATTTTCCTTCACACGCTTCAGGAAGCTATCTCGGCTCTTTGAGTGTTTAATATGCTCAATGCGTACATTAATTCTCTTGGCAGGAATCTTGCCCTTAACTTGTTTGTTTACAACAATGCCAGCAGCATGCTGAGTAACATTGTAGACTCTTCCAGTTTTGCCATGGTAACATTTGTGGGGCATTCCTTTTTGAACAGTGTCCATTCCCTTTATGTCCACAATATCACCTTTCTTATAGATTCGCATGTATGTGGCCAAGGGAACAACTCCATGTTTTCTAAAAGGTCTAGAGAACATATAGCAGGTACCTCTCCTCTTTCCCTTTGTGTTGATCATTTTGGCGAATTACTGGAAGATGGCCATTCCGGCTGAAAGGAAGCTATTAGTTTTTGTTTAAATATTTTATAACCAGCTATGTTACTGAATTATAATTGATTCCAGCAATTTTTCAGGTGCTTGCCTTGGGTTTTTAGGTAACGATATCATCTGTGAATAACAGAAACTTTGTTTATGCCCTACTGTGTAACCTTGGGCATAGTTCCATCATAGGTTTGTTCTGAGGATTTAACTACTGAATGTAAAATTCTTGGAATATTGGCTGGTACTTTACTTAGTAAGCACTTTATAATCCTAGTATTATAGTAATAGTACCATGTTACTTAACAGGAAGATTTTTGGTGTTTTACCTTTTATCTTTTGATATTAGCTGTTGGTTTGAGATAGATTTAAATTTTTTTTCATGATATAGAAATACTTATCTATTCCTACTTTTCTAGAGCTTTTGTTCATTAAAATAATTATTGAATGTTTAATTTCACAGAATACTGGTTTTGTACCTATTTGAATTGTCCTTTCTCCTATTTATGCAATGAACTATATTAATAGATTTCCTAATGTTTAACTAGTTCTCCTGTGATAAATCCAAATTGGGCACAGCATCATTATGATCCTTTAAAAATGTGGTTGAATCTGATTTGCTTATATTTTGTTTACAATCGTTACATCTGTACTTTTAAGTGAGATTGATAGGAGGTTTTGAATTTTTTTTTATGTTGTGTATGTTAGCCAGGAGTCGGTGTCCAGGTTTCTGTTAGTTTCATAAAATGAATTGGGAAATATTCCATTTTTCCCAGTGTTCGGCAGCATTTATACAGTATAGAAATGATTTATTTCTAGAGCATTTGAAAGAATTTACCCTCAAAGCCAATTAGACATCTTTCTTGGTAGTATATTGTTGATAACCTAAAAAAAGCTCGTTTGTGATTTGTGATCAGTTCAGGATTTTAACTTCTTCTTACATCAGTTTTGAAAATTTCCTAGAAAATCACCCATTTCACCAAGATTTTTAAAATGTTTTAGCCTAGAGTTGTATATACAATCAGTTCTGCAATAACACAACATATGCATTCCTAAAAACCACTATATCACACAGTGAAAACCATGGGGCTTATGGGAAAAATGGGATTAGGGGCATAATCCTCAAAAACTGTCAGTGACGCATTAAAAAAAAAGATAC
The DNA here is from genome assembly GCF_004348235.1 of Phoca vitulina. Classification (NCBI taxonomy): domain Eukaryota; kingdom Metazoa; phylum Chordata; class Mammalia; order Carnivora; family Phocidae; genus Phoca; species Phoca vitulina. Next base: position 378,313 of record NW_022589748.1, on the reverse strand, counting down.
GAACCTACTAAAACAATAGTGTGATTTCACACTTCATACCCATTTGTGAAATACATAAATACTACAACAAATATGGCACTTTATATTGAAAAAGACCTGAAATTTGCTTGTGGAAGTGGGCACTGGAAAAGTTGCAGCTTTAGAATTGTGAAGTGACCAAAGAGGAAATCTAAAATGGGACAAAGCTGTGACAGGAGATCTGGGTGGGTGGGGCTCATAACACATCCAGGGAGCTGAGGTAGCTAGAAAATGCTTTGGATGAGTGCACTGTGGGTTTCGTGTATTCCTAGTGACTGGGCTCGGCTGGGTGCAGTGTTTTGCATTCACCTGGTATTCCCCTTGAACATCTCTCACTAACACCTTAAAGCACTGATTTCCAGGAGGTTCCAGAAGGTAGGTTTATAGCAAGTTCCACTGCCGTGCCACCACAGTGACTTCTCTGCCATTCAGTGGGCCATGACTTGAGTCCTCTCCAGAAGGTTTGGAACTCAGCCCTAGGAGTGGTAGCTGCCTTTATATCTGTTATTCTTGCTAATCATTGTCCTCTGGAATAATCCACTCTGATGCTCTCAGATAGATACCCTTTTCCTACAGTGGGAATTTGTCATGCCAAAGTCCTCGCATTATAGAGTCACAATATATCAATAAAACAACTGCAATGAACACCAAATACATTTTGTGAAAATTTAAAGTGAATGACAAAATGTAAATTCTCTCACTGATGGCTTTTGGATATGGTGAATTATTACCTAAAACAGTTGTGAAAAAAGTAAGTCCTCAGATGTGCAAGCCAGACTTCATGCAAAGGCCTGGGGTGGGGGTAGAGGGTTCTTGGCACCCCAGAATGGAATCTGCCTGCTTACAGGAAGCTGTATTGGCTCCAAAGGACAGAAAGTGAGACTCTATGATTCCAGGGGCTGAGAAGGGCGGGATGGGGGACTAGGACTTAAAAAGGTGGATTTTGATCCAAATCAAAACCTCAATGAGATACCACCTCACACCAGTCAGAATGGCTAAAATTAACAAGTCAGGAAACGACAGATGTTGGCGGGGATGCGGAGAAAGGGGAACCCTCCTACACTGTTGGTGGGAATGCAAGCTGGTGCAGCCACTCTGGAAAACAGTATGGAGGTTCCTCAAAAAGTTGAAAATAGAGCTACCATATGATCCAGCAATTGCACTACTGGGTATTTACCCCAAAGATACAAAAGTAGGGACCCGAAAGGCTACGTGCACCCCGATGTTTATAGCAGCAATGTCCACAATAGCCAAACTGTGGAAAGAGCCAAGATGTCCATCAACAGATGAATGGATAAAGAAGATGTGGTATATATATACAATGGAATATTATGCAGCCATCAAAAGGAATAAGATCTTGCCATTTGCAACGACGTGGTTGGAACTGGAGGGTATTATGCTGAGCGAAATAAGTCAAACAGAGAAAGACATGTATCATATGACCTCACTGATATGAGGAATTCTTAATCTCAGGAAACAAACTGAGGGTTGCTGGAGTGGGGGGTGGGGTGGGAGGGATGGGGTGACTGGGTGATGGACACTGGGGAGGGTATGTGTTCTGGTAAGCTCTGTGAATTGTGCAAGACTGTTGAATCTCAGATCTGTACCTCTGAAACAAATAATGCAATATATATTAAGAATGAAAAAAAAGAAGAAGAAGAATGTAGCAGGAGGGGAAGAATGAAGGGGGGGAAATCGGAGGGGGAGAAGAGCCATGAGAGACAATGGACTCTGAAAAACAAACTGAGGGTTCTAGAGGGGAGGGGGTTGGGAGGATGGGTTAGCCTGGTGATGGGTATTGAGGAGGGCACGTTCTGCATGGAGCACTGGGTGTTATGCACAAACAATGAATCATGGAACACTATATCTAAAACTAATGATGTAATGTATGGGGATTAACATAACAATAAAAAAATTAAAAAAAAAACAGAAAAAAAAAAAAAAAGGTGGATTTTGAGAGACACAGGGCCTGGAAGAGTTTGCAGTACCAGGCAGAACATGCATTTATGCCACATAACAATTTCCACGCGCTTTCTTGGAAAGTTGCCAAAGTTAACTCTTTCATGTTGGAAGGCCTAGGGGTGCCTGGGTGGCTCAGTCGTTCAGCATCTGCCGAAGATGCTGAATGACTGAGCCACCCAGGCGCCCCTAAACCTTTATTGTTTTATGCTGTACATGGATCCATGGTTCATAATGGATATTTAAGAGAAAAGTCTAGGCTGTCATGGATCCATTCACGGGGTACAAGATTCTGACTGGGATTTGTCTTTCTGGCTTGGGGGAGTAACATGCTTGCCTCTCATCATTGGCTCCTGTGTTCTCTCATTGTGCAACCTAAGGTTTGGATTGATTAATGCTTTAATCTGGGTGAGGGGACTGAGGGAAGCTCTCAGTCTCCTTACCTGTGCCCCCGTGGGACTGCAGGGGCAGCCATTGCAGGGTGGGACATCATCCTTAGGAGGAGGGTGAGTGGTTGAGTATTAGAGTCTATTAGGGAATTCAAAACACAAATCCAGAAGAGATTTTTCAAGGAAAATCCTATGGAGAAAAAAAAAAAAGCAATGCCCATGGTTCTCCACTCTCCTCACCATTCAAAAGTGTTTCCTTTCTGTCCCATTGTGAGAGAAAGAGATGGAAATCCATGGTGTCCAGTCCTGCTTTTTAGAAAAGAGAAAAAAAAAAAAAAAAAGGCAAGGATTCAGGGGAAAAAAAAAAAATCCCTGTCTGGAAAGAGTGGGTAATTGGCTATATCTTTTGGAAACATGGGTATGGCAAGAAGCTAAAATATCTCTGAGAGAAGGCATTTCCCTGTTTGTCCATAAGTCAGAACTGGAGTTCTGGGGCTTAATGTAGCTACAGATGCATTTTGTTTGGACTGTTTAAACTCATGTTTAAAACAGTTGAATGGTTGTTGATAGTTAAACAGTAGGGGCTTTCAAATGAAAATATGGATTTCTGGTTCCACTTAAGTGGTTGATCTGGCAAGATTGGTCTTTATTCTAAAAGTATGAAGGAGTTTGGCAGGGAAACCCCAATTCCTTAATAATCTGGTCCAAGGAAAGTGTTGATTTCATTTCCAGAGTAACCTTTCACTGTGAGAAAGAGCCAGACTTCTTGGTATAGCAGCCAAAACTTTACACCTTTTAAAAAAGTTGAACTATAGGGCGCCTGGGTGGCTCAGTTGGTTAAGCGACTGCCTTCGGCTCAGGTCATGATCCCAGAATCCTGGGATCAAGTCTCACATCGGGCTCCCCCTGCTCTGTGGGGAGCCTGCTTCTCCCTCTGCCTCTGCCTGCTGCCCCCCCACCGCTTGTGCTCGCTCTCTCTGTCAAATAAATAAATAAAATCTTAAAAAAAAAAAAGTTGAACTATAACATGCATGAAAATATATAAATCATAAGTGCTCAATGAAATAAAAGATAACACACCTGTGTAATCATCACTCAAGTCAAGAAATAGACATTACCAGGATCCCCAGAAACTTCCTTTTACGCCTTCATCCCCATCACTACCACCCTCTCTTCTTTCCAGATATAAACATTATAGTTTATTTTTGCCTGATTTTGCATTTTATAGAAATACAAATATATTATGTACTCTTTTATGCATGTCTTCTTTTTTTTTTAAAAGATTTTTATTTATTTATTTGACAGAGACACAGGGAGAGAGGGAACACAAGCAGGGGGAGTGGGAGAGGGAGAAGCAGGCTTCCCACTGAGCAGGGAGCCTGATGCGGGGCTCCATCCCAGGACCCCGGGATCATGACCTGAGCCGAAGGCAGACGCTTAACGACTGAGCCACCCAGGCGCCCCGCGTGTCTTCTTTTTTATCATTAAGAAGATGTGTCTTCTTGGGCGCCTGGGTGGCTCAGTTGGTTAAGCGACTGCCTTCAGCTCAGGTCATGATCCTGGAGTCCCAGGATCGAGTCCCGCATCGGGCTCCCTGCTCGGCAGGGAGTCTGCTTCTCCCTCTGACCCTCCTCCCTCTCATGCTCTCTATCTCTCATTCTCTCTCTCTCAAATAAATAAATAAAATCTTTAAAAAAAAAAAAAAAGAAGATGTGTCTTCTTTCATTCAATATTTTTGTGAGATTCATCTATATTGTAGTGTTCATTTTCATCTCATAGTACTCTAGTGCATGAAAATACAACAGTGTATTTATCATTTTTTTTAATTATTACTATTAGAGAGAGAGAGAATGGGAGAGAGAGCACAAGATGGGGGAGGGTCACAGGGAGAAGCAGACTCCCCGCTGAGTAGGGAGCCTGATGCGGGACTCGATCCCAGGACTCCAGGATCATGACCCGAGCCGAAGGCAGTCACTTAACCAACTGAGCCACCCAAGTGCCCTGAATTTATCATTTCTATGGTTGATAGACAATTGAGTTTCAGTTTTTGGCTATTTTAAATATTGCTACTATAAATCTTCTTGTCCAGTCTCTTGGTGTGCATATGCATGCCTTTCTGTTGGGTATACACCAAGAAGCTAAATTGCTTAGTCCCAAGGTATACTATATGTTAAACTTTGGTACTTATTGCCAAGCAGTTTTCCAAAGTGGTTTTCCCAATTTGTTCTCTTACCAAAATAATATGAGGGATTCGGTCGCTTCACATCCTCATGAACATTGGTATCGTCTGTCTCCTAGTTTTAGCCTTTCTTTGAATATGTAGGGGTACTTCCCTGTGGTTTTAATTTTCTTTCTTTTCTTACTAATTCCATTGAGCATCTATTCATATATTTATTCATCATTTGAATTTTGTGAAATGGCTGTTATCTTCCCATTTTTAATTGGGTCATTTGTCTGTTTCTTATGAATTTGCAGGAATTCTTTATAAATTTTGGTTACAAGCCCCTTCATTTGTTGTGTATGTTGCAAATATCTTCTCCAGCTCTACATCATGCCCGCCTTTCACATGAATAGTGTCTTGATGAAAATGACTTATTTTTTATTTCAAAATTTTATTGTGATAACACAGTGTGAGATCTACCTGCTTAACAATTTTTAAAATGTACAACACAGTATTATAGGAACAATGTTGTACAGCAGATCTTTAGAACTTACTCATCTTGCTTAACTAAAACTTTATGCCCATTGATTAGTAACTCTCCATTTCCTGTCTCCCTAGCTCCTGGCAAACACCATTCCACTCTTCAATTCCGTAAATTTGACTATTTTAGATACCTCCTGTAAGTAGAATCATGGAATATTTGTCTCTCTGTGACTGGCTTCTCTCACCTAGCATAATGGCTTCAAGGTTCATCCATGCTGTCTCATATTGCAGAATTTCCTTCTTTTTAAGGCTAAATAATATTCCATTGTATATACATACCATGTTTTCTTTATCCTTTCATCTGTCAATGGATATTTCCACATCTTGAATATTGTGAATAGTGCTGCAATTATCATAGGAATGATAATATCTTTCAAGATCTTGATTTCAGGGCGCCTGGGTGGCTCAGATGGTTAAGCGTCTGCCTTCGGCTCAGGTCATGATCCCAGGGTCCTGGGATCGAGTCCCGCATCGGGCTCCCTGCTCAGTGGGGAGCCTGCTTCTCCCTCTGCCTCTCTCTCTGTCTCTGATGAATAAATAAAATCTTTAAAAAAAAAAAAAAAAAGATCTTGATTTCAATTATTTTGGATACTCAGAAGTAGGATTTCTAGGGGACCCTGGGTGTCAGTTGGCTAAACGGCCAACTATTGATTTTGGCTCGGGTCATGATCTCGGGGTCCTGGGATCGAGCCCCCTGTGGGGCTCCATGCTCAGCAGGGAGTCTGCTTAAGGATGCTCTGTCCCTCTCCCTCTGCCCCTCCCCCTGTTCATGCTCTCTCTTTCTCTCTCTCAAATTAATAAATCTTAAAAAAATAAGTACGATTGCTAGATCATATGGTACTTCTATTTTTAATTTTGCAGGGGGGACATCTACACTATATTCCACAGCAGCTGCACCATTTTTTCATTCTTATCAACAGTGTTGCAAGTGTTCCAATTTCCCCACCTCCTTGACAACACTTTGTTTGGGGTTTGTTTGTATTTTTTTTATAATAGTCATCCTGACAAGTGTGAGGTGATATTGTGGTTTTGATTTCCATTTTCCTGATGATGAGTGATGTTGAGCATCTTTTCATATACCGGTTGCCTATTTATATGTCTTCTTTGGAGAAATGTCTGCTCAAGTCCTTAGCCCATTTTCTAACTGGGTATTAGTTTTTTTGTTATTGAGTTGTTGGAGTTTCTTATATATTTTGGAGCTTAAGTCCTTACCAATGATATGGTTTGCAAATATTTTCTCCCACTCTATAGGTTGCCTTTTCACTCTGTTGGTTGTTTCCTTTGCTGTACAGAAACTTTTTTTTGCCTGTGCTTTTGTTGGTGTCATATCCAAAAAAGCAATTGCCCAGACCAATGTTAAAAAGCTATTTCCCTAAGTTTTATCCTAGTAGTTTCATGATTTACGGTCTTACATTTAAGTCTTTAATCCATTTTGCATTAATTTTGTATATGGTGTGGTGTTCCTTTTCTAAATGGAAATAAGAATAGTATAGTACTTCATGGATTTTGTAAAGGAGTAAATGAAATAATACATATAAAGCACAAAAAAAGAGTGCCTGGCATTTTGTAAGTTATAAATGTTAGCTCTGTTCTGTTTTTCCTTTTTCCTTACTGCCCTGTCCGCATAGCCCCCATGCTGCCCTGGGATTCCGGGCCCAAAACCCTCTGGCTTCTACCCCTGGGATGTGTGGTACTTGCTGTCCTGCTCTCACCACTCCTCCACTGTTGACAGCGTCCTGGGCTGCCTGGCTGGCCACGGCCACACGATGGGGGACTCCACACTTCAGCAGTTGGGGGAGTACCTGGGAGACACCATGTGCTATGAGTGGCTCTGGTGGGGGAGAGGGCAGGACACCTGGAGCCTCATGAAGGAAAACATGAACAAGGAGGGTTCTGAGAGACAAGGCTCCTACATTTTCAATAGAGAGGTGGGGCAGGATGCTGGGACTTTTCCAAGGGCAAGTGAGCAAAGGACTCTGAGCTAGGAGAATATAATTATTACTGTTGAGCTGCCTTTCCAGCTTAGGTAACCAGATGTTATATAATGAGCTCAAATGACAGCATTAAAAAAAGCCTTCAAATAATACAATTTCTGATAATACAAAAAGGTCCCCCCACTTAGTTAATAAATAAAATCCCCATTTACTCTCTTTTAAGTAAAAGTAATGTAAACAACATGAAATTCAAACTTTTGTCCCACACTCCCCCTCAATTTCTTTTTCTCTTCTCTTTCTTTCTTTCCCTTGTTGAGCAGCAGCTGGTAGAGCAAGCTGTGGTTCTCTTAGATCCTAAAACCTGAGTGACTTCTGCTCAGTGCATGCAGTTTCCTCAGCCCCTCCAAACTTAAATTCATCCAAACCCCAAATCTTCTGTGCATACCATTTTTCTAAATAGTCAAGATCAATGGAAAACAGAGAACTATCACAAGACCTGTGAGTTACCTCCCATTTAGAAAAGAAAAACAAACATTTAGCATCTCTAACAGTTATATAGAATAAAAGTATGTCCCAAGAAGGCAGTACCTCATACAAAGTTATTACCAATCTCCAAGATATCTGGGGAAGAGGAAAGTAGAATGAAAAAGCTAGCCATAGTTCAGTGATCATACTCTCTGTGAACTCAGTTGTAAAGTTAGCAACAAGCTAATTGTAGCTCTTGCTTACCATGTTTTTGAAGAACATCCATCTAAGCATATTAACTCCCATCTCAGATGGGAAGCTCAGATACATTCCTGTCTTCCTGAAAAGTTTAGAAATTTGCCATACTGTCATCCCTCAGTCACTAGGCTAGTTGGAGTTTCTCCTTTATTTTAAACAGTTTATTGAAGTGTAATTGACAAGCCATTAACACATATTTAAAGTGTGCAGTTTCATAAGTTATAACATATACATCCACCTGGAAAACAATCTTCACAAATAAGATCATTAACATACCCACCACCCAGGAAAGTTTCCTTGTGGCCCTTCCTAATCCTTCCCGCTCCTCCATTCCCACTCCCTTCCCAGGCAACCACACATTTTCTTTCTGTCTTTTTAGCTTAGTTTGCATTTGCTAGAACTTTACACAAATGTAACCATACAATATGTACTCTTTTCTCTGTGTGGCTTCTTTTGCTCAACATAATAATTTTGACATTCATCCACATTTCTGCATGTGGCAATAGTTCATTCCCTATTTACTGCTGTGTAGTATTCCATTTTATGGATATACCATTACTTGACTATCCATTCATCTGTCGATACTTTCCAATTTAGCTATTACAAATAAAGCTGCTATGAATATTTGCGCACAAGTCTTTGTATGGATATATGTTTCATTTCTCTTGAATAAATACTTTAAAGTGGAATGGCTAGATCATATGGTAGGTGTATGCTTAACTTTTTAAGAAACTGCCAAAATGTTCTCCAAATTAGTTGTACCATTTTATATTGCCACCATCACTGGGTAGGACTTACCGTTGCTCTATATCCTTGCCAACACTTGGAAGGGTCAATCTTTTATTTATTTATTTATTTATTTATTTAAGAGAGAGAGAGAGAGAGAGAGCAGGGGGAGAGGGGCAGAGGGAGGGAAGAGAGAGAATCTTAAGTAGGATCCATGCCCAGAGCAGAGCCTGATGCAAGGCTTGATCTCATGACCCTGAGATCATGACCTGAGCTGAAATCAAAAGTCGGATACTTAACTGATGAGCCACCCAGGTGCCCCTGGAAGGATCAATCTTTTAAATTGTAGCTGTACTAATAGATATGTAGCACTCATAATGGCCCATTCAAGCATTTCTTATGATGGTGGCTTTAAAAATCTTTATCAGATAATTCCAACATCTGAGTACTCTTGATGTTGGCACCTGATGATGATCTTTTCTCATTCAAGTTGTGATTATCTTGGCTGTTGGTATGATGAATGATTTTCTGTCATTTACTGGACATTCTGGGTATTATGTTCTGACACTCTGGGTCTTATTTTACCTTTGTTCTCTTTAGCAGGCAATCACCTTGTTTAGGTGTGGCATGCAGATCTAGGTGGGGTGTATATTCAGTTGTCTTGGGGGCCCTACTGATGCCAGCCCGGTGACCATGGGGCACCAACTCTCACTCTTTGCCACTGGGTGAAGGTGGAAGTTCAGCTCCACACTTTGCCCTACTGACACCAGGGGCAGGGAAGCACAGTGCCAACCAGCATTTCTTCGCTTCACCTTGTCTGCCATGTTGCTTCCAGGGAGGAGTGGAAGCTCAGATCCCTCATGGAGTCAGTTTTATCTTAATCCATGTATATGTTACTTTGAATTCTTTACATACTACAAAGAACCAAGTAGATATCTTCCAAGTGGAAATATTCTTTGAAAACACACAGTAGATGGGATAAATAGTAGAATGGATACCACTTTAGAGCAAATAGTAAGCTAAAAAATTATTGTAGAATTCAGGTTCTCTCCCTCAACTCTGTAGTGTTGTTTAGAATTCTTTACCCTGTTATAATTAATAATTCTTTACATTAACTTTCCCTGTTCAAATTAAATTCTGTGTGTTTCTTTCTCCTCATTGCATTCTAACTGATACACTAGTAATTCCTGATGAATCAATTTTTGACATTCCTCTTTTTTGTGTAATAAAAAGAACACTGGAATTTCAATAATGACTTGATACAAAAGTTTATTTTGAACTCATCTGAAGTACAGTCAGTTTGGGTACGTACAGTACAGTTTCGGAGCAGCCTTCCATACTGCTGTTGTTTAAGCAGTGACTCTAGAATCAAGGTCCCTTTCAACACCCTATATGGGGTGTTTTATGTCCAGGCATGGAAGTGTCATACATTTTTGCTGCCCAAATTCCAATGTCCACAACCCACGCAGGGAATTTAGGAAACAAAGTCTTCAGGAAGAGAAAATGGGGTGGTGAGCAACTAGCTAGACTCCCGTTTTTCCAATGTATTTAATTACATTAATTTTAGACATCAATGAACTGTGTTTATATTTTTGTAATTATGTCAGTTTTTTCCTTGTTTCTCTCTCCCTTCCTTTGTTTCTTATTTTTCACACCTGCTTATTTTTTGTCAATAAATAATTATTGAGAACCACTGGTGTCTAGGCACTGTTCCAGGTTCTAGGAACATAGCAGTGACCAAAACAAGAAATCAAGATTCCTGTTTTGTTGTGCATGAACTCTAGCAGAAAGACCCAGAAACACATAACAAAATAAATACATATACATACAGCTCTAGACAGTGGAAAGTTCTGTGAGAGAAAACAATGTGGAAGTGCAAGATGGTAAGGAGGAGGAAGATAGTTAGATTAAAAGGTCAGAGAAGGTGCTTCTTGAACAGTTTCATTTGAGCTGAATCCAGAATGACGAGAAGGAGCCCCCTATATGATTATTTTGGTGATAATCTCTGGCTCTGGCTCATTCAACCCTCTGCCTCTTTTGCAACTACACCTGTGCAGCAGAACACACCTGGAGAAAAACGTTCCATGCTGACAGTTCTCACTTGAAACGCTAGACCATACACCTCAAGGGGGCCCTAATGAAGCACAGTAATCACAGTGGTTCTCAAAATGTGGTCCCCAGATGGGCTGCATCAGTATCACCTGGGGGCTTGCTAGAAATGCAGCTTCTCAGGCCTAGCCCCAGACCTACTGAGTCAGAAACTCTGGGGAGGAGCAAGTCTTTGTTTCAACAAGACCTCCAGGTGCTGCTGATGTGTACTGAAGCCTGGGAGTCACTGCCCTAGTTCCACTGGGCCGCTCCCAGGTGACTGCTTCCCCCGCGTCTCCTCTCTCCTGAAACCTTCCCCAACCTCACCCTCAGCAGATGACCTAACATATTCTCTTGAACAAAACAAAGCAACTGGAGATGAATTGCAGACTCTCCCACAACCACATTTCCTCACCTCCTTCCTGGCGCCTGTACTAGAATTCTCCATCTTCCCACCTGTTTTTGTATGCTCTTATCTATGACTGCTCCTTCCACTTCCCCTCTGGTTCTTGTCCCCTCTTGCCTGTTCAAGGACATCGCTCTACCAATTTCCCCTCCCTCCTAAATCACTTTCTCTCTCAACAGTGTTATTTCCATTACATTCCTGTGGCATATACCTGTCCCTTTCTACTTTATTTTCATATGCTTAAGTATTTAAGTCAAATGCAGAATCATCACGTCCCACTCCCAAATATTTCAGTATAAATAATTTATAAACAGAATATTTTTAGACATAACCACAATAAGATTATTACAGTGAACAAAATGAATAATAATTCCTTAAATCTAATATGCAGTTCATAATCAAATTTATTCCATTGTCCTTCAAAAGTCCATACAATTGTTTTTCAAAGTCAAGATCCATTCCAGGACCTGGTGGTTTATCCCTTGATTTCTTTCTTTATTTTTTTAAAGCTTATTTATTTCTGATCTCTATATGCAACGTGGGGCTTGAACTGATGACCCTGAGATCAAGAGTCACATGCTCCACCAACTGAGCCAGCCAGGTGCCCCAATACTTTGATTTCTTTAAATCCAGGCTAGTTCTTCCTTTTCCTTATCCTTTTTAGTGGAAAAGTTAGGGCCAGTTATCCTCTCAAATGTCCCACCTTCTGGATTATTTCTGCTTGCTTCCTGATGGTGACATTTAGTTAGTCCTTTATTTCTTGTATTCCCTATAAAAATAAATTATGAGTTAAAGACTTGATAGATTTAACTTAAGCATTTGGAAAGGGATGTTGTAAATTCTATCTGCAGCACATTTGGAGTATCAGTATCTGATTATTTACCATCAGTGACCATGACCATGAGTGACCACTGGATAAGGTTATACAAGCCTGATCCCTCCACAGCAGTTGTTTTCCCCTTGGGATCAGAAAGGAATCTAGTGGTATCATTTTGGCCTTGTATGAATTCCAGAAATCCCCATTAGCCATTCTCCTAATGATTTTTAACACAGCTGATAATGATTTCCTGTATCAATCATTTTATAAATGTTACAAAAGGGTGATTTTCGGGGCACCTGGGTGGCTCAGTCGGTTAAGTGGCTGCCTTTGGCTCAGGTCGTGATCCCAGGGTCCTGGGATCGAGCCCCGCATCGGGCTCCTTGCTCAGCGGGGAGCCTGCTTCTCCCTCTCCCTCTGCCTGCCTCTCTGCCTACTTGTTCTATCTCTCTGTCAAATAAATAAATAAAATCTTAAAAATAAATACATAAAATCTTTAAAAAAAAGAAAGGGTGATTTTCTTTCTTTTTAAAATTTTTGCGGGGGTGGTGCACAGGGAAAGAGAGACTCTTAAGCAGGCTCTATGCCACCCAGCCAGCTCGGAGCCAGACTGGACTTGATCTCACAACTCTGAGATCATGACCTGAGCTGAAATCAAGAGTCGGACGCCTAACCAACTGAGCCATCCAGGCAACCCACAAAAGAGTGATTTTCTAACTCCATTGTTCTTTCTACAGTTATCAGCTGGCCTTTTATAAAAATAATGCTTCCTCTCATTAACTGGAGCTAATAGGTTAGTTGAAAGATAACTTCTCCTGGAAAGGCAAGAAAATATTCAACTGTTTCCCTTTAATGAGCAATTTGCAAAGAAAAGAGCCGGTTTAAAATGGTAGCAAATGACCATCTTTTTTTGGTATCATTGTATGATACATAGATTTTTATCAATTTGGTGTGATTGAGCCAATCTTTTATAAAATTATCATTTTCTCTAATTATTCCCTCTCATTCTTTTCTCTAATATTCAAATTTTCACAATCTCTGCCAAATTGACTCCTGTGTCCTTTCTGACATACCTCCAACACTAGAAAGCTTCCTTGATTTCTGGCACAAGGTATCCCAGGCTCACTTTGTACTATTTTGCTCCTGACATAGAATTTGTTGATTCTCCAAGAATTCATGGAATTAGAAATGAATAGAATGAAATTAGAAATGAATATCTGGTCACTGTAGTGCTCATGATTATTGGAGTAACATTGTTTCTAGGTTATTTAGAAGACAGAAGAGAATGCAGATTGATAACAGATACACAGATAGACTAAAAATCACAAATTCATATTGATATTTCAGATTAATTGTAGAGTTAGTGGTTTATTTTCTTATTTGAGTTTATATTTGCATCTCATTTCTCTTACATGGAAAATCTAACAATACAATTACTTTCATGCATTGTTGGTGGGAATGCAAACTGGTGCAGCCACTGTGGAAAACAGTATGGAGGGTCCTCAAAAAGTTAAAAATAGAACTGCCCTACAATCCAGTAATCACACTACTGAGTATTTACCCAAAGAATAGAAAAACACTAATTCAGAGTGATACATGCACTCCCATGTTTATAGCAGCATTATTTTCAATAGACAAGATATGGAAACAGCTCAAGTGTCCATGGATAGATGAATGGATAAAGATGATATGGTATTTATATATACAATGGAATATTATTCAGCCATTAAAGGAATGAAATCTTGCTATTTGGAATGACATGGATGAAGCTAGAGAGTATGAAGCTAAGCAAAATAAGTCAGAGAAAGACAAATACTGTATGATTTCATTCATATGTGGAATTTAAGAAACAAAACAAATGAGCAAAGGGAAAAAAGAGAGAGAGGCAAACAAAAAAACAGATTCTTAATTATAGAGAACAAACTGATGGTTACCAGAAGGGACAGGGGTGGGGAGGTGGGTGAAATAGGTGATGGGGATTAAGGAACACACTTGCTGTGATGCACACCAGGTGATGTATGGAATTGTTGGATCACTATATTGTACACCTGAAACTAACATAACACTGTATGTTAACTAACTGGAATTAAAATAAAAACTTTTTAAAAAAACTCACAATTACTTACTTGCTATAGTCTATCATATTAAAAAAAGTAATTTCAAAGTAACAATACCACTGTTAAAAATAACAGTAAAACCACTGAATGAAGTTAAAGATCTGTTTATAGATGACCAGGGTTGTATCAAAAGGACTCAGAAGCCAACCTGAAGAAGCTTCCACTGGACCAAAAAATACAAAATAAAAAAGGACATTTGATCATCAACAAGGAAAAAAACTGCTGCACTGGATTGAAACACAACAGACATGTTTAAATCCACAAATTTATGATAACACTTTGGAGAATTTTAGGCAATCAACTCATTATTTTAAAAACTGTTAAGTAAAGGAAAAGAATCAAGTTTTTATCCTGTCTTTCCTATATAACCAAATGATTGGCAAGGGGAAATTTCTCTCTATACCAATACTCCAGCTAATAAATAAAGAAGGAATGATAACACTAGAATATCATCATTTCATAACTCCTTGTGAATTGATAGAATTAGTCAGTAATCATCAATAGCTGCTCATATCACAAAAAGTAGAGATATCCAGACAGTGTGGTTCCTGATGGAAGCAGAGTCATTACTTCTGAAGCTTTGCCCCCCCCAAATGGAATCTGAATTTGATCAAGCCTCTATATCTAATTACTAATTTATAGGAAATACAGAGTTGAAAGAAAATGTTAAACAGTATTGATGTTAAAAGCCAGACCATAGGAAACTCTACAGAAAAAAACAATCTGGTTTCTTCAACAAATAATTGCAAATGGGGAGGTGGGGCACATGGAGGAAGGGGGCTGATAGACTGAAAAAGATGTGAGACATAGCCATCAGTCACGGAGTGTGAACTCTATATGATTTGAACCAACTGTAATATTCTTTTGTAAACTTTTTTTGTCCTTAGACTGCATCCCCCTAACCAAGTACGAAGAACTGAATAAATTCGTTCTCTTGTGGTTGTTAGCAATTTGATAAATATTTCGAGTTGTTCATTATGTTCCCAATTTCAGGGACTGCACTTTTTAGATTTAAATTTTTAATAGGTATTGCATATACATGAATCAAAAGGCAAAACTGTACAGAAAATTATGCAAAGAGAAGTCTTGTTTCCATTCCTGCCCTTCAAACTCCATTCCTCTTCCATCTATAGGCCACTATTTTGTTTATTTATGCATCAGATACTTCTTTTTACAAATATAAGGATTTACAAATATAAGGATTTAAATGTATATGTATGCATGTACATATACAAATATAAGGACTTATACATATATAAGGATTTTTACAAATATAAGGATTTAAATGTATATGTATGCATGCACATATATAAAAATGGATGTACCTAATTTTACTTAAAATTTTATTAGCAAATATAAAACAGAAAATGCATAAAACAGTTTAACAAATTGTTATAAAATGATCATTCATATAACTCCCACCCAAAATAAGAAAGAGAACAAGATCCTCACTCCAGAAGCCCCTGACACCTTGTTTCTCCCGAGTTGTAGCCCCTCCTTCTCTCCTATTGTTCTAGATGTACTCATTATTCTAACTTTTATAATAGTTTTGCCCTTGTCTTTCTTAATGGTTTTTCCAACTTATAACAATACATGTGCATTTTGCCTGACAACTTCATATAAATGAAAACATACACTATGAATTCTGTTTTGTCTGGCTTCTTATGCTCAGTAAAGTATTTAAGATTCATCCATATTCTTCATATGATTGCAGTTGGTCCATTTCCACTGTTATATGGTGTTTCATTGTATGATTATATCACACTATATTTTTACTTTCCACTGTTGATGGGCTATTATGAAAAATTGCTGTATTCTTGTGCCTGTAACTTTACAGCCTACATGGACAGATGTTTCTGTAGGGTGTCCCCTGGTGGTGGTTTGCTGATCAGAGAGTAGATATATCTTTTGACTTATTGGAGTCTGCCAATTTTTCAAAAGTGGTTTTACTTGTTTACTCTTTCACAAGCAGCTCTTGTTGTTCCACATTCTTGCCAGCATTTGATATTATCATCTTTAAAGATTTTATCATTTTTAAATATTTGGCAAAATTTGTGGGTGTGTAGTAGTGACTTATGTGGTTTTAATTTGAATTTCTCTGGATTACTTATGAAAGAACATTAAAAAAAAAAAAGTTTGGGATGTTTGGATACCTGATTGACCTGGCACATTAAATGAGAAGTCCATCCATTCCCCATAGCTCTGCAGTGCATCTTCCTCATAAATCAGGTGTCAGTGTATCGGTTTGTTTTGGGGCTCGCTATTCTGTTCAGTGAGTCTGCCTGTCTATACCAGCACCAATACCACCCAGTCTTCATTACTATAGTTCTGTATTAATTCTGCATTTCTGGTGGACAAGATCTACACTTTTGTTCTTCTTTAAAAGGGCCTGGGCAGGGGCGCCTGGGTGGCTCAGTTGGTTAAGCAACTGCCTTCAGCTCAGGTCATGATCCTGGAGTCCCGGGATCGAGTCCCGCATCGGGCTCCCTGCTCAGTGGGGAGTCTGCTTCTCCCTCTGACCCTCCCCCCATCTCATGTGCTCTCTCTCTCTCTCAAATAAATAAATAAATAAAATCTTTAAAAAATAAAATAAAATAAAGGGGCCTGGGCAGTTTTTTTTTTTTTTTTTTTGGCCTTTTGTGCTTCCATAGAAATCTTTTAACCAATTTATGAAATTGAAAAAAATTTCCTGTTGGATTATTTTGTGATTAGATTGAATAATTGTGATTATATTGTGATTATATTGAATAATTGTGATTATACTGAATTTGTAGTTGATTTGGTTTCAACTGAGATATAATGAACATCTTCCCATTAATACTATTTTTGTCATTGATTTCTCTTTTTTTTTAAAGATTTTATTTATTTATTTGAGAGAATGAGGTAGAGCGAGCATGAGAGGGGGGAGGGTCAGAGGGAGAAGCAGACTCCCTGCTGAGCAGGGAGCCTGATGCGGGACTCGATCCCAGGACTCCAGGATCATGACCTGAGCTGAAGGCAGTCGCTTAACCAACTGAGCCACCCAGGCGCCCTTTGTCATTGATTTCTAATGGAATCCCATTGTAACCAGAGAATGTATTTCATATAATTTAAATCTTTGGAGATTTGGTGAGCCTTGCTTTTTGGCCCAGTATACAATCAGTTTTTGTAAATGTTCCACATGCGGATTCTGCAATCAATTGTTTTGGTTTTTTGGGTTTTTTTTTTAAGATTTCATTTATTTATTTCACAGAGAGCGATAGTGAGAGCAGGAACACAAGCAGGGGGAGTGGGAGAGGGAGAAGCAGGCTTCCCGCTGAGCAGGGAGCCCAATTTGGGGCTCGATCCCAGGACCCTGGGATCGTGACCTGAGCTGAAGGCAGACGCTTAATGACTGAGCCACCCAGGCATCCCTGCAATCGATAGTTTTATTGTCTAAGTAGGACTGGTTAGTTTTTTGGGTTTTTTTAAAAAGATTTTACTTATTTAGGCGCGCCTAAGGTGGCTCAGTTGGTTAAGTGTCTGCCTTCGGCTCAGGTCACGATCTCAGGGTCCTGGGATTGAGCCCCGCATCGAGCTCCCTGCTCAGCGGGGAGTCTGCTTCTCCTCTCCCTCTGACCCTCCTCTCTGCTTGTGCTCTCTCTCTCTTAAGAGAGAGGGCGCACACACACCAGTGCAAGTGAACAGTGGTCATGGGCCACTCCTTCCTTTATGAAACCCTCTTTTCTCTCGGCTTCCATAATATCCCATCCTTCAATTCAGACATGAGTGACTTGAAAAATAAGGTCCACACAGAATCCATTTTGCTGGTAAGGGTGGTATCAGAGGTACGTGGCTTTCAAGAGTAACGGTGGTTGCAAGATCAGGCTCCTGACACAAAAATGGCATCCTTGGTGTAAACAATAGTAGGAATATCTCCTACTGCTCAGTCAGGCAGCAGCAGGGATGGTGGATGCCTCAGCAGTTATGTTCAGAGCGTGGTGTAGGGTATAATTCCTAGAAGCTTAGCATTCAAGCTTGCTTTTCAAGTCTCCCAGCAATATTTGGGGTACGCAGAATCCTCCTATTAATTTCTATTATTCTTTACTCAGCCGAATTATCTTCTGTCTCTGCAAAGTAAGAACTCTGATTAATCAGAGTAAGTGATTATACTGCCCCTGGTAACTGGCAATTACAGTTTCATATGGTAAGTGTTCGTGAACTATGAGAGTATACAGGATAGGCATGTGGCCCAGCCTTTGGGGCCTAGGGAAGAATTCCACAAAGGGAAGATACTTGAGCTGAGTTCTAAAACAGGATTGTGAATTAGCCAGGCACAGAGCATTCTAGGATATTCTAGATAGAAGGGCATTCCAGGCTGGGAAACAGAGATGGCCAGGGATGATATAATCACATGGCAACATTTTTGAGATGGGGATGGGGTGAGGGGAGAGGTGAGAGAGCAAAATTAAGCAAGAAGATCCCTGAGGATTTGTATACTATGCCCAGAGTGGTTTCCTGGACTAGTAGCAGGGCTTGAGCCCTTGACTTGCAATGTATACCCTGGGAAAAGGTAGATGCTTGACACTTCCTGGCTATGGTTTTAGATGAGTACTTACTTGTATTCAACTCTTAGCCTTGCCTGAAAATTCAGGAAAGAGCTAACTGAAAGTGACCATAGCCCGTGAGGGAAACCCCTGACCCAGAAAGAAACCAGCATGCTGGATCCCCACCTTGCAAACTCCTGAGCACAACTCCCCTCCCTTAGTCAACTCTGACCCAACTCAACCAAATTCCATTCCCTTAGAGACCTTGTTCTCTCAGGTTCTCCCCTAGACAACCCTCTTTCCCTTCCCATGTCTTCTATTGTTTAGTTAACAGAACATTTTTCTCCAAAGCTGTATCTTACTGCTCTATATGGATAGATGTTTTTGTGATTTGTCCCGCATAGCCGGCCGCCTGGACCTACATGTGCACAGGCAGGCTAAGGAATATTGTTTGTGAGACTTATGCTGTGTGAATGACCTTGGGACTCTTGTGGTTTGAAATATATTATCTGGCCTCCAGGTCAGAACTGGCCCTTCTGTTCTGGATGCCAAGAGCTACAAATCTTGTCCCACATCCCCTCCTGCTCCAGGCTGGGTTGGACCCCCCAAATGGAATCCAGGAGGGGAGGCAGACACACATAGCCCAAGCTCCTTGAAAATATAGAAAAATGATAACATAGAAATGCAGCTCGCTCCAAACTGCACATAGGCGAACAAATGTTTGATTTCAAACCCCGTTATTTGCCCTATAAATATGGCCCTTTTGGGGATGGTCAGTTGGAAGTCTCACCTGACGGGAGGACGCTGCACGCAGGCCTCTCAATCGGAACTCCAGCCTGGCTGTTTCCACAGGTTTTCCCCAGCTGATGAGGTTGGTTGTTGTAAGTACCTGATTTGATGTAACTTTGCCTTATTCTCATTTATCGTCTACTGTTAACTTTCATCTATATGTAGATTCCTTTCCTCTTCTGTTTCTATTAGGTTTCTATGATAATAATGCAGTTTTCTTTCCTTTTTGGAACTGAAACACAGCTGTTGTGAATCTTTTGTTCAGAACGCTTAACTTTACTGGGAAAGAAAACATTTTATATCCCTTCGTGTTGGCCTTGCTGCTAGAAAACCTAAGGCTGAGTTGATTGCTCACATGGAGCAATTTCTAAGCAACAAGTTCAATTACTGGTTTGTCTACCTCTGCCATTAGATACACAATTGTCTCTCAGCTCCAAACTTAGCCTTCTATGCTCGACTTTGTGAGTCTGGGGCTGGGACTCTGCAAACATCTCTGCTCTACCTGCTAGTTGCCTCTTAGGACCTTCTAATAGAGGATGCCAAAGGGAGAGGGCAAGACTCCAGGAAAGAGAATGGGACTTGCTATTCCCGTTTGCTTCTTATGGGATTGCTGCTTGTGTCCTGTTCCAGTGAGCATCAGCTACCCTCCTCATGCTGACAGCACCTGGTCCTTGCAGGAGCAGAAGCTGATCCAGTTTGTGGTTTTTCCAACACTTTCAGAATGAGTTGAGCAGTGCCCTTCCGCAGAGGTCTGAGTGTTATCTCCATGGACTCCTATGTTTCTTAGTATTCATCATTCTAACAACTTCTCTCAGCTCCTTCAGTCCCAAGGGTGGTGGCTGCTTCCTGCAGTTGGAATCTACACAACACTGTAGTGTTATCATTCTGCTTTTCCAGTTACCTTTGCACAACTCTGTATAGCCAGTTAATGATTCTTTATATTAAATCCTCTGTTTGATCTGGTGGGATTTCTGTCTCCTTACCAGACCCTGACTGGAATACTTTCCTCTCTGCTTTCTGAGGTCCTTTTTGTAAATCAATCTTTCTTATTTTGTCTGATCAAATAATTTGTATTATATATTTTGGAAATAGAATCAAAATAATATTTTCCTATATAATCTCTGGATTTCAACGTTTCTTTTTTCCCCCAACCTCTCATGTAATTCCTACAGCCACAGCATTGGGAACCCTTCTCCCAGCTTGAGCCCTTTTTCTCCTCTTAGTGCTTGAGTGGTACAAAGAAGACAATGAAAATTCAGACTCAGGGAAAAAGCACTCAGTCTTTAACCAAGGACATCATCCCCTGCACATTCCCCGCATCTGCTTAGGTGTGGGATTCAAGTCTAGTTTCTCTTTAGAAAGGAGACATGCATGGCCCTCTCCCCAGTATGTTGTTTTGTTCTACAGATGTCAGTAGAAAAGGCTTTCTAGTGAGTGGGAAGAGGAAGTCATTATTCTTTGTCTGGGGGTTTGGACCATAGTGTTCTACAGTGGTTAAGCTCCTCTTTCCTGCAGACTTATTCCCACATTTCTTCTTTGCTGTTGTGTTTTCAGACTCTAAGGTTATTCTGCTATAAAGCGTGGCTCTCTTTCCTACTACAGCTGTCCTCTCTCCACATTTGACTTCATCCTGGGTGCCCGACTGGCTGCATCATCCCCGTGTTTGGAGCTGCTGCACTTTGGCAATATTTGAAGCATTGGCAGGACGTTACCCTGTGAGTTGCTATGAAGAGAGGAAACAAGACTTTGGGGACTTTGTAGAGGAAGAAAAGAAAGAGCAAAAAGAGCTGAGAGGTATCCTGAGATGAGGTAAGCAGGCTTACGCTTCAGAAAGGAAATGTGAGCAGAGGAAGTAGACACATGGGCAGACTCAGGTTGAGGGAACAGGGCATTTGGGCTACTTGTCAAGCAACCACTTGTCAAGCATGGATTAAAATCACAATCTGGGCAAATTACTGTCTTTAATGTCGTATGGAATACAAAGAAGGGCACAAGATATGGTGCCTGGTTTTGAGAAAGTGATATGTACAAATAGAACATTGGATAATGCCCACAGAAGGGGGTATGAGACAGTGCCAAGTGGTCAAGAAGACAGGAGACTCCGGTAAGGCTTTAGGGTGGAGAACGTAGTCAACAGTTTCAAATACTGCTGGGAAACTTGAGAAAGCCAAGGAGAAAGAGACCTCAGAGATGGCAATTAGCACTGGCAACCCTGTGGAAAACTGGAAGCAGGTTCATGGTTGGGGGGGCAGGTGAGATGGACCTTTTATTTCTATAATATTGGAGTATCTCTAGGATAGGATACCGATGTCCATCCCTGAAAGCCAGTAGCCAGCATCCAACTGTGCAAAGCCAAGGATAATGGCTAAGCTATCTTGGAGTGTGGTATTACACTAGTAAGCCCATAGCTGACCTTGTGGTTCTGTAACCTACCTCATGATTTCCCTGCAGGCTCATTCTCATTCATGAACTGGGTGAAAGGGGAAAGGGAGGTGGCATTGGGTGGCAGAGGACCACCATGGTTCTTATTTCCCTTTTTGCTCCTATTGACCATTGCCTGATGCATGGCAATCATCTGGATGGTCCCGAACACAGTGCTGGCTGGGGAACCATGCCTGCGGATTGCCACCCAAATTTCAAAAGTATGTTTAAGTCTATGTACGGTAGTGATTCATCCATTAGCTGAACAAGCTTCTCTGACATGACTTTGCTGGCATCCCTTTGGGGTTTGCATTATGACATCAACTTGACTTTTCCCTGGGCAGCATTTATAATTAGGTAGATTGATTCGTCTTCTTGGTCTGCTGTAGCTGAATGTGTCTGCCTAGGTCCCAGAGCTGTGTTGGGGAGAATATGGAGCCTACAACCTAGTCCCAGGAGTGAAAAGGAGCAATTGAGTGGTAGGATGTCTGGAATTTCTAAGGGAGGATGGTGGGGATTCCTAGGTCTTCCAACAGCCCCAAGAAGTAAGTGCAGAGGAGAACATAAGCTCCTTCCTAAAGGAGGAGCTGGAGGGGGAGGAATAAAAGAGTAGGTAGCAGTTGCTTTGTGAAGCTGGGGAAGAGATACCTGGCTCTGTCCCAAGTGAAAGTCTCTTACAAGACTTGCCTTAGATTTGATAAGATGTTGAGTAGACATGATGTGGTAATAATCTGGAAGCAGATGCCTGACTGTAGGATGACTGCATTTATTAGAGCAGTGCCAGTAGCTCTTAGATTTTTTTTAATTTTTAAAAAGACTTTATTTATTTATTTATTTGAGAGAGAGAGAGAGAGAGAGCAAGCACAAGGGGGGAGAGGGGCAGAGGGAGAGGGAGAAGCAGATTCCCCTGCTGAGCAGGGAGCCTGACGTGGGCCTTGATGCCAGACCACGGGATCATGACCTGAGCTGAAGGCAGACATTTAACTGGCTGAGCCACCTAGGCACCCCAGTTCTTAGATTTTTAAGGAAGTCTGTCCAACATTATAGGTACAAGAAAGCAGGACTAGAGTTTCTAGGTGCTTGATGAAGGTGAAGGAGGTGTGTGGGTGAATAGAATTGAGGGTCAAGTCCTCACATTTCAAGAAAAGAGATGGAATGGGAATGTATCTGGAGTTTGCTAATAGCCATTGGGGAACTGAATCTCTTTCATACACTTCCCCCTGCCTCCCATCTTCATTTGGGCAGAAGCTAAAAATCTGCCAGGTGTCTTGTGTTGCTGCTATTACTGTTATTACTGTTATTATTGCTTCACATTTTTATGGGGCCTCATAATTTTTTTTCTTTTTTAGAGAGAGAGAGCAGAGGGGAAGGGCAGAGGGAGAGGGAGAGAGAGAGAGAATCCCAAGCAGGCTCCATGCTCAGCACAGAGCCTGACGTGGGGCTTGATCTAATGACCCTGAGATCATGACCTGAGCCAAAATCAAGAGTCAGATGCTCAACTGACTGAGCCACCCAGGCGCCTCTGGGGCCTCATAATTTTAATTGCACTTGCATATTATATATTCACTTGGTCTCCACATGAGCACTGTTGGAGACAATAATATGGAAAACTATAATGACATTGGTAACACCACTCACTGGCTTTATTGCTTTGGCCTGGGGCTCTTTGCTGTTCTGGATTAGACAACAGGCAGAAATTAATGCAGACAGTTGAGGTGCCTGAGTGGGTCAGTCAGTTAAGCGTCCACCTCTTGATTTCAGCTCAGGTATTGATCTCAGGGTGGTGAGTTCAAGCCCCATGTTTAAATCAATTAATTAATTGATGCAGAAGGTCAAGAAGAATCTCAGTTTATCCTCAGCTTGATGGTCCCCCATCCTACCCAACAGCCAGGTTCCCACTGCATCTGGCAGAATGAGCTCTTTACCATTCCCAGGATTCATGCTGGACAGTGGAAGGCCTGGTTCTCAAGCTCCAGGCCAGGTTTCCAGTGGAGGTATCTCTCTCTGGCTGTAGACAACTTGAAAGAGCCCCAAGCCCGTGTGCCCTATGTAAGTAGTCCTCTGGGCCCTCCCTTGGCTTTGCTCCTGGGCCACCTGGTCCTTCTTTAGCCCCTGCCTTAAGTCCTTGGTCCTCTCCGACTTAAATATGTCACCAGCCCCAAGGCAGTACTTAGGGGTATGCCTATCTTTGCCCTCACTTAATCCTGTCTTTTCTTGGGATCTAGCCTCAATGGAGGAGGAAGGGAATTCCTCCCAAAAAGTGCACTTTTTATTTCCACAGTTAAAATGTGATTGTATAGGAGCACCTGGGTGGCTCAGTCCGTTGAGCATCTGACACTTGATTTCAGCTCAGGTCATGATCTCAGGGTTATGAGATTAAGCCCTGTGTTGGGCTCCGTGCTGGACGAGCCTGCTTGAGATTCTCTCTTTCCCTTTCCTTCTGCCCCTCCCCCAATGCTCTCTCTTTCTCTTAAAAAAAAAAGATCATATAAATAACACATGCTTTTTATTTGAATTTGAGTAACACATGGAAATATAAAGAGGAAAATAAAAGACACCTGAAATCTCATTGTCTTGAGAGATAACTAACAGTTTGGTGACCATCCTTTCAAGAACCTCTTTATTCATTCAGGTATACATGTGTATAGTTTTACATGAATGGGATCATATCACATATACTTTGTGTGCATGTGTGTGTGTGTGCACGCGCGTGCGTTTTAAGTCATGAATTTCTTTCTCCCTATCTCTTCTTCCTAAATGAACACCCTATCCCCCTGTTTCTGTCCTACATATGATCAATATTATTATCTGCTGTGTACCCTTCTATATTCTTCATATCCAATTGCTATCATACAGATATATATGTATATTTATGTATCTGTGCTTATATAATATGCATATACTTTATAAATAAATAGGTTTTTTTCTTGGTTTTGAAATGTGATATACTTTAATCCATACTTTCTTTCATCACCTTGCTTTTCTTTTTTAAGATTTATTTATTTATTTCAGAGAGAGAGAGCACACAAGCTAGAGGGGCAGGGGGAGAGAACCTCAAGCAGACTCCACAGAGCACCAGTCCCACAACCATGAGATCATGACCCAAGCCAAAACCAAGAGTCAGACTCTCAGCTGACTGCACCACCCAGGCTCCTGACCTTGCTTTTCTTATTTAGTAATACCTTATGTTCACACTTCCAAGTTACCCACTATAATTCTATTCCATATCAACATTTCATTTCATAACATGGTAGAATCCCCCAAATGATACACATATGTTTGGTTTCCAGTCGGGACCACTGTGAACAATGCTGCAATAAATATCCTGTTCCTTTCAAATAAGTTCTTTTATTTCTCTAGGATAGCTATCTAAGAGCCAGAATTGCTGGTTCAAAAGTATATGGATTTTAAATATTAATAGATATGGCCAGATTGCCTTCCAAAAAGGCTTGAACGCTTCAAAGTTTCACGAGCATAATTTCTTTTTCTCCTTTCATTTCCTCCACATTCCAGGCAGAAATAGAGAATTATTTCTCATTGTTGTTTTAATTTATAGTTTTCTGGCTTCAAATGAATTGGAGCATCTGTTCCTATGGCTGGCTATTCGGCAAATTGACTATGACTTTTGCCCCTTTGTCTATGAGATTGTTTATCTTTTTCTAATCAATTTGTAAGAGTTCTTTGTATATTATAGAAGTTGTGGTGGAGAGAACACTTATTCCCCACTTTTGATGTTTCCACCTAGGAGGGACAGACATTAGTGTAATGTTTCTGTCAGCTCTAAACTCTTCATTCATTTCCCTTCTGGGGTAGAGAGACTGAATCTGACTGGTGAGTTTGGGAGGAGAGGTTGGATGTGGTAAGCCCAGACCCTTCTTGTCTTTGTTTTCTGGGAGTGAGATGTCACTCAGAGTATATGTTCTTGATTGCACTCCACTGTCTTTTAATTGGTGAGTTTAACCTATTGACATTTATTGCAATGACTGTATAAATTAGGAATTGTTTCTTCTGTTTTTTTTTTTTTTAAAGATTTTATTTATTTATTTGAGAGAGAGAGAATGAGAGACAGAGAGCACGAGAGGGAAGAGGGCAGAGGGAGAAGCAGACCCCCTGCTGAGCAGGGAGCCCGATGTGGGACTCGATCCCGGGACTCCAGGATCATGACCTGAGCCGAAGGCAGTTGCTTAACCAACTGAGCCACCCAGGCGCCCTCTTCTGTTTTATTTCAAATTTCCCATTTATCATACTTTCTTTTTTTCTCCTTCCCTACTTTCCAGGATGAATCAAATTTTTTTCCTGATGTTTTAAACATTTTTACATTCTATTTTTAGTCTTATATTCATTACTTGTACTTATGTTTACCTACCTCTATTGATGTCTTATGTTTACTTACCCCTTATTGATTTTAACATAGTACTGGAGGTAGTGAGGGAAAATAAGTAAGAAAGTGAAATAAAAAGCATGTAGATTTGAAAGGAAGAAGTAAAACTCTCTATTTTCCAGATGACATGATCTTGTATAAATAAAATTCTAAGGAATACACTAAAAACTATTAGAGCTGATAAACAAGTTCAACAAGGGCACAAGAATCAAGATTAATACGCAAAAATAAATTATATTCCTAAACACTATGAGTGAACAATCCAAACATAAAATTTTAAAACAATTTCATTCATAATAGCATCAAAAAGAAGTATATCATTATCTGTATATTCCCCTTTGAACAATACAAATACTTTAGTATACTCTCACATCCCCTAATCTTACCCTATCCACCATCTCCACTATGTTGATATTGTGTAAAATTTAGTTATGAATTATATGAATATACATGTTTTTCTTTTCTTCTCTCTAGTCCCTCTTTTTTCTCCTTTTTATTGAGGTATAGTTTGCATATAGTCAGATGCACAGATTTGTGTATAACTAATTTGGACAAATGTATGTAATATGTAAAACCATCACCCAATTCAAGATAAAGGACATTTCCAGAATGTCCCTCATGCTCCCTTATGGTCAGCCCCTTCCACCAGAGCCAACTGCTATTATGATTTCTATCACCATAGATTAGTTTGCCTCTTCTAGAATTTCTTACTAAGGGGTGCCTGGGTGGCTCAGTCAATCAAGCATCCAACTCTTGATTTAGGCGCAGGTCATGATCTCAGCGTCCTGGGATCAAACCCCGCATCCAGCTCCATGCTCAGCAGGGAGTCTGCTAGAGATACTCTCTCCCTCTCCTTCTGCTCTTCCCCGTGCTTGCACTGTCTCTCTAAAATAAATAAATAAATCTTAAAAAAAGAATTTAGAATTTCATGCTAAAAGAATCATGTAATATGTGCCTTTTGTGTTTTGCTTTTTTCACTCAGCCTTGTATTTTTGACAGTCATTCATGTTGTTGCATTTATCAGTAGTCGTTTTCTTTTTCTTGCTAGTTGTTATTCAATTGTATGAACATACCAAAACTTGCTTATCTAATCTTCCACTGGTGGATATTTGCATTTTCTTTTTCATTTTGGGAATATTATGAATAAAACTGCTATGAATATTCTCATATGTTTCTTGTGAACATAAATAGAATTGCTGGATCATAATTGCTCCAAGGGTGTGCTGGAACTTCTCCACTAGACACCTGAACTTTTACAAAAGCCCTCTCATCCACAGTGACTGTCATTATTGGTCTTGATAGGGGAGACAGTAGAAAACTCTTATTTCACCATGTTTATAATGACACTCCTTCTGATTTTACACTTTTACCTATCTAGGGTCTTGATCACATACCAGATGTCTAGTAAACAACTCCAGGCTCCCACAGACCTATTCATCAGACAGTTCAAGTGGCACATGACTGTGGTTGTGGGATCAGTCATTGCAATTTGTGTAAGTATATTTCCTTCCACTTCTCTCTGTCTGTCCATAAAGCTTGAACCAACTCCTTTCATCTAGGAGAAGGAGGCTGAGGGAAGCTCTCCATTTTGTCATCCTTTTTTCCTCTTTGTAATCCAGAAACAGAAATGACAAAGAGGGACAAGCTCTTAGAAAAAGAATGAGCAAATTATATCAGGTAGGGGTAGCTGTAATGGAGTCCAAAACATTAGCCCAAAAAGCAGTTTGCTTGAGGGGAAGATGGAAACTTGAGCTATCCATGCTTTCTCTTTCCCCAAGGTGCTATAATTCTGCTCCAGCTTATGTGGCTCCTTTCTAGTTCTTAAAACTGAGATAGCCTCCATACCTTGTCTCTAAGGATACCCTGCTCTCCCTCTCTACCTCTGTGCATATGTAGAAGTTTTCTTTTCCCCTTGGTTCTGCTGAAAAAGAGTTGAATTCTTCAAAAGCTTTACCAGGAATAAACAGGGAAAAAGGTAAAAGAAACCTTAAATATATAAATCTGTGTATTTACAAAGGACAAATCATTTATGTTAAGCTAAATAACAACTGTCTTCAAACTGAGTTGCTTCTACAGCTCCTTTTTCTGGGTGTTCAAAGTTTTTGTCATTTAGCCTGGGATAAGTTCATGTTGTTGCTATGACTAGTTCTGGTGAAACTGAGAATCTCTTCTTGAGCATCTTTTCTTGTTTTGGGTTCTTTATCAGAGAACAGGAGATGATAATTCAGTAGAAAAGTGCTGTCTTAGAATAGAGTGTATATTTTAGGGATATGATCCTGACAGAGGAAAAGATTACCCCAAGAGATGGCATTTCCTCATATCACTATAAACCATTGGTGTTTATGGAAGAGGGCAGTCAAGAGGGGTGGCAGCTGGGCAAGAGCAGGAAAAGTTTGGGAAATTGGTTTCATACAAGGAAATCAGGTAAGTAAGTAAATGCATTCAGGATAATGAGAAACCAGTTTCTCATTGTTGAAGGAGTTACAGATATGGAAAGGGGAAGACTAGAATAGACCCTGAGGTGTTGAACTGGAATTGAAGGGATAAAGGGAGTTATTTTATAATGTTAAAAAGGAGCAATTCACCAACCCATCAAGAGGACATAACAGACCTGTTTATGCACCTAATAACAGAGTTTCAATATATATGAAACAAAAACTTGTAGAACTTCAAATAAAAATAGATTCACAATTAGAAATTTCAGTATCCCTTCATCCATAATTGAAAGCACAGGTCAACAGAAAATAAGTTAACAGAAGATTTGAACCAACTTGACCCAATTATGTCATTTATAGAACACTCCTCACAACAGCAGAATACACATTCTTTTCAAGTGCACATGGAATGCTTACCAAAATAGATTAAATTCTGGATCATAAAACAAGTCTAAATAAATTAAAAATATTTCAAATCAAACAAAACTCTGTTATCTGACTACATTTAAAATACATTAGAAATCAGGGTGTCTGGTTGGCTCAGTCGGTTAAATGTCTCAGCGCAGAGTCTGCTTCTCCCTCTCCCTTTCCCTCTGGCCCTCCCCCCACTCATGCTCTCTCTATCTCTGTCTCTCAAATAAGTAAAATCTTTAAAAATCAATCAATAACATTCAAAATCAATAACAGATTTCTAGAAAATCCCCCAATATTTGGAAAATAGATAATATCTAAATAGTCCATGGGTCAAAGGAAAAATCTTAAAGGAAATTATGAAGTATTTTGAATGGATAGAAAATAAAAACAGACCTATTAATTTTGTGGGATACTCAAAGGGAAATTTATAGCACTAAACACCTTTGTCAGAAAAGAAGTAAGATCTCAAATCAATGAACTCAGTTTCTACCTTAAGAAACTGAAAAAGAAGAGTAAATTAAGCCCTATGTCAGCAGAAAAAAATATATGTCAAAACAGAAATAAATAAAATAGAAAACAAAAACATTATGGAAAATAAATTGAAACCTGGTTCTGTGAGAAGATCGATAAAACTGATAAACCTCTAAAAAAAAATAAAAATAAATTTAAAAAACCCCTGATAAACCTCTAGTCTAAAATCATGAGGAAAAAAGAATAAAGACAAAAATTATCAACATTAGGAAAGCAAGGGATATCTCAATAAATATTCTACAGATATTAAAATAATGAGACACTATGAACAAATGTAAGCCAGTAAATTTGACAACTTTGATGTAATTGACAAATTCCTTAAAAGACACAAACAACAAAAGATGACTCAAAAAGCAATATAGGGGCGCCTGGGTGGCTCAGTCATTAAGTGTCTGCCTTGGGCTCAGGTCATGATCCCAGGGTCCTGGGATCGAGCCCCACATCGGGCTCCCTGCTCAGCGGAGAGTCTGCTTCTCCCTCTCCCACTCCCCCTGCTTGTGTTCCCTCTCTTGCTGTGTCTCTCTCTGTCAAATAAATAAATAAAATCTTTAAAGAAAAAAAAGATTAAAAAAAAAAAAACAAACAATATATAGCCTGAATAGCCCTATATCTGTTATAGAAATTGAATTAGTGGTTAAAAAACCTTCCTGGAAGAACATGTCATTACCAAGTGGAGTTTATCCCAACTGTGCAAGGCTGATTCAACATTCAAACATCAATAAATATAATTTACCACTTTAAAGGCCTAAGGGAAAAAAATATATGATCATCTCAATAGATGCAGAAAAAGCATTTGATGAAATTCAACATCTATTCATTATTAAAAGTCTTAGCAAAGGAGAAATAGAAGAGAATTCACTTAACCTGAGAGAGGGAATCTACTTAATCATATGTAATGGTTAAAGACTGAATGCTTTTCCCAGGGATCTAGAATATGGCATGGATGTCTGCTTTCAGCACTCCCCTTTCACATTGTACTGGAAGTCTTAACCAGTGCAATAAGGCAAGGGGGAAAATGGTATACAGATTGGAAAGGAAGTAATAACTCCCTTTCTATTCACAGAAGACATTATTTCTCATTTAGAAACCCCCAAGAAATCTCCAAAAGTCTCCTAGAATTAATAAATATGTTCAGCAAGTTCACAAGGAAAAGGTCAATATACAAATCAATTGTATTTCTATATATCAACAATTAACAATTGGAAACAAAAAAATTTTTAAATACCATTTCCAATAGCACCCCCTAAAAAAGAGAGAAATACTTAGATATAAATGTAATAAAGTATGTGCAAGATCTATACACAGAAAACTACAAAACACTGATGAAATAAATCAAAGAAGACCTAAATAAATTAAGAGATATACCATGTTAATGGAGTAGAGAGTCAACATTGCAGATATGTCACTTATGGGGGACGGGAAATGTCATTTAAAAAGAAAACCTTAAGTAGAAAATACTAAATCATGAAGTGAATTTAGGATAGTTAAATGATATAAAACCAATATATAAAAATCAACTATTTCTATATACTAGCAATAAACAGATGGAAGGCTTATGGGTGGGGGCTTTTCAATGTAGGGTGATTGGGCCTGCTGGTTTAATGGAGAACCCATATGTTAGTACCAATAGGTCTTTCCTCTCAGACAGGTCAGATCCTCAGAGAAATTTTGCAGGATTCTGCTTTGAGGTTGGTGGCCTATGCTTAGCTGTCAGTCTTCTAGGAGTTGAGTCTGGGAAGAAGGTGGGAGGTGAGGTTTGGGAAGGTAGGGAAGAGCTAAGCATTCAAAATGTAATCATGCCACTCCCTGGGAAGGGCTCCCCAGACTTCATTTTCCATGGTCCTTGGCTTCATCATCTGGGAAGTTTCTCCTTATCCATAGTCCACCTTGGTCACATCTGAAGTGGACAATGAAGAGGTGATATCTAGTATAACAAAGGACTGTCAATTATCTATTAAATACCTTTTTCTAAAAACAGAATCTCTAAGCCAGGACTTTTTTGTTTTTCTGGAGAGCTGGTTTACTAGCACATTACCTCAGAGATCCCTGAGTTTCAGGGAACATAGGCCCTTACCCAAATCCCAAGCCCGCCAGTTGAATTAT
Organism: Phoca vitulina; assembly: GCF_004348235.1. NCBI lineage: Eukaryota > Metazoa > Chordata > Mammalia > Carnivora > Phocidae > Phoca > Phoca vitulina. The sequence continues at coordinate 346,853 of NW_022589748.1, read as the reverse complement.
AACTGGTCTCAACCAATCATGATAATGTCCTTCTCCTAGCTCTGGTGGCCAACTGACAGCTGATAATGACATAAGCCAAAGTGTTCTGGGTGGGGCTTTCGGGAAAATGTTTGCTTTCCTAATTTAAAGGAGAAAATCCACCAAGCAGTTTCCCATTCCCCATTTTACTTGCTGGCACATGGACATGCGCACTGGAGGTACAGCCATCTTGCACCAAGTCAACATAATAAGGACAGCAGATGGATCTGGATCCTTGCTGACATTGTTGGAGCCACTAAACAGCCCTTGAAGTCCTATTCCTGGACATCTCATTACATAAGAAAAACAAAACCATCATTCTTAAGCCACTGTGGTTGGCTCTTCTGTAACCATTCCTAGCTCCTATAAATAATGTAGTTGAGCATCTTTGTCTGATGTTTATTTTTTTTTATTTAAAGATTTTTATTTATTTATTTGACAGAGAGAGACACAGTGAGAGAGGAAACACAAGCAGGGGGAGTGGGAGAGGGAGAAGCAGGCTTCCCACCAAGCAGGGAGCCCGATGTGGGGCTCGATCCCAGGACCCTGGAACCATGACCTGAGCAGAAGGCAAACGCTTAACGACTGAGCCACCCAGGCGCCCCTCTGATGTTTATTTTCTTTTATAGTTCCCCTTCTGTAACATGCCTATTCATATACTTTGCCCATTTCTCCCCTGGACTATTAATTGTATTCATGTTGATTTGTGGTCATTACTATCTTCTGGGCATTAATCCTTTGTCTGTTATATATGTTGTAAATATCATATTTTCTCAATTCCAAGATGTGCATTTTTTCATATTTGAACATCTCCAAAATTGAGATGAGTCATATAAATTATAGTCTCTCATATTGCAGTCAGTAGGGGGCAGAGTTGGCATTGCTGTTGTCATAACCTCAGGCTTGAAGTTCAGACTCTTAACTTGCTCAGATCCCTACCAAGGCCATGGGCGGGGTGCTAGCAATGTCATGTGGTCTGTAAATTTTACAGTAGTAAAATATTTTAACCTCAATCTGTTAAGGTCATGTATCTTTCTATTACAGCTTCCTCAATGTCAGGTGATATTGGAGTGGTTGGTCACAGGCATTTTTTTAGAGCCTGTTAAGAGAAATTTGAGCTGAGGAACATTTAGTTGTGATGTAATGTGGTTTGCAGTCATTCTCGGGTATAGCTAAGTTGTAGCTAATTGTCTTGGTGTAGGAATGGCTTCCAGGAATACTCCTCCCCACACTGTGCCAACACAGCATCACCACATAAAGAAGCAGCCAGAAATCCTATCATGATATGAATGTTCCTATGACACCCAGCACCAATAGTGGAGGTATTGGAGGAGAAACAAATCTGAAACAGCATATTGCAAGATGGCCGACACACCTCCAGACACTGAATGTACATCTCAGGTGGAAATAAAATAGAGGTGGCCCCAGCTTTATTGATCTTTTTGTTAGGTGAGTGACAGCTGTCTCAGATTATCTCTCATCAGACCTCTCCTGGTATCTTATTAGCCAGAACTGAAAAACTCTCAAGAAGACTGGGGAAGTGTGGAATGTGAATGTCACGACTGGCTCAAGCCAACAATAATATCCCGCATGATAATAATGTATCACATTTGGCTATATTCTGTCCCAAACAAAAATGGGATGTTGGCGAGGCAACCAGTAGTGTCTGTCACAAACACCCACAAAACCTGTCTAGACACCTAAGTCTAGACCTAAGGAAACCTGCTTGCAGGAGAGCCCAGATCTGCCCAAGAGACACACTTACACAGCATCACTGTCTCACATACACAGGCTCTGAGAGTTTAGAATGAAGGAAGAACGAGAACAAGGAAGAAGAGCCTCCAGGGCCAACAGGACTCCCAAACTATCACTGCACCAGACCCACACCCACCAAAGTCAGAAAATGATAGCAAAATCTCACCCCTCTGAGCAGTTAACCCAGGAAACAATGTTCCCAGAACCTAATACAATTCAACCTCTGGTTTTGCCAAAGAACAAAGCTGAACTTCAGAGGTAGCTGAAGGCAAGTCAGTAGGCAAAGTAGAGAAAAGCTTCTTGGTTTTGGCCTCACCAGAGGTTGGTCTGCACTGGTTGTCTGAAGTCCGCGACCTATGAACTTAAATTCTGTTGGGACATTTCCCCCCACTGAGGGTGATTGTGTCCTGTACATACTCTAGCAGTAGGGAAAATCCACTTCTGCATGTTTCCTCCCCTTCCAGAGAATGGGGTGTGGGACATTCCCTTCTTTTTGAAAAATGGAAATGTGTAATAGCAAAACCTTCATCATCAGATCTTGCTTGAAGGGCCCATCTTCCCCAGATCATGTATGTTTGAAACATCTCAATTTCCCATTCCCCTTTAAGTTCCACAGTCCTGATATCCAACTGCTGTGTAAGGTGTGGGTTCTGTAAATGACACAACCTTGAGAAATACAGCAAAACCCACAGACATACGGTTTTAAACAAGAGTTGGTATCTGCATATGTGTGTGGTGGCTCCGACACCAGCTTTGGTTCAGAAGCAACATGAGGTAGGGCAGGTAGGATTCCTGCCTGAGACCTACCAGGCAGAGGAGAACTGAGTCTGGTTAACTGACAATGCCTTCCCAGAAAAAAGGTGAAGAGACACAAACCGCTGACAGGTTCCTCTTTCTCTACCCACAGATCTTGTACATCAGAGTTTCCTGGCATGACAGCACCGTTCCTCTGCCCCCACAGCCCCACCCACCCTGCAAGTCTTCTGGCTCTCTCCCCCAGGAGCTCTCGGGCCTGACCCATTTACTGCACTGGCCTCCCACCCTGGGAGATGGGGGGGACCTTTTGGCCTCCACCAGTCCCCAGACCTCCACCTACCACCTGAGGGGACCTCCCCAGGCCAGCTACACCCTGGGAGGCTACCTGGAGGCCATTCTTGTTGCAAGAGACCACCGGGGCAGGCCCAAGACCCATGGTGGGGATCTGTTTCGGGCACAGCTCCTGGGTCCCTACCTGAAGGCAGGAGTCCCTGGAGATATCCAGGATCTGGAGAATGGCACCTACCTGTTGTCCTTCCCCCTGCTCTGGGCTGGACAGGCCCAGGTACAGGTGCGGCTGATCCACTCCAGCGAGGCAGTTAGAGTCCTGCAGAGAATCTGGAGAGACCAGTGGGCCACGGTCGATTTCACGGGCTATTTCCGAGGACCCACAGGATATGAAGAAATTGTGACTTGCAATGTTAACCCCCTGCTAACTGGGGAGGAAGAATCTACCTGTCACTACAGGGATGAAGATTCTGGTGAGCTCTGGTTCTGTGCTCGACCCCCCACCCTGCCCTGCGACTCACTGGTAGGGCATTCAAGTGGACATTATTGGAATGTGACCACACCACACGAGGAGGCCCTGCTGGCATGGTAAGAAACCCAGCATCATCTGGGATGTCTGCCCCCACCCCTGAACCCTGGTCCCTGTGATTTTTCTGCCTGAGCCACTACCTTTATTCATCTGTTCCCTTCTGTTAAACATGTTTCCTTCTGCACACCAGGTCTCCTACTAAGTGCTGACTACTTTTATGTAATGGTCAGCATCCCTGCCCTCTACAAGCTTTCAGTGAGGAGACTCATGGCTTTTGAAAACACACAGTGTGATGAGTACTTATGTGTAGTATGCACAGAGTGGTGTGAGGGCACGGAGAAGGGGCACCCCACCTGGCAGGTCATGCAGGTGGCAACTTAGCTAAGCTTAAAGGAGAACCATGGACCTCTGGCAAAAGAAAAGGATTCCAGGCCTTGCTGCTCTTCTGATGGCACTTGCAAGGAGAGATGTGCTGCTGAAATTACCAGCATATGTGGTCAGGGAGTATGGAGGATGGATGTGACCTCCCTGAGTGAGAGGGGAGCAGAGCCTGCAGCCTGGAAACTGGGAATGGCTGAGAACTGTCCTCAGTCTTGGGGGAGCAAGGCTCCCTGGGGGGACAGAGAATGGGAGTTGGGGAGGGGAGACACAGCAAACAGCCTGGCTCACTGTGAGCCCTACTGTCCCTAAGATCTGAGGCGTGGTGGGGACAGAGAGACCCCAAGGGGAGGGAGGCATTTTGAGAGACCCCAAGGAGGAGGGAGGCATTTTTTAAGGTGGGAGACCTGGATATCTGGTCTCCAGCAGGGAGAGTAGGGGATGGAGGCAAAAACAGGGTCCTAGAAGATGGCTGGGTGGGGGCAGAGCAGGGGTGAGAGGACACCCCTACTGAGTGGGGGGAGAGAAGAGCCAGAGGTGTTCTAGGGGAGGGCTGGCCGCTGGGGTGGTTGCTGCTTTGCAGCCCCAAGGAGCACGGAAGTTCTCACTGCCTGCCAGGAGGACGGGAGGGGGTGAGCCAAGCTGGAGACGCCCGAGCTGCCAGGGTGCCTGCCGTCCCCACAAGACACTCATTTCTGGGAGGCTCTTGGTAGCTCAGTCTGGGGAATTCCACTAACATTGACTTCCTGGCATGAGAATTTAGCGCCAGGAAACCTTGGTGTTTCCAGACCAATTCTTACACTGCCTTTGGTCAGAAAAGGAGAACCACACATCCTTTTTGCATTGGTCGATTAAAAATAACTCTAATGCTAAATACAGGAGCCATCTCAAGACGTCACTCGGGGTACAGTCCTGAAGTCTCTGGAGTGAGTGTGTGGGTTCTGATCCCAGCTCCACCTGCTCCGACTTGCCGGCTCCTATCCGTGTGATCTCTGGGAAGTCACTTAACCTCTCTGTTCTCTCATCCGTAGAGGGGAATAATGATAGTACTTCCCTCATAGACTTGTGGTAAAGAACAAATAAATTAATGTGTGTAAAGTGCTTAGAACAGGGACAGCATATAGTGGCTCTGTTGGCTCTTACAATCTTGTCCCAATTGTTTTGCTGCTGTTGAGTGGCCCCTGCTCTGTCGGACATTGTCCGAAGGCCTGGAGGTCCTGGGGATGGGAGAGCAGGGCAGAAGCAGACCTGTCCCATGGGAGCCAACAGTGTGCTGATAGAAGACAGGTGTTAAAGAGATAACCACACATGTGGCAAATGTGTAGTGGACGTGAATTTGCAGCCCCAAGGTCAGATGTTTTCTTTACATCAACTTTAATCCCATCCGAGGACCCCTGCAGCTGGGTGGTGGCAAGAGCTCCCTCACCCAAGGTCCTGCAAAGAAACTGACACCTTGGCCATCTGGGATCCGTCCTTAGTCCTCTGTCCACACTGGTCACCCCAAAGTGCCCGCTGTCCAAACTTGTGTAATCTTGGGGGCTCTGCTGGGAGGGCAGGCATCTCCACCTGGGTCCAGAGTCCGTGGGACCATCCTTCACCTGCTTCCTGAAGCTGTCACGTCTAGGGGGCACTAGGGCCCTGACACTCAAGGAAGGCCATACGCAGGCATTTTTCTAGATTGTAGGAATATTCTCATCCCCTCTCCCCTGAGAAGCAAATTCTCCTCTCCTCCTCAGACACAATCCCTTCAAGCAGTCCGTTCCTTCATTCAGCAAATGCATGCCGAGCACCTTCTACATGCATGCTCCCGCTGGAGGCACTGGGAATCCAGCACCATTTACCCTGCTCCAGTAAAGCTTACTTAAGACAGGAGGGAGGGTCAGAAACAATAAACATGGCAATAAGTAAATAGTATATAGAATGTTAGAAGGAGATAACGTGCTAGGAGAAATTTAAAATACACAGGAGGTGAGGATTAGGAGTATGGTGGGGACAGGTTGCAGTGTTAAATAGGGCGTCAGGGTAGACCTCATTAAGAAGGTGACATCTGAGCAAAGACTTGAAGGGGATGAGAGAGTTGACCCAGGATATAACTGAGAGAAGAGGTTTAAGGCAGAGGAAATGCTGTGGTGTCCCTGGTGTGTCTGAGGAACAGCAAGGAAGTCAAATAGCTGAGATGGGGCAAAGGACAGGGAGGTGGCACGTGAAGACCAGTGGCGTTAAGGGAAGGACCTGGCATGACCAGGAAGGGCTCTGTAAGCACGGTAATTTTTGCTGTAAGTGAAAAGGGAGTCACTGAAGGATTTTAAGCAGAAGATGGGCATCCCTGATCACATTTTTAAAGGGTCTCTCAGACCGTTGTATTGAGAATGGATTGCAGGTTAAGGGAGAATCAGGGAGACTGAAAGGTGGGAGGCCTTTGCTTCAGGTTGCAGTAGTAAAGGTGTGTAAAGTGATTCATTTCTGGGTATATTCCGAAGGCAGTACCCATAGGATGTCCTGAGAGAAAACGGAATGTGCCAAAAAGTGAGAGCTCGCAGATGAGTGTGAGGTCTGGGGCCTGCTCACATGGAAGGACAGTTGCCATCAGCTGGAGTGAGAAAGCGGCAGGTGGGGTGTGGGGAGGTGGGGGGTGGAGAGGGGGAGTTTGATCACGTGCATTAGACACCAAGTGGAGATGTTGAGCAGATGGCTAGACTCACAAACCTGGAATTTGGCAGAGAAGACTGGGTTGAAGATCTTGGCTGAGTGAGACCACCAAGGGAGGGAGTGTGATCCAGAAAGGAGGAGCAAGGGCTGAGCCTGGAGCCTTGGGAGAAGGGGGCTCACACAAGGGGCTACTTACTAGGGGAGGGAGGGGTCCCAGGGATCAGGGGGTGACTGCTGGTCTAATGATGGTCAAGGAGAATCCAACAGGAGTGGGCTCAATGAGACCAAGAGGAGAGTCAGCACTTCTTGCAAAAGGCTCCAAGCCTCTTCCCATACGAATCTTGGTTTTTTTTGTTGTTGTTTGTTGTTGTTTTTAAGAGAGAGAGAGAGCGTTGGTGGGGGGGAGGGAGAAAGAGAATCTTAAGCAGGCTCCACCACACTCAGTGCAGAGCCCAACTCGGGGCTCAATCTCATGACCCTGAGATCATGACCTGAGCTGAAATCGGATGCTTAACCAGTTGAGCCACCCAGGCGCCTCTGAATCATGTTTTTAATTTCCTGTATTTTTGTGATGCTTTGATGCCTTGGGGCCTTGTGAACCTAGGGAGGGGTCGCCCCTCCCAGGGTTAGCTAGCTCCTAGAGATAGCAAACAACTTGCCTTGAGCACAACCACCCAATCCTGAGTGCATACCACCACCTGCCTCCTTTTATCAGGCTCCTACAGTCTGGGCCAACACCCCCTGCCTGAAATTAGAATCTACCTATATAGCCCAGAGTCTGCTGACGTTATTCACATGATCCAATCCTAAGCCTCCGCAGCGGCTTACCCTGCCTTGCCTATTCCTTCCTGTGAAAATCACAACAAAGGTTTTTGCCCTTTGCCCTTGCTCCCTCTGCCCCCGACTGACCCTGGTGCTTCTCCATGTGCCCCTGCCTCTCAGGAACTCTGGGTAACACCTTATCTTTCTCATGGCCATCATCTCCTGATCTGTTGGCCTCACCGTACCTAAATAAAACCAAAACCCTGGGTACATTTTAAAACAGCTCTGCTTTCTGCACTGACAGAATCCCCGAGGCAAAGAACCTGGATCCTGGATCCCTGAACAACTCCAGCTTCCAATCCCTCTCCTGCCCTCAGGCCCTCAGTACCTCCGGGGGCCCTGACACTGGACAGATGCCCTTGACTTTGAGAACTTCCTTTCCTCCAAAAAGCCCCATCTCACCTCAGCCCAGGATTCCTTCCCATCACACATTCCCATTAAGGGTTCCCCTCTTGCCAATTGGTTTCTCTTCAGGAATGTGACAGACAAGGTCCTCCCTCAGGGTATTTCTCCAATCTGGGTGGCCAAGGAGAGCAACAAGAGTCTGGGTAAGTGACACTGGGGCTTGTAGAAAAGGCAGCACTTATTCCATGCCTGTGGCTTTAGACTCTTCTGTACCCACAGATTGCTTTGCTTACAAATGATTATTTACAGTTCTGTCCCCTCAACAACTGTGCCACCCTGGGATCCCGGGCCCAAAGCCCTCTGGCTTCTACCACCGAGCTGTGTGGCACTCACTGTCCTGCTCTGGCCGCTCCTTCTCCACTGTTGACAGCATCCTGGGCTGCCTGGCTGGCCACATCGTCCACATGATGGGGGACTCCACGCTTCGGCAGTGGTGGGAGTACCTGCGTGACACCGTGCCCTGTGAGTGACCATGAGGGGAGAGGCCAGGGCTCCTAGGAGAAAGAGAGAAGATCCAGGGCTTTGAGAAGGCAGAGAACATTTCAGGAGAAGGACCTGAAGGATACCTGTGGAAGGACCGGATACCTGGGTTTGGGGCAGAAATAGGGATGGGGAACAGGGTGCCCAGATTACACATAATCTCATCAATTAGGTCGGTTATGGGAGGCTCTAACAGGAGGGGGGATGTGTTTGAAGAACGATGAGTACATAACCTTAGCTAGAAGTGAGGATTTGCCGGAGGCGGGGGGGATACTGGAGGAATAGAGTTGGAATTTAAGAAAAGTACTGTAGGGAAACCAGGGGTTTATCTTGCGACACTGGGGAGACACTGAATGTTTTCAGAGTTTTCAGTTTGTTGGATTGATTGGATTGAAAAAGGAAAGTCCAGAGACCAGTTATAAGACAACTGCAGGTCAGCGTGCAGGCTGGTGAGAGACTAAACCGGCACAGCAGTAAAGGAGCTCTCCTACTGGAGGAGCTGACAGCTTGTTGACTGACTGCTTCTAGAGAGAGGGGGGATGATCAGGTGACTAGGGATAACAGGAAATGAACTCAAAATGGAAGTCACTGGCGTGCCTGACTGGATGTGCGAGCAAGGGACAGCAGTGGGAGAAGATGGTGTATTTACTTTATATTCTTCATACTGGCTTGAAGAGGTGAGGAGGGGTCTTCTGGAGAGCGTGTGCATGAGACCTTTGAACACATAGGATTTTGGAACTGAATTGAGATATCTGAGCTTCAGACAGAATTTCATATTTATTCCCTGGAGGATAAAAGTCAAAAGAAGTGAGTGTCATGCAGGGTCAGTCCCATCTGAGCCTCCAGCTTCTGGGCACAGATTCTACAATATAACGTAACATGGGTTAAGGAATATGCTTGATCGGGGAGTGGGGGAAATGAGAGCTCCAGTTCCAACCAATTTGATGGTTAGGCAACCTCAAGTGACCTCTCAGGGTCACTTTGGGACAGTTCTGCACATGGCAGGTGGAGTAGGTGACTTTCTTAAGCAATAGATGTTTCTAAAGATGAACAGAAGCTCATGACAGAATGTTGGGAAAACCAGATCCTCTGCTGGCTGATTTGGCACCTTCCTGTGAAATAGAAAAAGGTGCCCCCTGCGCCCACAGAGCCCTGAAGCACAAGGTGGGGCAAGCAGGCAGGGACTTTGTGCAAAGAAAGGAGGGGCCTTTTCCTGCAGGTGCGTCTAGCTCTCTATCAAGGCACACAACTGAGTGAACAGACCAGATGTCAGAAGCCTCTGGCCGCCGGCTGGCCACGACGCGCAAGGACATAAACTGGACAGCCTTGACTCTCTAGCCTGGGGCAAGTCTTCATCCAGGGGTGGCCGAAGGGAGCCGATGGATGAATCCGAGTTGAAGTGCTGGGTCAGAAAGAAGACTGCAGAGGGTGACAACATACTGCTAAGAAGGGCGGGGGCATCCAAAGGAACATCAATGAGACAAAATGCTCCAGGGGGCCAGGGAGGCTCAGGACTGAGAATGGGTCTTGGGACTTGGTAACTGGGAGGTCACTGGTGATATTACAGATTAGGGAGAGCACAACCAGCTGATTGGGCCGGAGGCTACTTGTGTCCTAAGAGGAAAATGATGCTAGATCTTTTGTGTTTTTAAATGGGGAAGTACAGTCCTATATTAACCCCTGAGCCTCCTCTTGTCCTCCCCACAGCCCTGAAGCCTGTGGATCTACACGCCACGTATCAGACGGGGCCCCTGATGGCAGTGGAGACCACTCGGGGCATCGTGCTGCACTGGCGGGCCCACGGCTGGCCCCTGCGCTCCCTGCGCACACCAGTGGCCTCCCTGCACTCTGTGGTCCGGGAGCTAGGGGGCCTGGCTGGGGGCCCCCACACAGTGGTGGTGCTGGGCCTGGGCTCCCACTTCACCACCTTTCCCCCATCTGTCTTTGTGCAACGACTCGCGGGGATCAGGGCAGCGGTGGCTGCGCTGCTGGCCCGGGAGCCCCGCACTCTCGTGGTCATCAAGCTGGCCAACACTGGCTACAAGTCCGTGTATGGCAGTGACTGGTTCACCCTCCAGGTGAACCGGCTTCTCCGAGCTGCCTTTGCTGACCTCCGTGTGGCCTTTGTGGACGCCTGGGAGATGACCTCCAGTCTGGCCCTGCCCGACAGGATCCACCCAGGGCGGCTTATCGTCCGCAGTGAAGTCAACTTCTTCCTGTCCTTCATTTGCCCCACTTGAGTGCTTCTGCAGGTCCTGGGCTGTCTGCATGGAGAAGCTGATGGGATGATCAAGCCTGGAAGCCCTTCCCTTCAGCTGCCCTTACCTCTTCTCTTACTTTATTAATGCCCAGGCCATATATCAACCAGCAAGAATTGGGAATGTGTGTCATGGCAGGTGAGGGAAGCCTGGCAGTGGTCCAGCAACATCTATCACATCCGTGCATATAAGGATTGTCATTTTATGTGCCGGAGTCTCCATTTAGAGTGTCAACGAGCCTTGCAAAAATATGAGAGGGATTCTATTTCAGTTCATCAGAGCCATCCTAGTGGGGAGCCCAACTATATATATATAAAGACTTTTATGGATTGATTTATAAAATAAAATATCTCCTGGTTATAAAAGTAATACATGCTTTTTGTAGAAAATTTTAAAAAGTACCAAAAAATTAACAATGAAAATAAAAATCACCTAGAATCCCATGGTTGGGAGATAATCACTGTTAAAATACATATATTTTCAACAATTTCTCAATGCATAAAAAAAAGAAAATCTATCCCTCCTCCTTTTATTTGTTTTATTTACTTGAGATATACATGATGAGTTTATCCTGAGGTTCTAATGACACTAAAGAGGATTTTGGTGTGCCTTGGTCAGTCCAGGTCCTTCGAGAGGCAAGTGTTAAAAAATCTTAAAAAAAAAAAAAAAGAAAGAAAATGTGGTGTATATGAGACAGTCAAGGACCCTGGAAACAAGGCACTCCGGTGGACTCTTACCCTTTTTCTGCAGAGCACGAACCAAGGAGCAAACCCAGACCGCTTCAAACTGATCTGAGATTGGATGGTTGCCAAAATTGACCTTTCACTGACTTCCTTCCTCATTTTAATGCTAAAAAACATGCCCAGAGGTGGAGATTTAACATGCAAATAAAAGTCCAGTGTATGAAGAAGGATGTTCTGTCAACTGCACCTGCATGCCCACTTTCCTGGGATTCCCTGCCCGGATATTCTTGAGCATCATTCCTTTTTCCCACCTCGGCCCCTTGAAAACTTTCCCTGGCTATTGTTTGGAGAGCCAGTCTGACACCTTAGTCATGACTGTGTCTCCCTCCGGTGGCAGCTGCTGTCCCAATAAAGCCTTGCCTGTACCTTTAAATTTGGGGTCCAGCCTCGTTTCTACCATAGCTGGGTCCAAGGACCAGAGTCTGGTAATGAGTCTGGTAATGTATATACACAATGGAATATTAATCAGCCATAAGAAAGAAAGAAATCCTGCCATTTGCAACAATATGGTTGGATTTTGAGGGCATTATGCTTAGTGAAATGCACCAGACAGAGAAAGACAAATGCTAAATGATCTTACTTACATGTGGAATCTGAAAAAACAAACAAACAAACAAACAACAACGAACAAACTCATAGGGAGAACAAAGCGGTGGTTGCCAGAGGTGGGGAGGGGGGCACCATGGGTGGAGGGGGTCAAAAAGTAGAAACTTACAGCTGTAAGATAAATAAGTCCTGGGGATATAATATACATCATGTTGACTCTGGTTCATAATACTGTATTGTATATATGAACACAGTTAAAAGAAGTTCTTAAAAGTTCTAACAGCAAGAAAAAAATTTTTAGCTATGTTGGAGATGGGGGTCAACTAGACTTATTGTGGTGATCATTTCAAAATAATACAAATATCAGATCATTATGTTGTATACCTGAAGCTAATACAATGCTATATGTCAATTATATATATATATATATATTTTTTATGAGACAGAAACAGCGAGAGCAGGAACAGAAGCAGGGGGAGTGGGAGAGGGAGAAGCAGACTTCCTGCTGAGCAGGGAGCCCGATGCGGGACTCGATCCCAGGACTCTGGGATCATGACCTGAGCCGAAGGCAGCCGCTTAACAACTGAGCCACCAGGCGCCCATATTATATTTCAATTAAAAAAATTAAAAGTTTTCTTGGGTTAGTCATGTGATAGACTTTTCCCAATGACCTATTTGTGTTCTTAGACAAAGGAATGTTGTCTAATTTGGCATTGCTGTCAATAGAAAATAAATTATTTGGAAATATAACAAACACTTAGTGATTTTGCTGAAAGAAAAAATAAATTTTACAACATAAATATATAATACTTGAAATTCCACATGTCTTTAAAAGTCCTGCAAATATCGCCACCCCAAAACAGATCATCCAGGCTCATGTAATAATAATCAATACAGTTGTCCTTGTTTTGCTAACTATCATTTGTGTAAAAACACATTTCTCAATTTTGTATTAGGAAGGTATACTTCTCTGGGCAGAGAGATTATTTGGCAGATTATGATAACTTAAATATTTTGACATAAGGCATGGGCTCTGGTAGGGCTCTGGCCCAGGTCTCACAACTGATAGGGGCAAACCCACCATCCGAAAGGAAGGTGACAGGCCACAGTGAACCTGACCACAGCCCTGCAGGGCGCACCCCCGCTGGCCAGAGGGACCCCAGGCGCCCCCACATGACCGCACTTGCCTCGCTCCCTGCCCCCAATCAGGATCCTGTCGCTGCTTCCATTGGCTCAGCACAAGGGGGCATCAGCCCATCAACCCAGGAAGAGCAGGTGGGACCAGCACTCAGGCAGGTGTGGGAGGGGGAATGGGCCCTGCGGTCCAACAGGAGGACTTGTGCCCTGCTTTGCTACAGGAAGCCCAACTCTGAGGGTCGCCGCTGTGCTTTTGGTATCTTCTCCGCCTTTCTTAGAATTGGCTTTCTTATGTAATTCATGAATCAAGCAGCATCCCATCCAGCAAGTAGAGATGCTCCCTCTTCTCTGCCTTCAGAAACAACATTCACCAATATGTATGAAGGAACATTGCCTTTTGCTTGTACCAAATAATAACTTTTCTCCAGAGACCAAAACCCTCCCTGAGAGCCTTCAGAGGGGGCACGACCCTGCTGACACCTTGAGTTTGGACCTCTGGCCTCCAGAACGGTGAGAGAATACACGTCTGCTGTTTCAAACCAAACCACATAAATACCATGGCCGGTGACATGCAGTGACATGAAGTTTTGGGGCTAACATGAACTGCAGCCCCACCTCAGCTGAGATCCACTTGCCAGTTTCCTTGAGGGCACATGCTCAGCTCAGATTACTAAAACCATTTTACAAATAAAGGAAGGAAAAAAAGAGGAAGAGGACTTACGTGTCAATCCTAATTCATCTTAAGGTAGAATTCCGTGAAATGCGCATAAACAAAATCACTTCATGGATTTTTCTTTTGAGTTTGCTAAGGCACCTGATGACCACCTGGGAACCCACAGAGGGAGGTGTGCTGGAGCTGATTGTACATTTTGGGGAATGTTGTGAGCCCTTTTCCAGCCAATAATAACACAGCCATTATTAAAAATTAAGTGTATGCACAACACTATAAATGTACCTAATGCCACTGAACTGTATACTTAAAAAATGGTATAAAATGGTAAATTTTTGTCAGGTAAGCATTATCAATAAAAAAATTATAATCAAGAAAAAAGATAAACTCACAATAAATTATATTTAAAAAGAAGGAAGCTCATCCCTCTCTAATTTTACCACATATTACTATGATCTATGCTCTTGAGGTTATTCATGCTATTGTGTCCTACAGTGGGAAAGACAACTGCTGCTGTGCATTTCTTCTGGACTCAAATTCAGCGACTTCACATTGGGAGTGGGAGTAGTCTGCTCGGGCTGCCATAATGAAGTGCCACAGACCTGGTGGCTTAAACAACAGGAATTTCTGTCAGTTCTGGAATCCAGGAAGTCCAAGATCAAGGTGCTGGCAAGGTAGGTTGCATTCTGAGGTCAGCACTGATGAATGGCCTTTGTAGGAAAGGCCGTGGGAAGAGAGAGAAGGTGGGGGAAGTTAGGCTGCTGGGGGAGCTGGGAAGAAGGACAATCATTTGGGAAAGCACCAAGCTCACAAGGCACACTGAGCATTGTCCAGACCCTAGACCTGCCTGGTGGAGGGAACTGGAGTGAGTGAGGTGATCCCTCTGAGCCTTCGTTTCTTCCTTTGTTGGGTGGGAATAAAATTCCTTTTTCTCACAGGATTGCCCTGAAAAGGAAAGGTAGCAGACAAGGCAGGTCCTCCAAGTCCGTGTCCTTGCCCCAGGGCAGTGGTTCTCAAACTTCAACAGCTTGGAGTGGGGCTGAGACTTTTCCTTTTCACAAGTTCCCACTTGCGGCTGGTCCACACTGTGATATGAGGTACGTGTGTGTGTGCCTGTAGTAGATACGTGTTTAACTTTTTAAGGAATGGCGCACATGAATGCCCCTCTGTACATTCCCACCAGCAGAGTAGGACATTTCCAGTGGCTTCACTTCCTCGCCAACAGTCAGAATGGCTGGTCTTTCAATTTGTGCCGTTTAACAGATACACAATGTGATCTCACTGTGGTTTTCATTCACATTTCCCTAATGACTAATGCTCTTACACATCTTTTCATGTGGTTGTGAACTGTATGTCTTTCTTTGACAAAGTATCTCTTCAAATCTTTAGCTCGTATTTTCAATTGGGATTTTTTTTTCACAAATTTTGAGGGTTCCTTGTATATTTGGGATATAAATCCTTTGTCATTTATGTGATTTGCCAATATTGTCTCCCAGTCTGTAGCTTCTCTTTTCATTTTCTTGATGGTATCTTTTGAAGAACAGATTTCATTTTGAGAGACTCCAATTTGTCAATATTTTCTTTAATGCTTTTGGTATCAAATCTAAGAAATCTGTGCCTAACCCAAAGTCTCAAAGATTTTCTCCTGGTTTTTTTTTTCCTTGACTTAAATAATTTTATGACTTACATTTAGGCTGATGATTCATTTTGAGTTAATTTTTGTAGGTAATGCAAAATATGAATTCAAGTTCATTTTTTTAATCTAAATTTCCAGTTGTTCAAAAGACTGTGATTTCTCCACTGAATTGCCTTTGCATCTTTGTTAGAAATAAATTGACCACGTAATTGTGAGTCTCTTTCTGTACTCCGTTCTGTTCCATTGATCTATTTATCTGTCTTGACACCAATACATCTTGATTACAGTAGCTTTATAGTAAGTCTTAAAGGCAGGTAGTGTAAATCCTCCAATTCTGTTCTTCAATTTCAGTTTTTAGCCATTCTAAGTACTTTGAATTTCTACAGGAATTTTAGAATTGGCTTGCCAATTTCTATAAAATAGCCTACTGGGATTTGGTTGAGATTGTGTTATATCTACATGTTAATTTGGGGAGAATTGACATCTGAGCAGTATTGAACACTATTCATACATACGTATGAAATCTCCATTCATTAATCTTTAATTTCTCTCAGTAATGTTTTATAGTTTTCGTGTTCAGATCTTGCACATCTGTTATATTTATTTCTAAGTATTTCATATTTTGAAGCTATTGTAAGTGGTACCATTTTCATTTGACTTCCATTTTTTGTCATTAGTATATAGAAAAACAATTGATTTTCATGTATTGCTCTTGTATCCTGTGACCGTGCTTAAATCAGGTACAGCTCTAGTAGCTTTTTTTGTCGATTCCATTGGATCTTCTATGTAAACAATCAAGTCATCTGTAAACGAAGGGTTTTTCCTTCTTTCTTTCCAATCTGGATGCCTTTTGACTCAATTCTTATTCTCACAGCGTTTTAATGTATACAGGTGACTGAGTGATGACACAGAGAGGGTAATGACACTGAAGGAAGGTTTTTTAACTTACGTTTCCTGCAGAGAAGGAAAATGCCGTGCCGTAGAGGGCCGGCCACCTGGGGAAGCAGTAGAGGAGGAAGAGGCAAGACCAAGGGGAAGGCACAGACCACACCTTTAGTGTGTTTTCCCCTGGCAAGACAAGCAAGGAAAGGGAAACAGCTTAGGATTGGCTAGTTTGATTAATTCCGGTGGGCTTTGGGTTACAGGTTACAACTGTCTGTCGTTGTCTGGCACCTGGCACAGGGTTGACTCAGGGCAGAGGAAATACTGGCGTGGTAAGTGAGAGTTAGATAAAGGAGGTGGTTTAGAGTATGGGCCCTGGATTGGTTAGTTTGCATAGGAAAGGCATGCTCCTAGGAATGCCCTTTGCTCTATCTAAGAATAGGCTAGCCTTGGGAGGGGCCATCTCTCCCCAGTCAGCCAGGCCACAAGTGCCTGAGCATCAAGAATGCAGAAAATTAAAAAAAAAAAATAGTTAATACAATTGCCCTGTGATAAATGAATGCCAAATACATAAATACAGAATCTAAGAAAACACAGAACACTTTTATTTCTTTGTCTTGCCTTATTGCATGGGCTAGAACCGCCATCATAATAAATGGAGGTAGTGAGAGCAGGTATCTTTGCCTTACTCCTGGTCTTGGGGGGAAAGCAGGAGCAAGGTGAGGTACCATGGAGGGGGAAAGGTAGTGATGGATGTGGCCAATGAGGAAGGGAGAACAGAAACTGAGGAGAACTTGGGAGAAGATCTAGGCGGTATTCACAAAATGTGGTCCACAGCTCATAGCCCTCATTCTGTCTCTGCTCCTGAGCAAGCACTTCTGACCCCTCCCCCATGGCCACCCTCTGGGCTAAAGAGCTGCATTTAGGCTCTGCCCATCTATGAATCATGAAACTCCAGGCCCTTCTCCCACCAGAAGCCCCCTCTGTGAGAGCCACAGCTCAAGGCTGATCAGTGGGCCCTCTCATTGCTGTTGGGAGAAGTGAGGATGAGCAAACCCAGAGAATATACACCATCTGTGAGCAGAAATCACACCTCACAATTCCAGGCATCATGGGGATCCAGCTGGGTCCAGAGGCCTGAACAGGACATGAAATGTTCAGCTTGCATCTAGGAAGACCATATGTGGGAACAGTGGGGCCCAAGGTACCTGGACAGCAGGTACTCTGCCAAAGTTTATCTAGTAAACGTGCGTATTTAGTAAACATGCCATGCTGACCAACAGAATGGGTTGGGACACCCCCTAGTGGGGTCTAGCCCCCTCCTTGGGTGGCCTGGCAAAGAGGAGACTGTCCAGCCAGGTCCCACAGCTAGTGAGACAAGGTGAGAGTGGAACTCAGGTGTCACCCCTCAGAAAGGGCAGGCTACCCTCTAGAGGAGCTATCAAAAAGGCAGTTGGTCCCTTGTCCTGTCTTCTGTTCACTTTCCAGCTGTTACTGATATAAGAAAGACTTTAGGATTTGAAGCCGAGGGCCAAGAAAGAATTCTTGAGACGTCTTTGGTGCAAAAAGGTGATTTTATTAAAACACGGGGATAGGACCCATGGGCAGAAAGAGCTGCACCAGGGTTATGAGGAGTGGCCCATTATATACTTTCAAGTTTGGAGGGCATTAGGGATAGTGTAAGTCTCTAAGGAGTTTTGGAAGCAAGGTTTCCAGGACCTTAAGGGGGCTAGCTATATTGTTGGGAAAAGGTCATTTATTACTGTCTAATAAAACCTTAGTCGTGAGACCCTTCAGATGTATATCAGTGGGCCATATGCTTGGGGGGTGATTGCCACATGCATCTTGGGGGTTTAGAAATAAAGGAAATTTCTGAAGGAATTTTTATATGTTAAAGAAGACTTAAGGATCCTGGGTGGGGGGCGGGGTGTTTGGGGGTAGATTGCCTTTTGCCCTTAGCAAAGTATTAATATCGAGGCAATTGAGTCCCGAGAGGATTGTCACTCTGCCTGTTTCAAGGGCTTGTCGATGGGCTGTAGGTAGTAAGGACATTTAATAATTTTTCTTCTGCCTTAGTTTCCCACATCATTACCATTCGCCCAAGCACCTTCCACAGCCCAGAGGAGTCCATGACATTAAGGCTCAGTTTCTTGACGGTGCTTCAGTTTCCTGTTGGTGAAAATACATCCACCACACAATGTTGTAAAGCCGAAAATGAGGCAGTGGATGTTTAGGGCCTGGTTCAGATAAGGGGATCCCATGAAAATGCAGAACTTCTCTTCTCGAGCCTGGGAGGAAGTGTAAGAAACACAGACACAGGGAAAGGGCAGGGGCTGCCTGGCTGGCCCAGGGAGAAGCGTGGGAGAAAACTATGAGGTTTGAGGAAGAAACAAAAGGAGAAAGGAAGTCAGTCTGCTTGCTGCCACCTCCAGAAGACAAGGTCACTTACTGTGATGAAATCATGCTCTCCCACCCTCACCATCTACTCAGTAAGCCAATGCCAACCTCATCCGGGGGTGGGAGGGAGCCCAGCCTCCTACAACCTGCCCAGGGAGTCACCAAAAGTCCCAGCCCCACTCTCTCACCCCCACCCACCACCAGTCACAGGCTGGCAGTGCCCTCCATTGGAGATGGTCCAGGGACTGTCACCAGGGTGACGCTACTGCTCCGGGCCTTATATCCCCCCTGGTCAAGGAAGGTCTGGATTAGCCAAGGCTCTCACAGCTGGGGAGGGAATCATCTAAGGAGCATTATAAAAATAGAGCCTCCTGGGAGTCACCCCCCAGAGCTCTGCTCTTGGGAGCTGAGGCCCTGAGGTTGTGTGGTGCAACCAGGCGGAAGCATCCAGAAGGAACAGAATGCTCTGTGGACTCAGTGAGGCTGGAGTTTGAGTCTTAGACCTATCACTTGAGAGTCATTCGACCTGGGGCAGGGCTTCTCTGAGCCTTGGTCTCCTCATCTAGAGTGGGGGACAGAAGGACCTGCAGATCCAGTCTTGCATCTTGGGGGTCAAGGCGTGGCCTTCAGAAGGCCCACCCTCACCTCTTAACCCCAGAGAGGGTGTGAGACTGCACAAGAGGAGCTGATCAGGGCGGGGAAGGGGCCTGGAAGGCCTGGGTCCTGCACAGGACTGCTGGGGGCTGCTGAAGGGGAGCCCCTGCTGGGAGGGAGAAGGACCAAGAGCAAGCTAGGAGTCCCTGGTGCTGGGGCTGGAGGTCGAGGGCATCTGACCACCAGTGGATCCCTCCTCCTCCTCTCTAGGGGGCTGTAGCTGGGCAGAGACTCATGGCTGCCTGCCTTCTTGCTGCAAGAGCTGGAGCTGGTCCTGCTGCCGCCCCTTCACCTGGAAGGACAGACAGAGGCCAGGAGACACTCAGAGAGCCAATGAAAAGGAGAGCTAGAGAGACAAACACTGACTCCTAAGGAGGTAGAGGTGCTGGCAGTGGTCAGGAGTCCAGGCAGAAAGGAGAGGCCACACATGGCCAAGGTCAGAACCATGGCCCTCAGCATGAAGATAGAGGCTGGGGGCCTCTGTCGTGGCTCTCTGAGCTCTGACCACAAGGAAGCACTTTTGCAATATAGGAAAAGAAGAAACCAGATTGATAAAGGAAGTGCTGGTTACTCTGGGTGCTGGTGAGTTTGGGGAAGGCTCTCACCCTCCCTTGCTCCTCTGAAGGGGCCTGATCCACGCTCTCCAGGTGCCTCTTGACTCCCCAAGAAGGCACCCCCTAGGGCCTCCCCTGGCCTTGACAGATCTGCTTGTCTTCTCCTCCCCTGGGAAGAGAGTGAGGCAATGGGTCTGTCCCTGCTGCTGTCTCTGCTGCTGTTGCCGACATGTCTGCAGGCTGGTGAGTGTCCGGGACACCCTGGCTCTGCCCCGAGGCCCAGCGAGTCCCCAGGAAGGGCTGAGGCTGGGCAGCTGGAGAAGGGGTCTGCCGGGGTAGCTGGCCAGGCCTCCCAGCCCTAGCAAGCGACGGGCTGGTCCCATAGTGCTAGTCAGCCCCAACCCTTCACCCTCCTCCCTACCCCAAGTCTGGCGAGGGGGACACCCAGGCCAGAGAGCCGGTCCTACCATCTGTCACACTACTGCCCGCGGTGAGGGTGTCAGAAGGTCTGGGGTTATCTTCTTCATCTCTCCCAGTGGCTTCAAAGTCTCTCCTCTCCCCCGTCCTGCAGGTAGCTCAGACGAATGTGATTTATATCCTGACTATGGGATCGAGCAACCAAATCACCTCTCAGCCCCCGTGGGTGGCTCCGTCCATATCAATTTCTCCTTCTATTACTGCTGGCAGTTAGCCAACGATCCCAGAGTGAGTGTAGCCTTGAGACGGGAACGCTTCCATGGGGAGGTCATCTACAACAGTACTGGGCCTTTCATCCATGAGGAGTACAAGAACCGCATCTGCCTGAACTTGCCAAAGGGTCAGAAGTTTGGCTCCCTGCAGATATCGAACCTGCGGAAGGAGGATGAGCATATATACTTTTGCCGGGTCCAAGTGGAAACACTAAGAGACGGCACAAAGTTGTGGCAGTCCCTCCAGGGGACCAGACTCACCATCACCCACGGTGAGTCCAGCTGCCCCGGCAGCCACCACGCCCACCCTGCTGAGGCTCTTAAAGACCACGGTGCCCTTGTCCCCCAGGCCTGGCCCAGGCCCCAATCTTCCTGCTCGCCCCTTCTCTCAGACTCCTCTCCCCATACTCACCCCCTCCCTAGGCCTCTGCCAACTTTACTCTTTCTCCTCCATCTCCCCAGGCCTGGGTTGCCCTCCTTGACCATCCCCCTCATTGCCCCCTCCGGATCCAGGCCCCCCCAGGCCCCGGCCTCAGCACCTCCTGGGCTTCCCAGTTATCCTCCCTTCTTGCCCCAAGCTGGGGCTCCAGCCCTGCCTCCCTGCCCTCCCCCCATGCTGTCCAGGTGGACTTGACTTCTTCAGGATGTGGGCTGCCTTCCCTTTGTCATGTGTCCGTGTGTGCAGCCCCAGCCAGCCCCGAGTCTTGCGTCTCCCCACAGCCATGGGCTCAGCCCAGCACACACAGCAGGTACCCAATGATGACCGAGAGCCCCGGTCCCCTGGCAACACCCCATTACCTGTTTTCCCAAAACCCCCACTTCCTCTCCTGCTCTGCTCCTCGAAACCCGGCCCACAATGCTCCCCGCCCCAGCCCCAGCCCCAGCCCTCCTCTCCTTTCCCATCTCCCTCTTCCCCGCCTCTGTCCTCTTTACCCTCCTTGCCCCCCCATCCCTAGTCCCCACCTCTGCCTGTATTGTCCCCACTGTCCACTCTGATCTCACTGCTCCGTGCTGGCCCTTGAGAGGCACGTCTGCAGCAGAAATACGGCAGCTCCCGCTTACTGTGCACTGTGTAGGGTTGAACAACTTGGTATGCATCGCCCTAGTTAACCTTCCCCACGACCCCACAGTAACAGTAAGTACTGCTGTCGTCTTCCTGTTAGAGATATATCGGGACCCTGAGGCTCCAAGATCCTAAACACTGACCTGCCCAAAGCCACAGTCTGGTGCAGGCAGGACTTGAACTCAGTTTAAGCCCAGAGCCTCCACTCTTAACCAGTAGTTGCTCAGCCTCACCAGCTGACCTGATCATATCGTTGTCTTGACCTATTGTTCACCCAATAATGGGATGTGTTGCATTAATAGATCTTCCCATGTTACTCAGCAGGCCGTGGGAACTTGAACCTAGGTTTGTCCCCAGAGCAGTGTGGGGAGAGCGTCTCTCTGAGGAGCAGGGACTGGAGGGTGTATTATCTGTAGACAATTCCTTAAAAACTAAAAATCGTAGGTTTCCTTTTTATAATCACTTGCGCTGCCAATTCTGAGCAATGCATCACTGTTCCTGGTGGGAAGCACACTCTCTGTGTCCCCACCCTTGGTAACCACTGCCCCGTAGGACCACCGTGCTGGTTTTAGAGCAAATAGACAGTGGTTCACAACCTGAATTAGGCAAGACAGCCTTGGATTTATATTTCGGGCACCTCTTCCATCTTCCCTTAAATGGCCCTTTTTGGGAGATTTTGGCTCTCCTCAGACCCCTCTTCCTCCTTTCCTAATCCTCCTAACTTTTCTCATTTCTCAGTTTCAGTCACATTTACTATGAGTTTTTCATCAATAAATTAATTTTTTCAATTAATACAATTAATTGGATATTCATACTGAGATTAAAAAAAAAATACAGGAAAGTAATAAAAAGAAATGTGTTTACCCAAGATAAGTACACCATGCAAAGACATCACCCCAAAGGAATGTTTGCAGCTAATAGAACTGATAAGTTTGTGGTTGGCTTAATAATGCTTTTTACATAGAGATGTTTTCCTTTTGTAGCCAAATCTCCCTATAGTCTCCTTTTTAAATTCCTCTTATTTTACAGCCCCAAATCCTGTATCCCACTAGGGGCTGAAAATATTTTAATTTCTTCTGATTTTTGTATGCTTTCTTTTGACAGTAAAACTCATTAATGTAGTGAGGATTTCTTTTGGTATATCGTCTGAGGTAAAGGACTAATTTGATCTTTACACCAAGAAACAAATCAATCGTTCCAACTGCATTCATGGAATTTTTTTTCTCTTCTCCATTGACTCATAGGCCTGGCCTTTTTGTAGGATAGCACCCACTTCTGGTCTGTCAGCTCTATTTCCCTGTTCTGTCTTTGCTCTTTTTTTTTTTTTTTTAAAGATTTTATTTATTCATTTGACAGAGAGAGAGACAGCGAGAGAGGGAACACAAGCAGGGGGAGTGGGAGAGGGAGAAGCAGGCTTCCCGCTGAGCAGGGAGCCCAATGCGGGGCTCGATCCCAGGACCCTGGGATCGTGACCTGAGCCAAAGGCAGACACTTAACCGATTGAGCCACCCAGGCGCCCCTCACCTATGGGTATTTTTTAAATCAGAATTGCATTAAACCTATAAAGCAGTTGATAGAATGGAAATCAGTGTAATGTCCAATCTTCCCACCCAGGAATGGCCCCTAATTTATATACCTCAGTAACCTTGGGAGTGTTCTTCTAAAGACCATGTAAATATCTCTCAAGATGCTTTCCTCTAAATCCCTTATTTTTGTTTTTAATATGCAACATTATTTTTTTAAGATGTATATATTTACCTTAGAGAGAGAGAGCTGGGGGAGAGGGACAGAAAGAGAGGGAGGGAGAATACTAAGCAGACTCCGGAGCTGAGCATGGACCCCAAAATTGGGCTTGATGCCATGACCCCGAGATCACGACCTGAGCCGAAACCAAGAGTCAGACACCTAACTGACTGTGTCACCCAGGCACCCCTGCAACATTATTTTTTGGATGTTTATTTTTTATAATTTTCACTAGAAAATATTGCAGAAATTCGGGCCAAATGGTGGGTTATGTGCACGTTTACCTCCCCTTCCTAGCAAACCCTACTAAAATGACAGCAAAGGGAATTTTTTAAGACAAAAACCACAAGGACACGGGGCGCCTGGGTGGCTCGGTCGTTAAGTGTTTGCCTTCGGCTCAGGTCATGGTCTCAGGGTCCTGGGATCAAGTCCTGCATCGGGCTTCCTGGTCTGCGGGAAGCCTGCTTCTCCCTCTCCCACCCCCCCTGCTGTGTTCCCTCTCTTGCTGTCTCTCTCTCTCTGTCAAAAAATAAATAAAATCTTAAAAAAAAAAAAATAACACCACAAGGACAAAAAATATGTGAGTCCTGTGGTCAAATACAATCTTTGGGAAGCTGGAAACACATAGACTAATGTACCTGGCCTAGGAGACCAGGGAAGCTTAGCTCTACTGCCTAAGTAATGAGGGCTTTTCATTACTTAAGCAGTGGGGAGACCCAGAAGAAAGGCGATTTTTAAATTGCCAAACCCCTTGATGGTTCAGGAAGGGTGACCCCAGAACCCCTGACAGTGGGAGTGAAAGGGGGTCAGAGAGCTGGGGGACTGGGTAAGAATTTAAAAAGCAGGGAAACCTCTTTGCCCCCTCCCCACCCAGCAGAGACTGGAGATTTGCTTTCCAGAAAGCATGGACCAGAGGGACTCTGGGGGCAGTACCCCAGGCATACTAGGGGCAAGGGTTCAGTCCTTAAAACTGGAGATTTGGTGAACTGATGAGACCCTAAATGCCTTGCCCCCCTTAGATGCCTCCCAGGATTCAGGCAACCCAGCTGGTATCCCCCACCCTACCAAGGAAAGAAATCAGGAGATTCTTCTCTGAGAAATTTATCTGATGGGCCCCAAAAGGATCTAGATCCTAACAGATCCTACAGCTCACTAGCTGACAAGCACTTTCTCCCAGATCACACACACAGCTTCCAGTCAGCGTGGCTTTCTGCACACTGGCCGCCAAGGGGACAAGGACATGGGGTCTCAGCCTCACACAGAATCCTCCAGCCCCAAAGATTGACCCCTCGCCTCTGCTGTGCCTGGGATGCCTGAGGCTAGAAATTTAGTGATCCCTATTTGTCGGCCATGAAATGAGGTTCTGAGGTCACACCACTGATGGGAGGTAGAGTCAGCATTTAAGCTGGGTGATGTGGATTCATTACCCCCTCCCTGTGTGAGAGCTTCAGAGAGTTGCTCCCTACCCCCAGTATTCCCCAAACTAGGGAACAAGGTGACAAGTTTCATCCAGAAACTTCCAGTCCTCCAGGGGAGAATCTGCTAAATTCTCATGTCTTCTCAGCTGCCAAGAGGACCACCGAGGGCCCCACCACCACTGCTCCCACCACCACTGGCCTCAGTGTCTTGGAAGGCCCTGGGAGCTCAGCGTCTTCACCCCTGAGTGTGGGAGCTGTGGTCATAGTGGCACTGCCTGGTGTTGTGATCAAAACTACAATTTTGGGACTGATACTCTACCTCAGGTGGAAGAGAAGCAAAAGTAAGTGGTTCTGGGCCACACCCCCCACCAAGCTTCCCAACTGTGTTTCTCAGAACCACCAGCATCAGAATGATCCCAGATGCTGGTTAAAAAATACAGATCCCTGCTGGGCTTGAAGTCTGGGCTTGGGAATCTGCATTTTTAAAGGTCTCATCAAGTGGTGTCTGTGTGTGATCAAGTTTGAGAACCACTGCTCCAGACCAATCCCTCTCCACAAATTTGATCATTTTCTAGTTTTTGTCTTTTGACTTAATCATTTCTCATCAAGCCTCACCTTTTGGTTCATTTGGAGGGGAGGGTCAGCCCTGGGAAGAGTAAGGCAAGAACAGAAGGGACAGGAAGTTGGCTCAGCTCAGCAAGCTTTGGTTGAGGGCCTATTTTCCAGGGTCTGGCTTGTAATTGGAGATTACAGACGTAAATAAAGCATAGGTCCTGCTTTCAAGGAACTCAGTCGTGGAGGGAGGGAAGAGGGAGTGACTGCCTCATTTGAAAGAGCTGTGGTAGGTTGGAAGAAAGGAGGGGAATCAGGGAGGACTTCCCATAGGAAGTGACCCTGCAAAAAGTCTCAAAGAATATAAGAGAATTGGCCAGGCAAACGGTGAGGGTGGTGAGTAGGTGACTGTCCACGCAGGTGCAGGAAATCAGTGCAGGAACTCTAAGTAGCTCAGTGCTGTTGGGGAGGCTGGAGATGGGAGAAGAGAAGCTTGTAAATGACACCCAAGAGCTTCTGATCCCAGAGGCAACCTCAGCTCTGCATTACAGATACATCAGTCTGTGGGAGGGGCCAGAGGTGGGCCAGGCGGGGCCAGTCTAATGCGGTGGCGGTGGATGGAGGGAGAGAGCCAGATCCTGGAACAGTTTAAGAAGGAAAACCAGTATGACTTGGTGATTGGACTGGTGTAGAGGCGAGGGAGTGGAAGAACTTGGGTGAGTGAGTCCATGGTGAACCACCAAGCAAATTAGAGAACACAGAAGGTCAAAGACCATGTTTGGGGGAGAACGATGGTTCTCTAGTTTGGGATATGTTAGAGATGCCTGTGTGGCATCTGAGTAGAGATGTTCATCAGAAATGTGGATGTATGCACTTATAGCTCAAGAGGACAGGGCTAGAGGCATTCATTATTTAGACCCCAACACGCTCCAATATTGATTTGAAATTCCTCTGAAGAAAATTTTCAGTGAGAGGAGATTAGCCCCATCAGACATTAAAGCACAGAGGTGAAGAGCACAGAGTCTGGACTGCCTGCAGTCAAATCCTGGCCGAGTAAACTCTGGTGCAATGATACTATTACTCTGTGCCTCAACTCACTCCTCAGGAAAATGAGAAGAGTAATAATACTTACCCTGGGGGTTGTCATGACAATTAAATGTAACACATTGAGACTAGATCCTGGCACGGAATAAGGACCACATGAGCATTAGCACCTGCAAGTATTAAGCTGTAATAATTAAAATGATTCGATGCTGGGGCGCCTGGGTGGCTCAGTTGTTGGGCGTCTGCTTCTCCCTCTCCCACTCCCTCAGCTTGTGTTCGCTCTCTCACTGTGTCTCTCTCTGTCAAATAAATAAATAAAATCTTAAAAAAAAATGATTCGATGCTGTCATATTGAAACACAGATGAACCAATATATGAAAAGAGAAAAGCCTGAATATAGGCAGGATGAAACAGATCAAAATACATTCAGGAATTTAGTAGGTTAATAAGTAGCATTTCTAATCAATGGGGAAAGAGGAGTCATTCAACACATGGTGCTGGAACAATTGAGCAGCCATCTGAGAAAATAATGTGATCTCATAATTTGCACCAAAATAAATTCCACAGAGATCAAAGAGTTAAATGAGGGGGAAAATAACCCTAGTACTAGAGGAAAGCTTGTGAGACCATCTTATATCCATGGAGTGGAGATGGCCTCCCTAAGTATGACATAAAACCTAAAAGCCATGAATAAAAATATTGATAATGATATACAAATTGTTTCTAATTCTGCAGAGGAAAAATCACAGCGGTTGTCTCTAGAGTGAGGATGAGGGTCGGAGATGAAGAGCTGTGATAGTCACTGAGGGAATGGAAGATGGTATTTCAGGATTCCACCCAGATGAGAAGCCAGCGCTCTGTAAAAGCATCTCTGCCCATGATCGTGTTTCCCCCTGCAGTATTCAACCATGCAGGTTTAGAAACTTCTAGAACTTGTTGGTTAGAAGTTATGTTCCTCTGCTGGCACCAGAGACCAAAAGTAACAGGGTTTACGTAAGAGTTTCTTGTTTCCCCTCATATAAAAGGATGAGGAGGCGGATGGCAGAGGCCACTGTCCTCAGGCACTCAGGCTTCCATCTTCTTGCTCACTGTCCTGGCTACTGGCTTCTACCCTGAAGGTTGCCTCATGATCCAAGATGGCTGCTCAGACTCCAGCCATTATTTCTGAATCCAGGCAGGAAACAGGAGGAAGGAAGAAGGACAAAAAGACCACAACTTCCCCTTGAATCGTATTGGTGAGGATGTAGTCATATGTCCCACATCTATCAGGAGGGGAGGACACTGCCGCCCCAAATCAAATCAAGGTTCTGTAACTGAGTAAGAAGAAATGAATGGATATTGGGTAAGCAAATAGCACCCCCACCATAGGCCACAGCCAGAATTAAAGATGTGTCAGCTAAGTGTGGCATAAGGACAGGGGAACAGGAGAGTTCAAGGAGCTCGTGAGAGGGGAGTGGAGAGTAGAGGATCAGCGGGGAGCTTGGACAGCCCGAAAGAAAGTGGATTATTAAGGCACGAGAGTTCATGGGGTTAACGCACAGGTATAGCAAGCAGGATGATGGTTAAGAGAAAGCTGGAAAGAAAGAAAGTTGTAGCATAAAAGTGATGCTGGCATTTATTATTTCAGAGTTCTCAGTCCCAGAGATTAAAAAAAAAAAAAAAAAAGTCCAGGGTATGGTGGAGTAGAGGGCCCTGCCGTTTGGGGGACATAGGAGTCCTGTGTGTTCAGAGGTTTGTCTCCATGCATGACAGGACTTCCCAGGATGGTGTTAGGTGGTGGAGGGGATGGCTGTGAAGCAGGGGCCAATCCTTGGGAAATGCCACAGAGAAATTCGGGAGGACAGGAGGGAAGAGGGTGGTGGGGGGACTGGCGGGTTTCAGTGGCAGAGGGTGGAGGGGAACGGGCTGCAGCTCAGACCCAGGTCCCCGCCATGAGGTTCACAAGGCAGGAGAGAAATAGCCACCACTCCCCTTCCACTGTCTCACCCCCTTCTCCTTCCTTCTTGCCAGAATGAAGCCCAGGACAGCAGCAGCATCCTCTATACCTCCCTCACTCTCTCTAGCTCCTCATCACCGGCAGCATCTCCCTGCATCCCTCCCAAGGAGAGCCCCCAGGAGGAGACCCTATATTCTCTCATAAAGGCCTGATGAGTGGGACTGAAGGACGACCTCCTTAGACTAAGCTGCCCAGCGGGTCACAGCTTCTGATAATAACCCCGGCCAGACACAGAAGACTCAGAAGTCAGCAGGTGTGGAAATCCACCAAGGACTGCAGAAAAACAGAGCCATCTGCTCCAACTCCCTCTCCGCCTTCCCAGCCCTTGCCCACAAGAATAAAAGTACCTAGAATTTGCCCCAAGGCATCTAAGGAGAAAACTGATGGCACCTTCCACTTCTGTCTTTTCCTTCTCGCCAAAAATGAACTATAATAAAGAGCTCACACCCGAGATCCCTCCCCCAGTCCTGGAGTTCGGTGACTGCCTTGGGGCGGGGAACATTAAACCCCGAACGCTGGTAGTCAGCCCAGAACCCAGGGTCTGCCCCTCCTCTACCCATTCTCCTTCCCCTCCGATCAGAACGAGCATGTGTCAAGTGCACCACCTCATTTAAGCATCTCCAACAATCTAAGCCGGGACTGGACGCACTCACCCCCCGGATGGCCTTCTCCCAGGACTCGGGTGTCCCCGCCTTCCCAGATCCCTATACTGTGCCGGCCTTCCATGGAAACAGGGACCTGCCACAGGGAGCAGAGGGGAGGGAGGGAAGCTGAAGGGAAGCATGTGGTTAGAGACGAACTACGGAAAGCCGTAACCTGTTTTATTAACACGGAAACTGCACAGCTGGGACTTCAGCCAGGTGACTTGTAGCTGGTGAACAAACCCCACACTTAACAGCCTCTCAGGGACCCTCTGAGGGGCTCTCCCTGCTGCTGGCAGGGAAGGGGGTGAGAGAGCAGCAGGGAGGCAGGTGCACACAGCTATTCCTCGAAGAAGGCCAAGGTGAACTCCCCAGGGTCATCTCCACACCGCGGCCCCTCCAGCTGCTCCGGCTTTTTTCCAGCATCTTCCAGGAGTTGCTCCAGGTCCAGGTCACTGGAGGCGCCATCGTCAGGGGGGACAGTTCCAGCCTTCTTTCCCCGCCCAGGGGACAGACCCCACGATGAGGGGTCAGGCCCTTGGGCACCATTCTAGCTTCTTTGTCCTCAGACAAGCTGGTTCCTGTGGCCTTGTTTTGGGGAGCTTCTTGTTATCCAGTCTGTTATGTTTTTCTTCCTCCTACAGCTTTGACACATCAGCTCTCATCCCACCCTGGGATCCGGGCCCCAAAGCCCCCTGGCAAGACACCTGGAGCTTCCTGTAGGAAAAGGTGAACAGGGAGGGCTTTGAGTAGTACCCTTGTGTTTGCAGAGTGGACAAGATACTGGAACTTCTCCAAGGCTGGGCAGGGACTGAAGTCCTGGGCAAGGAGCCAGAGCTGGGCCACAGGTAACAGATGCCCAGAGAAATCAGGAAAATAGCATGTGTTTATTACATGGCGTTCACAGACAAAATACCAAGCTCTGAAGCATTCATAGAAGCATTTTTCTTAGTTTCTGCTCTCAAGGGGCACAGTGGGGAGGGGACATTTCCAGAAATAATGACCAACACCAGTCATACCTACTGCTAAGTGAATAATACAGAGAATGCATTACAAGAGTTTAAAGTAGGGGTGGAAAATTCAGAGGAGGCTTTTCTGTAGGAGATGAGCTGAATTGAGCCTGGATGATTGGGATGGTACAGAAAAGGGAGGACAGCAGGAGAGCAGGCCTGTGGGAGAAGGAAGCAGGCGAGTCTGGCAGGCAGCAGGCAGTCCCAGCAGAGCCGAAACAGTTTGTCTTAGGACTGGGAAAGTTTGTGTTATTTGTAGGCAATGTGGAGCCCCTGAATATTTGTGAGTAGAAGCATCTAACCATATGGGTCAAGTTTTCCCAAGAGGTTACACAAAAGGGAAGCTGGAAAAAACTTCTAAAAGTACAATCATTCTGGGCCCCACCCTCTAAGGCTGCTTTCCCACAGTTCCTGTGGCCTTTCTAATGGGTCATTTCCACCAGTGTTTGTATCCACCCAGGACTCCTCTTGTTGCGACTGAAAGCAGAAAGCAGCTTAGGCAGCAAAGTGGGGGCTTAGCCCAGGTGACTGAAGGAAGAATGCAGGGATGGGTCTGGCTTTCAGAGTGCAAACTTGTCTGTCTCAGGATCTGTTTCTCTTAACTGCTCATTTCTGCCCCCTACTGTTCAGCTTCAGCCTCAGCCTCCACTTGACCCCAGAGCCCATGGGCTCTTCCCACAAGGTGGCAAATAACTTCTCTCACGTCAGTTTTTAAAGTTTTTATTTAAATTCCAGTTAGCTAACATACAGGGTAGTATTGGTTTCAGGTGTGCACATCGTGATATATGTGACTATAGTGATTCCACACTTTCGTACATCTCCCATGTCAGTCTTTCAGGAAAGAACTAGACTTTTTCCCACTAGCTCCAACAAAACCCCTAAGATGGCCAAGCCTTGACTAGCTTAGGTGACCTGCCCATCCTGGAGACAATCAGTGTGGCCAAAGAGATGGGTTGCTCTAGATGACTAGACCTGAGTCGTGGGCAGAGGACCATATTCTGGAAAGTAAGTCAGGACTGGAGTTTTTATTTGTACAAGTTGAAAGTGCATAGTTCTAAATAACCCCCATCCACTCCTTTTTCATCCTCCCTACAGCCCTGAAGCTGTTGGATCTACACTCCACATATCAGATGGGGCCCCTGATGGCCCCGGAGACCACTCAGGGCACAGTGCTGCATTGGTGGGCCCACAGCTGGCCCCTGTACTCTCTCCACACACCAGTAACCTCCCAGCACTCTGTGGTCCAGAAGCTAGAAAACCTGGCCAAGGGTAGTTCTGAGGCTGGGTCCCCATATTGCCACCTTCACTCCATTTATCTTTATCTGGTGACTGGCAGGGATCTGGGCAGCTGTGGCTGAACTGTTGGCCCGGAACTCTGCACTCTGTGGTCATCAAACTGGCCAACACCAACTACAAGTCTGTGCGTGGCAGCTACTGGTTCACCCTCTAGGTGAACCGGTTCCTCTGAGCTGCCTTTGGTGGACACCAGGGAAATAACCCCCAGTCAGGCCCTGCCCCATGGCATCCACCCAGGGTGGCTCATCATCTGCAACAAAGTGGACTTGCTCCTTTCCTTCATCTGCCACACCTGAGTGCTTCTGCGGGTCCTGGGACTGTGTGGATGGAGGGCCTGGGACACAGTTGTGAAGAGGACCAGTGCCATAATAGGATTTCTAGGATAAGAGCAGGTGCCACTGACTTCTCTTGCCTGGAAGACCACAATAGCTTCCTAACCAGTCCAGCTGATTCTATTCTTGCCCCACTCTGACCACTTCTCCTCTCAGAACAAGAGCAGTTACTTTAAATAAGACCAAGTCATTAGCCTCCTCAGAAGCCAAAGCCTTCCATCTCAGTATAAATCCAAACCCCTAACTGTGGTCCATGATGGCCTGGCCGAACTCTGCATCCTCATTTGTTGTCACTCTCCTCTGGCACTCTGTAGTCCAACCCCATGCTCTTCTTGCTGCTCAAGCAGGTCAAGCCATCCTGCCTCAGGACCTTTGTACCTGCTGTTCCTGTGCCTGGAATGCACATCTGCCAGATCCTCATATGGTTGGCTTTCTTCCCATTCAGTTCCCTGATTAAAAATTATCTCCTCAGAGGCTTTCCCTGACCACCTTAAATAAAAGAGGCCATCTTCCCATCCAGGCACTCTACCCCCATCTTTCCCTCCTTTTCTTTCATATCACTAAACACAATCTGTAATTATTTGGTTTACTATTATTAGTTGTCTTTCTGTCTCTGTAGACTGTAATCTCCATAAGGAACAGGGAGTTTGTCTAGCTTGCTCACTGTTGCATCCCCTTGAGCTAGGGCAGTGCTTGAATCATTGCAGGTGTTAAATATTCCTCAAACGAACAGATGGATGAAAGTCAGATAACTAAGGTGTTACTTCTATGCCCTGCACCTTCTCTCAGCAAGCCTCCATCTTATGAGAAATAAGCAATTGGCCAAAGTACCCCCCTGTTGCAGTTGCTAATTACCAAATCTGCATGATTATCACTATTAAGGATTCACATTTACATTAGGGCTTTATGATTTTCTATGCAGTTTCCTATTTTTATTTTGGACGACCCTCCCAGGAACATTCTCCCATTTTACGGGGGCCCCAAGAGGTGGCACACGGCTGAGCCAGTCCTTGGTCCTAGTTTGGTTGCAGAACCAGTGATATAGATGACTGTCCTCGCTGGAAAACCAGCCTCTTGCAAGGGCTGGAAGCGATCACCCCTGACTCCTCTGACTCGGCTGACAGGGCGGTTCCTCTGGTCTTCTGGACGTCAGTTCCCTGGCTGAGGGGCTTCCCTGACCACCCTAAAGGGGGCTCCGTGACCAGGCACGACCACGTCCGCAGTGGCTAGGACCCTCTTCCGGCTCCTCTCCTGGGCCACCGGGTCTTCGCTCAGCGCTTGCCATGAGTCTTCGTCTCCGTTGCGTTCAAACACATCGCCCACCACCACCACGGTGCCCAGGGCCGTGCCCGCCACCACCACGCTCACGTCCCGCTGGCCCCCATGGCCCGGCGTGGCCCACACCTCGAGCCCCGGGCCCAGCTGCAGGGGCCGCTCCTCACCTAGCCCGTGGGGGAGGTAGCGGCCCCCGGGGAGGCAGAAGTCGTGGGAGACCAGCAAAGCCGCCCCGGGAAAAAGCCCCAGGTTCCCGATGTGATCCGAGTGTCCGTGGGTGCCCACCACCAGAGTCACGTCTCCGGGGGCCACGCCCTGCGCCGCCAGGGCCCCCAGGAGCGCCTCCCGAGCCCAGGGGCCCCCAGTGTCCACGAGGATGGGGCCACGGGCCACCTCCTCCAGGGCGGTCTTCGCCCCGCCGCCCTCGGGCGGGGACTCTCGGGTGCCGGAGGCTGAGCCCCAGGCCTGAGGCAGCACAAGCGTCACGGAGCCGTCGGCGCGTACCGCATCGTCGACCCCCTCGGGCTCCGCGTAGCCCTGCAGCAGGACCACCACGGAGTAAGGGTCGCCGCTCACTAGCAGAGGCGGCTCCCCGGGCAGCGGCTCGGTCCGCACCAGAGCGCTCATGGCAGGATCGGGACGGCTGGGGAAGGGAAATGGGGATGTGGGCGACTGTCCAGTCCCTTCGGGTTCCCACGTGCGCCCTGCCTCCTCCAAAGTAGCACCTTCCAAGTCTGCTCTTTGCCACCCCCTTCGCGCCCTTAAGATGGTATCGCCCCAACGCCCTTCCGCAGATGGTATCGTCCAAGCTGCCCTGAGCCTGAACCCGCCAGTCCCTCAGTGTCTTCGGCCGTCGCCACAGTTCTCATGCGGTAGGTCCTCACCCATCATGCCCCAAAGGATATCCTCTTTATTTCCCTCATTCTAACCGAGGCGCTCCCCGCCTTGGACCTAGTTTCACCGCTTCTCCTAATTCTGGCCTCACTCCGTAGTTGGAGCGGCCCTCGGAAAAGCGCGCGAGATTTTGTCCTCTGCGAGCTCCCGTAAGCCCGGGGTATGGTGGCCGAGCCGAACGCTGATTTTTAATTCCGGTGCATTCTCCCGCACGCGCCGCGAGGGCTTGCACAGACCCGCGCCTAGATGTTTATCAGCCGGGGGACCCCTGCCAGCCTCCCTGGACTGCAAATTGCAAAGCACCATTAGCTTCTAACAGCCGGCGACCAACGGCTCTATTCTCTGGGCGCTGCTATATCGGCCAGGTATGATGTGTGCAGGACAGTTGTTTGAAACTACGGGCCCAGGTGATATTTAAAAAAATTTTTTACTAGCGCTGTAGAAAATTTGGCACCTGTGAAATTACATGGTGGGCCCTCGGTGAAATTAGTATGAAGTAGACTAAATATCTACCCCACCTAACTTATCAACATCGCCGCATCCTCATAGTGTCCCCTTCTTGTTCAGTTTGTTGGCTTGTAGCCTGGACTCAGGCAATGTGTATAGGTCATAGAGAATGTCCACGCTGGCTTCTTCTTGTAAGGGTCTAGAAACAGACCCCGAGGGCAGAGTGCCTTTCCCGAGACCCACAGCTCCAATGCCTTCACTGACCTCTGGGTCGGGTGGGGAGTAGGAGAGAGATTTAAAGGGGAAAGCCTTCAATACTGTCACCACACACACACCTGCCAATTAAGGGGCCAGATGGCAGGCAGAGGACTCATCTGTTGGAGCAGGCCTTCCGCCTACTGCTCCCACCTTTGTCCCCATAGCCATGCCATGCTGCACCACCAGGATCCTGCCCGAGACCAGACAGGAGAGAACAGCTACAAGCTCGCTCACGCATACACACACACCCTTATGTGGAGCAGGGAGAGCTCAGACTTCAGAGGGTTCTTCTCCATGACTCCTGCCCCTTCCTGGGGGCTCAAAGGCAAGAGTCAAAGGTCCTCTGGGTCATGCTTGGAGTGCCCTGGTGTGTTGATCATCTCTTCCTCCTCTTCCTCTTCTTCCTCCTCCTCCTGATCTTGCTCCTCCTCCCCTTCTGTCTTCTCTTGCCCATCCGTGATCTTCTCCTTTCCGGTCCAGGTTTCCTGTAGACACGCTAGGTTGGGTGATAGAAAACAATTTAGATATTAATCTGGGGGTAGAGGAGGTTGGGGCCTGGCAGGAAAGGGGCCAGCCCCACACACTTACCAGTCTCAGCAGGGGGGAGCACATGACCTTCACAGAGAAAATGCTGTAGGGGCTGCTCCTGATGATGGAAGTACCAGTCTCCCACGACATCTTCAAACTCCTCCAGCATCGTCTCACACTGATCAAGTGGAAGGGTCAGAAAGGAATCTACTCTGCTGGGCTTTGGAAACGCTCCTCTCTGCTCTTCACTCCTGTCTGCCCACCCCATCCTAAAGAGCAGGTAGCCAGGAGGCTAAACTTGGCGTACGAGATGGTAATCCTCATTCATTCAACAAACATTTACTAAAACCTATTCTGCCAAGTAGGCTATTAAACTCTTATGTCTCAACTCCTTGCCTATAAAATGGGAAATGGTAACAGTACCTACCACATGAAGTTGTTGTGAGGGTAAAATGGGGCAGCAGCTGGAAAGTATGTGGGCCTGAATCTGGCACATAGTAGGTGCTCAATATGTGGTAGTAGATATTATCAGCCTCCATTATTACTCCTTGATATGCTCCTGGGCCCACTTCAATCAATGACAGAGTCTTCACTCTGCCCCCTTCTCCTGCTCAGAGGCAGAATTCCCGAGTATCTAGGTCTCCCCTCAGGTTCCCTTCTCATTGCCCCAGGCAGTGCAGTATCCTGTCCTACCTGCTTCTTGAGGAACGTGACTTCCACGCTGGGCTCGTCCCATAGCTCCAGAGGGATCCCCAGATCCACCTTCACCCCCTTCTGCACCAGACCTTTCAGCGTTGCCATGGTCTGACTCTGACCCTGAGAGATAGGAATTTGGGATCAGCCCAGCTCACTGCCCCACCTCATCCTTCCCCTTTCTGCCACAGCAGGTTTGTCAACTACCAGAGAGAGACTCCATGAGGGAGTCTAACAATGGGGAGGGGACACTCTCCAGAGCTGGAGGGAGATGGATCCCAGGGGATACCCGTTGTTGTTTCTGAAACGTGGGATGCTGCCCTAGGGAAGAGTCTGACCTTGGCATATCTCAGTGAGCCCTTGCGCTCGGCATGAACACTGTAATCCAGGATCCGCTCACACAAATTCTCCAAGGCCTCTTCCAGCCTTGTCTCTCTGTGGGAAGAGGGGAAACAAAGATTTCTTGGATGCTGTAGGAGCTCCCAGGGCTCCCTCAGGGCTCAGAAGGTAGATGAGCAACAAGAAGAACTCACGAAACACTGTAAGGGATGTGTTTCTTTCTCTTGCCAGTATCTAGCACCTGCCCCAGCTCCAGCACCTCTCGAGATCGGCCAGTGCGACTCAGCTTTTCCTGTAGCTCCAGGCTCAGCAGCTTACACACTAGATGTCCACAAGGATGTGAAAGATAAACAAACATTCCAGCAACTCATTCTGTAGATGAGCAAAAGCAGCAGACTAGAGCCAGACTGGCTGGGTTAGAATCCTGACTCAGCCACTTAATAGCTATGTGGTAATTCTGCTGTGCCTTGGTTTCTGCATCTCTAAAATGGAGATAACAATAAAGTTGAACCTCCTTCGTAGAGGTGTGGTGAGGATTAAATAAATCAACCTCTGTAAAGCCCCTATAATAGTGCGTGGCATATAGGGAGCACTTTATAAGTGTTTGCTTTTATTCTGCAGTTATTTATTGAGCTCCTATATGCATGAGAGCAGTAAGACCCATGATCCCTATTCACAGGACATTGCTGATGTAGTTGGGGACAGATTAAAAATGATGACAATGTGGTGTGATGGGCCCTACACTAGAGGTTCACAAGAGATTTAATCTCTTTAGGAAATGCAAAATTCATTCAATGGCCATTTACTGAATTGCTGCTAGCTTGTGATTTCCTTAAGGATGAGCATTGCGTATGTTCCACCACCGTCTTCTAGCAGCTAGCACCTGGCCTGGCATGAGGTGGGTCCCAAGAAAGGGGGTGGCCTATACAGAAGTGCCAAGCAAGTTAAACACAGGGCAAGTTAACAAAAGTGCCTTAAATGTTCCAGGCACTATGCTAGGACCTCGGAGATACAGGTGCTCTTCTTCCCTCCAAGGGCTTACAATATAGTGGGAGGTGACAGAAAAGGAAGAAGGCTTCCAAAGGAATTGACATCTAAACTGGGTCTTGAGAATCAAAAACAGAAGGGAGAGGGTTATTTCAGGCAAAGGGAAAAAGTGTGCTGAGGCACAGAGTGCAAGAGGATAAGGCAGGCTCAGTGACAGCTGAGAAGTTCAGTGTGGCTGAATCATGGGCACTTTGAGGATGGGAGTTGAGACAGAAATATAAGAGCGGTGGAGGCCATACAACAAAGAGACTTCTATGCTGTGCCAAAAATGGGTGTATTTTGACCACAGCAGGAGGCCTGCAGAGGTGTTAGAGCAAGGAGGAGAGGCGAGGTAGGCTCAGGTCATGCGGAACACCAATACTGAAATGCAGGGTGGAGTGGGGTGAAAGGAAAAAGAATCCAGGGAAGAAATTAAAGTCAGGAAGGCAACAAACTAGGGAACCAGGGAACTCAACGGCCCAGCTCTGAAGTGTTTCCCCCCCACCCCACCCAGTCACCACCGTCATGCAGCCACATAAGATGCTGCTCACAGTAAAATCTGTAAGTACACACCCTCTGCAAAGCCTCACACGTATGGGGAACCTCCTCCATTTCTGTGGCCTCCTCTTTTTGAGCTTCAAGGCCTTATTTACTTACCCCAAACCCTCCCCAGGAGAGCATGGGACCTGTAATTTGAGAGCGTCTCTGCAAGGGTGGAGCAGAGGACGTTCATAAGGTATGAGCCTCACACCCAGCTCCTGCAGGCTCCCCAGGTTTAGGTTTAGTGTCATGGGGGGAAACACACTTTGAATGCTCAGTAGAGTGGGTGATACTGGGCAGATAGTCTCTGAACTACAGTTCCCACAGATCACTGGGGCTACGCAAGCGAGAAAAAGAGGACTTCCTCTGGATGCCCTATGGGAATTGTAGTGCCACAGTTGTGGGGTAGCGCTATGCATTCCCTCCCTTGACCCCCTTCGAATTCAGCCAAGCTCCATCAGAGTCTCCCTCAGGTCTTAAAGGACATCGAGTGACCCACCCATCACGGTCCATTTGGTCCGGTCCAGACTAAGGAGATGGGCAGAGGGATGCGAATAGGGGCCACTCCCTTTAGATACCTTCGCATTTGCTGGGCAAGCGTTCTGTGTCATCGTCTTCCTCCTTCGGCGACCCAACCCAAGCGCCATACACAGCCAAAATGAAAAGCAACATTCCCAACCGCACAGGTCCCATGACAAAGTGCTGTCCACAACCAACAAACCCTTGCCTTCACACCAACTTCGGGAAGGCAGCGGGCCCTTTAAGTTCCGAGGGGGTCGGAGGGAATTTCCAGCCAGCCTGGCTTGGGAGGCGCACGCGCAGTCCCGGTCCGGAAGGGGGTGGGGCCTCATTGCACTCCCGGCTATCCCGCCTCGGTTTTGTGGCGCCTCTTAGGGTCCTGGCCGCGGGGTAGTGAAAGTATAAACTGAAGTAATTGCAGCAGGAGGGTGTGCTCCTTGCACGTAGAGAGAAAAACCCGTTTTTTATACCAATTCAGGCCGTGAGCCTAGGAGACTCATTCCGGCTCGCGGAAGGGGCAGTGACTTCCTCTCCGTCTCTGCCAGGACCTGCTCCCGGGAGGGGGCGGGGCCAAGATGGCGCCGAGCGCCGGGTGAGCGGTGCTTTGGCGGCGGTGAGAGACTTTTTCTGCGTGGGGCGTTCGGCTGACGGGGGCGGGTCTGAGTGCTACCCGGGACTAGGCCCTTTGAAGGGCCTGTGTGGGAGTCTGGAGGAGGACGTTGGGTTGTGTGTCCGTGCGCGTGGGGACTCTGTGTGTGCGTGTGTGTTTGCATTGGAGGATGTTGGGGGGATGAGGTGGGTTCTCAGCGCCTTCTTCCGCGCTGTACCCATTCCGTGGGGAGCTTCGACTCGCTTCCGTGCTGGGGAAGCCACTACCCACGTCTAGTTAAAGTTAGCCCTTTTCTGTGAAGCTTTCCTGCCGACTCCACTGACCTGAAGAGCTCCTGAGGTCGTAGCGTGTTTTGCGAGCTGTTACTGGCAGTCGGTACGGAGGGTATTGAAGGCTTAGTAAGAGTTCACCAGTGACCTGGGATACAACAGCGTCTCG
The DNA here is from genome assembly GCF_004348235.1 of Phoca vitulina. Lineage (NCBI taxonomy): Eukaryota > Metazoa > Chordata > Mammalia > Carnivora > Phocidae > Phoca > Phoca vitulina. Next base: position 307,945 of record NW_022589748.1, on the reverse strand, counting down.
TATACCCGGCGCCAGGCACAGAGTATGTGTTGAATAAATGTGTTCCCTGAACATAAGACTTAGCGGAGGAGGAGACCAAATTCTCTTTCGCTTCCGTGCTCAGCCCTCCAGCACGCCCCCATCAACACCCCGCAGTCAGTCTAAACACTTTGGACAGTAGTCTTCCGAATGCCAACTTCAAGCAAGCCACTCTCCTTTAGGCCACAAAGCAGGTTCCAAGCTTGGACCTGTATCTTGTTCATCTTGGTAATCGTGGTACCGTGAATTTATTGAGCACCTACATCTCTAAGCCTTATAATTCACTGATTTATTCAACAAATGATTTACTGAGTACAGTGGCTCAGGCACCAGTGTGGGATCTTGTAATACATCAGTGAGCATAACACAAAGATTTTTGTCCACACAGTGGAGGGTGGAAAGGGAAGGTGTGGTGGTGATAAACAATTAGAAATGATACAGTATATATTAGTAGATGTTAAATGCCATGAGGGGGAAAAGCAGAGTGGGATTGGAGTGTGGTGTTGAATAGGGTGAGGGGAGTAGGCAGCCAAGCTGGCATCTGGGGAAGAGCATTCAAGGCAGAAGGAAGAGAGCAAAGGCCGTAAAGCAAGAGCTTCCCTGTGAGGTTTGAACAGCAGGAGAACACTGGGGCTGGATCAAGATGGAAGAAGGAAGGAAAGCAGATCAGAGATGTGATGGGGAGAGGGCAAGTTATGAAGGGCCTTATAGACTGTAATTAGGATTTTGGATTTTACTCTGTGGTAAATGGGGAACCATTACAGGCTTTTGAGCAGAGAAATGACCCAATCTGATTTATATTTTGACAGAATCACTCTGGCTGCTATGTTGGGAATAGATGTAGGGAGCAAGGGTGGAAGCAAGAAGACCTTGTCAGGAGACTGTTGAAGTTAGCCAGGCGAGAGATGATGGTGACTTGGCCATGCAGTGGGACTGGAGGAATCAGGTTGGATCACCTGGCCGATTTGATGTGAGGGCTCACATATAGAGTGAGTGCCTGGATAGATGACATTACCATGAAGATGAAGAAAAATGGAGCAGGTGGAAAGGGAGATCAGGAGTTCAGTTCCAGAAGAGATTTTAAGTCGACAGTTTGATAAACAAATCTGGTGTTAGGAAGAACGTTCTGGGCTGAGGATATAAACTTGGCCACCATCAGCCTATAAGCACTGTTGAAAATTGAGGGTAGTTGACATCACCAAGGGAGTAAGTGTAGCAACAGAAGAAAACCAAAGACCGAGCCCAGGACGCTCCGGCGTCAGGCAGATGACAAGAGGAAGAACTGGTCAGGGAAACAGGAGTGGCCAGTGAGGTAGGAGGAAAGCCAGGGGAAGGCAGTGGAGTAAAGAGTTTTCAGGAGGGAGTAGTCAGCTACAGTGTGTGCTTCTGGCAGGTCAGGTATGATGAGGACGGAGAGTGGACCTTGGATTTGGCGATGTGGAGTCATCAGTGACCTTGATGAGCAGTTTCAGGGACCTGGTGGTGTCAAAAACCTGCTTGGGGTAGGTGCAAGAGAGGAGAGGAGAGGAATTAGAAAGTTAAGATAACTCTTTCAGGGAGTTTGGTTGCAAGGAGGAGCTGGAAAACGGGGTATATGTTGGAGAGAAAGTGAAATGAAGAAAATATTGTTTTATATTTCTAATTGTGAAATACACATAAGCTCACCATTCTAAACCATTTCAAGTGTACAGTATAGAGGGATTAAATGTGTTCACTTCGTTATACAACCTTCACACCATCCATCCTTCCAGAACTCTTCATGTTGTAAAACTGAAACTCCAGTGCCATCAAACACTAACTCCCCATTCTTCCCTGCCCTAGCCCCAGCAACCCACTTCCACTTGCAGAGTCTATGAATTTGACTCCTCTAAGAACCTCATATAAGTGGAATACATACCATTTGTCCTTTTGTGGCTGCCTTATTTCACTGAGCATCGTGTCCTCAAGGTTCATCCATGGTATAGCACATGTCCGAATCTCCTTCCTTTTTAAGGCTGCATACTATTCCATTGTATGGATAGACCATCGTTTTGTTTTCTTAAGATGGGAGGAATAACTGCATTTTGTAGGCTGGCAGGAATGACTGATTGGGTAGGTTGAAAACTTGGTGGTGATGCAGGGAGAAAGCAGTGTTGGGAGTTGGTGAGAGGCACGAGCGGCTTCTCTAACAGGTAGGGGGCGCGTGGGTGGCTAAGCGTCCAACTTTTTTTTTTTTTTTTAGATTTTTTTTTTTATTTATTTATTTGAGAGACAGAGCACAAGCAGAGGGGAGGGGCAGAGGGAGAAGCAGACTCCCTGCTGAGCAGGGATCCCGACATGGGGCTCTATCCCAGGACCCTGGGATCATGACCTTAGCTGAAGGCAGACGCTTGACGACTGAGCCACCCAGGTACCCCAAGCATCCAACTCTTGATCTCAGCTCAGGTCTTGATCTCAGGGTGGTGAGTTCAAGCCCCATAATGGTCTCTGTGCTGGGCATGGAGCCTACTTAAAAATGAAATACTTAAAGTAACAGGTGCAAAGGCAGAGGATGTGGGCACCGGTGCTGTTAGGTTGGTGGATGTGGTGGGAATCTGTGGAGGTTCTCTTCTGATGGCCTGAAGTAAGGAAGAGAGGAGGTATCACATAGGACAGAGGGAGACTGAGTGCATGGAGGTGTAGTATGATTGTCTGGCAGCATGAGGGGCCTGTGTGAAGTTCATGGCCATGAATTTAAAGTAAGAACTGGTTGGGATGGTTGTGTGTTTTTTCATCACATTAAATTGTACAGGTGTTTAGGCTCAGAGTGGGAGCGTTGTATTTAACCGTTACTGCTTTTGTGTCAAGCGTGAATAATGGTGCAAGAAGGGGCAGGAGAGATGAAGGTATACACAGAACCACCTCAGGAAACCAAGCCTTTTCCACGTTCCACATATGGGGAAGAAACCCAGAGGTGGGAGAATGTCAGTAATTTGCCCAAATAACCCAGCTGGGGAGTCTAGGGCTGGGATTTCAGTCGAGGCCACGTCCCTTCACTGTGCCTCACTTGCACGCCACTGGGCACAGAATGCAGAGCTCAGTACATTGTGTTGCCCTGGATCGGATTACTACCTGCTTCCGTTACATCCAAGGCTGACTCATACTTCTTTTTTATCTCTTCTGCCCACCCCATCCCCCTGCCAGGGTCTCCGTTTCTCCACCCTGGGGTATCACTCTTTGGGGGAGGGAACAAGGGGCTCCAGAATGGCCGAGGAGAAGAAGCTGAAGCTCAGCAATACGGTGCTGCCCTCGGAGTCGATGAAGGTGGTGGCCGAGTCAATGGGGATCGCTCAGATTCAGGAGGAGACCTGCCAGCTGCTGACCGATGAGGTCAGCTACCGCATCAAGGAGATTGCCCAGGTAACCTGACCCGTCCGCCCAGCCCTGCGTCGTATCAAGGATGCTGCCCAGGCCCCGTTCTTCCTCAGGCTGTCAGGCTGATGTCTGTCTGTCTCGCACCCCCAGGATGCCTTGAAGTTCATGCACATGGGGAAGCGGCAGAAGCTCACCACGAGTGACATTGACTACGCACTGAAGCTAAAGAATGTCGAGGTGATTGGGGCACGCAGGACTGAGGTTGGGGGCGGGGGCAGGGTGGTGAGATCCGTCCTCCCAGATGCTGCATTTGCCTTCGGCCATGGCTCCTCAGGCTTCCCTCTCATCCTGGTGTCTCTCTCTCTCTCTCTCCTGATATAGCCGCTCTATGGCTTCCACGCTCAGGAGTTCATTCCTTTCCGTTTCGCCTCTGGTGGGGGCCGGGAGCTTTACTTCTACGAGGAGAAGGAGGTTGATCTGAGCGACATCATCAATACCCCTCTGCCCCGGGTGCCCTTGGACGTCTGCCTCAAAGGTTGGGGGTGGGGAGAGCAAGGCGGCAGGGAGGAGGGAGAGGGGGTGGGGATCACAATGGAGAAGCCCGCTGCGTGAGATCGCTGGTGAGTTGCAGGAAGTGGGAACAGGACGGAAAACACGTTCCTAGTGTGGAGTGGCTCCTTAGTGTCCATGTCCAGCAGTTCAACTTGACACCTTCTTTCCTCGCAGCTCATTGGCTGAGCATTGAAGGCTGCCAGCCAGCTATCCCGGAGAATCCACCCCCAGGTAACCTTGTCCAAGCCCAGAGCCCACCCCGGTCTATCTCACCTTCCCTGTCCTTCCTTTCCATCCCCTGCCACTCTCCTCACTCCTGCTGTGACCGCTTTGCCACCAGCTCCCAAAGAGCAGCAGAAGGCTGAGGCCACGGAACCCCTGAAGTCAGCAAAGCCAGGCCAGGAGGAAGATGGACCCTTGAAAGGCAAAGGTCAAGGGGCTGCTCCAGCCGATGGCAAAGGTCAGTACTGCTAGGCCAGGCCTCTCCTGGCTCCTGCCCCAAAGCCAGATGGCGAGCTGTGAGGAGGTCTCACTGGGCAGGGAGCAAAGGTTTGTCTGGTTCGAGGCCTCTCCTGGAGCTTTTGTTTTCAAACCTGTTTTCCCCCTTCACCCAGGGAAAGAGAAGAAGGCGCCACCCCTGCTGGAGGGCGCCCCTTTGCGGCTGAAGCCACGAAGTATCCACGAGCTGTCTGTGGAGCAGCAGCTGTACTACAAGGAGATCACCGAAGCCTGTGTGGGCTCCTGTGAGGCCAAGAGAGCGGTGAGGCCCCCCTGACCTGCTTTTACCCCGGGTCCCTTCTCCGGAAGTCCCACGAACCCGTCCCGGTCTCTGCCCCCACGTCACTCGCTCCCTCCCCCCGCAGGAGGCACTGCAGAGCATCGCAACGGACCCGGGGCTCTATCAGATGCTGCCACGATTCAGCACTTTCATCTCGGAGGGGGTGAGAGGAGGCAGACGGCCAGCACCTAGGATGAGGTTCCGGGCAGTGAGGAGGCGGCGGGGGAGCTCATCTGAGGGTCTCACCGCCCCGTCACCTCCTCCCACAGGTCCGTGTGAATGTGGTGCAGAACAACCTGGCCCTGCTCATCTACCTGATGCGCATGGTGAAGGCGCTGATGGACAACCCCACGCTGTATCTAGAAAAATATGTGAGCGGTCCTGCCCACCCACCTTTCCACCCAGGGTCAGGGCACCTTGCTGCCACCAATGGGAAGCCATTTGTCAGAATTAGCCAACTTGCCACTCCTTCCATAGGTGCATGAGTTGATTCCAGCTGTGATGACCTGCATCGTGAGCAGACAGCTGTGCCTGCGGCCAGATGTGGACAATCACTGGGCACTCCGGGACTTTGCTGCCCGACTCGTGGCCCAGATCTGCAAGCATTTCAGCACAACCACGAACAACATCCAGTCCCGGATCACCAAGACCTTCACCAAGGTGAGCAAGAATGAGGAGTGTAGGGGCACCTGGGTGGCTCAGTGGGTTAGGCATCTGGCTCTTGATTTCAGCTCAGGTCATGATCTCAGGGTTGTGGAATCCAGCGCTCATGCTCCGTGCTCAGCAGGGATTCTGTTTGAGATTCTCTCCCTCTGCCTACACCCCCCCCCAGCACAAATAAATAAATAAATCTTAAAGAATAAGGAGTGTAGACTATTTCACATCCCCACCCCAGGGTGGTGACCAGGACAAAGCTTCAGCCAAGCCAGAGGTGGGTCAGTGTGGCGAGAGGAAAGGACACTGAAAACACAGGGCAGAGGGACAGGGCCTCAAACTCGGGCCCTCTCTGTAATGTCTTAATGATCCACAACAAAAGCGTGTTCATGAGACTTGGTCCTTAACGGTTAGTTTCTCAGGCCCCTTGACCCGGGTTTCTCTTCCTTCCCCTTACAGAGCTGGGTGGACGAGAAGACTCCGTGGACCACGCGTTACGGCTCCATCGCAGGCCTGGCAGAGCTGGGACACGATGTGAGGCCCTGGCAGCAGGGGGAGCGCTGGGGGAAAGGAGGTATCCTGGGTCCTAGTGGGCAAGAGCCCCACCCGGGAGACCCCAAGGTGACCCAAGGTTCCTGGCTTCTCCCCTTCCGTTCCGATAGGTGATTAAGACTCTGATTCTGCCACGGCTGCAGCAGGAGGGGGAGCGGATCCGCAGCGTCCTAGACGGCCCTGTGCTGAGCAACATCGACCGCATCGGAGCTGACCACGTGCAGAGCCTCCTCCTGGTGACCAGAGCCCCCATCCCTGCCCTCCCCCCTCTTCTTCCCACTCCCGCCCCCCCCCCACACACACGGGTACAATGTTCAGCAAGCCATGGTTGGCTTTTATTCACTCATGCCATCTTTGCCTCATATATTCAGAGTCCAATACTGTTGTGCAGATGGAGACCAAGGCACCGAAAGGTTAAGTAAGAAATAAGAGATCTTAACTCTCAGCACGGGACATCCCCTAGAAGGGACTGCCCCTGAGGCTTCTGCATCACTGTGGTCCGTTCCGTGCAAGGCATCACCCTGTGGACCAGCCACCCCTTAGAAGTCACCAGTGTATTCAGCAAGTCACCCAGTTGCACCAGTGGGTGCTGCTTGTCCTCTGAGGAAAAGCCAGCGGTTCTCACACACACGGCTCTCCCGGCAGTCCGGCCCGCGCCAGGAACATACTGAACTACCGGGCGCTTTCTTCCTCACCCCTTCCCTGTCACACTTCCTGAGGGGCCCAGCCCTCCACCTACTGGCTTTTCTTTGCTTTCTCTGCAGAAACACTGTGCCCCTGTTCTGGCAAAGCTGCGCCTACCACCTGACAATCAAGATGCTTATCGGGCAGAATTTGGGTCCCTCGGACCCCTGCTCTGCTCCCATGTCGTCAAGGCCCGGGCCCAGGCTGCTCTGCAGGCTCAGCAAGTCAACAGGACCACTCTGACCATCACTCAGGTCCGTGATGGGGGCGGGGCGTTTGGTGAAGAAACATGGGGGAGGGCTGGGGGGAGGGGACGCAGACAAGAGCTTGCTTTTGGAAAACATGGGGCCCTCTGAGAGAGCAGTGTTGGGGGGAGTCTGGGCCCCCTTAGTGGATGATTCCCCAACCCCAGGGAGACCCGCCGAGGAGCAGCAACATGTGCCCTTTCCCTTCTTAGACCTTGACATTTTCTTCTTCCCTCTTCTTCGTGCAGCCCCGGCCCACGCTGACCCTCTCACAGGCCCCTCAGCCCGGCCCTCGGACCCCTGGCTTGCTGAAGGTCCCTGGCTCCATCGCGCTGCCTGTGCAGACATTGGTGTCTGCCCGAGCTGCTGCCCCGCCTCAGCCTTCCCCTCCTCCAACCAAGTTTATTGTAATGTCGTCCTCCTCCAGCGCCTCATCCACCCAACAGGTACTGGGAGCCACGTGGGACCTGGGATGGTGGGGAGCATGACCAGGGCAACCTCCAAGTACCCTGGGGGCCCCAGAGTAGAGCCCAGTTCCCTCTGGGCCCAAAGACAGGAGCGGGAAGGGGCATTTCGAGGAGGCCCGCGAGGCCGTGGCTGCTCATCCTGAGCATGGCTGTCCAGCTGGCAGCAACCTCCAGGCTCCTGAGCATGTGAACTATGATCAGCTGTTCGGCTGGAGCAGGTGAATCCTCCCCCAGGCAGCGCCTTTCCTTTCTTCCCCCAGGTCCTGTCCCTCAGCACCTCAGCCCCCGGCTCAGGCTCCACCACTACCTCTCCCGTCACCACCACAGTCCCCAGCGTGCAGCCCATCGTCAAACTGGTCTCCACTGCCACCACCACACCCCCCAGCACTGCTCCCTCTGGGCCCGGCAGCGTCCAGAAGTACATCGTGGTCTCTCTTCCCCCTACAGGGGAGGGCAAAGGAGGCCCGGCCTCCCATCCTTCTCCAGCTCCTCCCCCATCCTCAGCCCCCTCCCCGCTTGGGGGCAATGCCCTCTGTGGGGGGAAACAGGAAGCTGGGGATAGCCCCCCTCCAGCTCCAGGGACTCCAAAAGCCAACGGCTCCCAGCCTCCTGGATCTGGCTCCCCTCCGCCTGCACCTTAATGCTGTTGTGTATCTGCCAACGTTCTTCTGTCCCCGACTCTCTCTCACACACACATACACACACACACACACACACACTCACACTCGTGCGCAGGATGGAAGGGAGTAATAGTTTGCTTCCTCCATGTTACCTTTTTTTTTTTAGATATTGTACAGCCAGTTCCTCAGAATAAAAGTTTGATTTGTAAGTTCTGATCCACCTCAGCCCTTTCTGTGTCAGGTGCCACGGGAAGGTCGAGCTTGTCGACCAGGACTTGTCTCCTGGCCTCTCGGGACTCTGGACTCTTCAGTCTGATCCATAGCCTCGGGCCAGAAGGGTGGAAAAGACAGGATCCTCCTCTCCAGCTCCGCAGACAACCACCTTTGCTGCCCGTGTCCTCGTTTGGGGAGCCTCAGATCCGGATGACATAGGCATCACTATGGCTTAGGTGTCGCACCCACTTGTGGGGGTTGGCATTGCCGCAGGGTCTGAATGCCAGCCTGAGGAAGCGAACCTGGAGGCCGGAGCACGTGTGCCGGGGAAGTTCAAATGAGAGGCTGGCGGGACCCAGACCCAGAGGGGCCGAGGTGGAGGGTGCTTGACCAGGAGGCCCAGGGAGGCCCGGAACATCCATCTGTAAGGGACAGAGGCCGGGAAGGGGTACTGAGGCCCAGAGAGGATGGAGGGCAGGGAGGCCCGGAACATCCATCTGTAAGGGACAGAGGCCGGGAAGGGGTACTGAGGCCCAGAGAGGATGGAGGGCAGGGAGGCCCACCGCAAGAGGAGGGACAGGTTGGGGCTGACGTGCAGGTGGAGGAGAGGGTCTCAGAGAGTCAGCAGCTTGTACCTGGAAAAGGCCTGACAGCTGGGAGCCGCCCTGAACCCGAGGCAGGTCCCAGCGAAGGGCTCCCTCCCCCAGCTCTGCCTTCTGCTCGGGGCCGCTCAGCTCCTGTGACAGGCTGGAATTCGGAGAGGCGCTGCGCTCAGTCCCTGCCTTCCTGGGGCAGGCCAGTTCCACGCTTCCCGGGGCCACCCTGTTGTCCAGGGAAGCTGGTGCAACCGCCCGAGCCCCCGTGCGTCACCCACTAACCTGACCACCCCTCGTGGCAGGGGAAGGTGCAGCCTGACATTGAGAGCTTGGCTGCAAAGAAAAAAGGAACAGAGTCAGCCCCTAGAAGGCAGCGACCAGTTCCCACTCTTCGTTAACATCACAACTAGGGTTCAGCACGAGTGTTACCCCATCCCCTTCCCAGCCCTCCTGCCTCTAACTGAACAGGATTCCAAAGCCAGTGGATGCATCTGAAGGCGGGAGCAGTAGGTATGTGGGCCCTCTGTCCTACCCCATGTAACAGAACTAGGCTTGGCTAACCCTCGCTCATACCTCTTTGGGGGCAGGTCGCATCGTAACTTCAGGTAAACCTGGAGCCTGGGTGGAAGGGCACGGTAGTGTTACTCGCTGGCAGCTCACCATCCCCACCCGGGGCCTCTGTGCAGGGCTGCTGGGTGGGTCATGCCCCAAGCAGTGAATCCACTAAGGGCTGAGTCCACGTTGGGGGGAGGGTGTCTTTTTCTGACTTGTATCCTCTTACCGCCACTTCTCCATAATGAGTTTTGGGGACATCTTTGTATTGGCTTAGACTTCAGAGAAGTTCCAAAGCAGGGAAATGGTCTCACCTGCCCGAGCCTCGGTCCCACTGCACAGAAGGAAAGAGCCGGAAGGGGAGCGGGGAGGGGAGGTCGTCTGAGAGTTGGTACCGCATCACAGTCAGCTGGGACCAGACAGGAATGGAGGTCAGTTTGGTCTCCTCACCCCTGAACTGCCTCCCTTCCCCATGGTGGATAGAACATGCTAGGCCAGCCCAATCCTGACCTCGCCCTGAGGGGGCTGCAGGCGCAGAATTCGATGAGACTCAAACTCTTCCAGAAGCACGGAGCTGTGAAATGAGACCTCATCCACCCGGATCCCCGGTCCGTAACCTGGAAGGAGAGAAAGTCTCCTCTTGGAACCCACGTTGTGGGAGAGGAGAGCAGCAGGGGAGAGCTGGGGGAGAACCTGTCTCCGTGTTCCACACAACTTCTGGCGGTGACCTCTACATAGGAGAGAGAGACCTACTTTCTTCTCACCTCTTAGTTCTGACTTCCCCACACAAAATTCTTCTGTCAAGCCGATGCGCATCTCTGTCACAGAAAAGAACATCAGAAAAGGCTGCCAGATACCACCATACACAGCACCGAGGAGCCCGTCCCACACCCCAGCCTGGGCCAAGCCTGCAGACTTCTCACCAGAGCCACTGGGAAGAAAGCTCTTGAGGCGGATCTCTCCCTGCACGTCTACCTTCAGCAGCGAGCCCTAAGAATGGCGGAGAGCTCAATGCTCAGAGGTGACACTCCCCCCCCCATACATTTCCCAAATGCCATCTGTCCTCAGCTCCAGGGTTGGGGGCCCAACTTACATTAGATGCTATCAGCACAGACAGTCTCTCGACTACATCCAAAAATACTTCATTCTTTTGGCTCTGAGGAAGAGAGGGGATTTGGGCGCTTGGAGGCTGAACGGCCTGTGTTCTAAAGTGGACAGGCAGAAAGGACAGGGCAGTGGAGGCTAGGACCCTGGGGTGGGGACACAGGGGTAAGGGAAGGGATTATCCACATCTAGCTACGCCAGGATCTCCATCTCTGGTGTCCCAGAAAAAAATGAGAGGGCCTGACTCCATCACGCCCGCCCTCACCTGGTCAGAGCGGCTGGTCAGGATGGGGCGGCTGGCTGCACTGCTGGGGGCCACTTTGCTCTGCTGCGTCTCGGCCCCAAACTGGAAAGCACCCAAAGCCACAGTCTTCAGGTTTGACAGTACGTACCAGCCCCCCTCCTCCTCCTTCCCTTGACTAACCAAGCCAACACTGCTGAGGTCAAAGAGGCTGAAGGGCTTGCTGACCACAGCCTCCGTCTGGATGAAGTTCCTCAGCATCTCCATGGACGTGGTCTGTACATAGCCGTAGTCCTGCAGGCAGGGAACAGCCTTTGAATGGTCAGCGGAGGAAAGGGGTGAGAATGAACGGACTCAGCCTCCCCTTCACAGCACACATCTGCAGGGCCTGGGCGCGGTGGGGGAGATCCCTGGCCTCACCAGCACTTCATCCAGGAGTTCGTAGACAAGAGCCACGTTGCGGGAGATGGTCCCCTCACTCAGGGAGCCACAGTAATCGCCCAGGAGAGTGGCCAACCTGAGAAAACAGGATGGAGTGTGCATATCCTCCTGCGGTCGCATCCCCGCGCCCAGGTGCCCAGCCCTGCCCTCCTCACCGGGAGAGCAGCTCGAGGAGGCTGAAGGGAGAAATGTTTTCTGAAGTCGTGGCCACCAAATAGAGACCGCTGTGTCTGATGTGAATGAAATGACGGTCATCGTGGTGCTGAGGCAGAGGCGGGGAAGAGAGCTGTGATTAAGGGCCCGCGAGACTTCCTAGCGGCGGGCCTTGGGGCGAGCCAGAACCCCCCCCCCGGGGGCCCAGCTGCCTAATGTGTCAGCGGAGGTAGCCCCCCCGTACCTACCCCGGAGTGGCAGAGCTGCGCCCGGTATAGTGTTGGCGCTCGAGAAACGGTCGCTCCGAATATTTGGCAGAATGTACCCCCATCCCCAAGCGGAAGCTCTCAGGGAAATAGCCCCGGGAGAAAGGAGGCGCCCCCTACCCCCGGCCCGCCGGGAGCCTACCCCACGCCCCGCCACTGGTTACCATGACAACCGGGGACTCATCTCCGGGTAGTCCCGTCAGCTTCCGGTAGAAGAGCTCGGCCACATCCCGACCGCCACTGTCCCCGCGGACTGAGCGGGTGGAAGGACAGCTAAGAAGTCGGCGACACAGGCTGGCTCTGGAGCACTGCTCCCACCCAGCCCCCCCCTCCCGCCCTGCAGGTCAAGGATACAATCCTTGTAGATGAGCGGGTCCCCTTTGGAGGACAGAATGAAGAACTGGGAGATCATGGCGGTTCTGGAGAGTAGGCAAGGAGACAACGAAAGTTGGGCCTGCCCCGCCCTGCGGCCCGGGAACAAAAGGACGCGCGTATGCTGTCCCTTTAAGAACAATTTCTCCTCCGCCCGTGCCAGCTCGGACCGCGGGAAACCCAGCGCCCGCCCCGCCGCGCCCCGCCCCGCCCCGCCTTTCCCTCCCCGTGCCCGCGCCGCTGCCCCGTCACTCAGCCCAGTCGCGCCCGGTGATTGGCCGAGGCTGGGACGGGCGGGCGAGTGGGAGGGGCGAAGGGCCTCCTCTCTGATAGGCCCACACGCAGCGGCGCCGGTCACGTGGGGCGCAACGCTTCGCGCCAATTTCGGTTGGTCGGCAGTAGCCCGCCGCGCGGACGCTTTCTGCTATCCCAGGAGTGAGAGCCTTGAACCCGCCAACTGCTGCCTCACGGGCGATGGCAGTTAAGGACTACGTGCTCGAAAAAGGTGAGGATATGCAAACTTGAGAGGAGCGTCCTGCGCGGGAAGCCTCCCGGCCAACACCTGTTGGTGTGAGCCGGCGTCCTGGGGGGCCGGGCTCGGCGCGCGAGGCCAGAGGCAGGGTCGGGAGGTAGCGGGGCCGAGACAGATGGTGCCCTGGGAGGCGCGCGGGCCACCGAGGTCGAAGAGCCGGTCATCTGGTTTGGGGAAGGAGTGGGGGCTCGCGGGGGGGGGGGGGGGACAGCCGGGGGGGGGGCGCCAGAGGGGGGGGGCGCGCCCAGGAGAGACCAAGACCTCAGGAGACCCGAAGGGTCTTCCGTCCCCAGGGACCGGCATCCCGGGTCCGCTTTCCTCCGCGCTCTTAAGCATTCGGAGCGCCCACGTCCTCTGGAGACGCGCCGGGGTCCCGGGGGCGGGCGGGCCCGGGCCGCTGCGCGCCGGGATTGGCCATTTTAGGCCAACCTCCAAGCGGAAGTGAAGGCGGGCGGAAGTTGCGCGACGTCGCGGGAGGGAGTGTCGTGTGTAAACAGTGTCCTTCCGCGCGGCGGCCTTGGGGAGAGCTGCTCAGGGTGGGGGCGTGCCTGGAATTGGGGGGCTTCGCGGGAGCCCGAGAGAGGAGGTGGTGGAGTGGGACGGAGTGGCCCTTGACGTGCCGGCCAATCGCCGGACGGGCTCCCGCCCTGGGCGGAGGAATCCCGGGCTGTGAGGCGGCTGCATCTGGGCCCATGTGCTTCTTTGTTTACTAAGAGCGGAAGCAGTGGCGGGAGAGGGGGTGGGGTGGAGGACGGGCCTAGTGGAGAGATTGAGGAGACCGAAAGAAAAGGGGGAATCTTACGCGTGGAAGAAAAGCTGAGAACCTTGAGTTCGGAGTGTGTGGCGGGGTGTCGGAGGCCTTTGGGAAAGGGTATTGAGATTTTTAACTAAGACAAAGATTGGAATTCCCTGGAGGGGGGGCGGGTTGTTGGGTAATGCTCTTAACCGCCCGGGGCCCCTTCTCCTTCCGTAGGTAAGAACAGACTTGTTAGAAGGAGTTCTGCCCTACTTGGGGACAATTACGAAGGCTTACTTAGATGTTCATGTAAACTGATTACTTCATACATTTTGTAAGTGAAAGCGAGTTTTTTAGATTCGTATCAAGGGGGTTTGCAGCAAAGTGCCTGAAAGACTGATTCTCGTGATTTTACATTTTCCTTCCAGAAAAGGTTAAGAAATTCCTACAAGAGTTTTACCAGGATGATGAATTTGGCAAGAAGCAATTCAAGTATGGGAACCAGTTGGTGAGTCTAAGATAAAGTGGAGGGAATGGGTGCTTACTTAAGGAGTTATAAGAGGTGGCCGGGTTTATTTCAGTAAGCGTACATTGTAGGTGATCCCTTCAGTGTTCTATTTAATATCTATTTAATAAGTGGATGTAATTGTACATGCATAACGATCAAGAGTGGTCTTGAGGAGTTAGGAGGCTGTCTTTTGGGGGCTGAGAAACGAGTATTGCTTTGTCTCACGCTGCTTTCTGCCCTGTGGGTGACGGACACTGCCGAGCCTGGTAAACAGGGCTCTGTTGCTGTCGCTTCCTTACGGCAGGTTCGACTGGCTCATCGGGAGCAAGTGGCAATGTACGTAGACCTAGACGATGTAGCTGAGGATGACCCTGAGTTGGTGGACTCGATTTGTGAGAACGCCAGGCGCTATGCAAGGCTCTTTGCTGACGCCGTACAGGAGCTGCTGCCTCAGTACAAGGAGAGGGAGGTGAGTGGTTGCAGAAAAACACAGGGCAAGGAACAGTTGCTTTCGGGAAGCTTCTCGGATACTGGTGATTTTTCTGAGCTGGCACAAAGAGGGCAGGAATATCTGCCTGGTGCCCTTTATGGTCTTACCTTCCTGCCACTCGTTTTTTCTATTTTTCTTTAGGTGGTAAACAAAGATGTTTTGGATGTTTACATCGAGCACCGGCTGATGATGGAGCAGCGGAGCCGTGACCCTGGGGCAGCCCGAAGCCCGCAGAACCAGTACCCTCCTGAGCTCATGCGCAGATTGTGAGTGGTCTCAGTGGGGACGGGTGTGGGAATTTGTTCTCCAGGACCTTAATGATGACTATTTTCTCCCCCTAGTGAGCTGTACTTTCAAGGGCCAAGCAGTAACAAGCCTCGTGTGATCCGGGAAGTACGGGCTGACTCTGTGGGGAAATTGGTCACCGTGCGTGGAATTGTCACTCGTGTCTGTGAAGTTAAACCCAGAATGGTGGTGGCCACTTACACTTGTGACCAGTGTGGGGCAGAGACCTACCAGCCGGTATGTATGGAACAAGGAATAGGAACACACTTAATTGTTGGTGGTTTCCCCTTGAATTTGTTGTGTCAGCTGATATTTACTTGTCATTTATTATGTTCATTGTGAAATGTAACTCTCTGTTCGCTTGTCATTCTTTTTTTTGGTCTATGGTGGTTTTTCCATCCATTTTGTGTTCTTGGTTCCTATCATCATCAACTCGGGACGGGTCAAGACATTCTTTGTAGTTTGTGGTGTATGCTGTGAGGAGGAAGTGTTGACTCAGGTGACTGCCTTCGTTTCCTTCTGCTTTCCTTTCTCGCATCCCAGATCCAGTCCCCTACTTTCATGCCTCTGATCATGTGCCCGAGCCAAGAGTGCCAGACCAACCGCTCAGGAGGGCGGCTGTATTTGCAGACACGTGGTTCCAAATTCATCAAATTCCAGGAGATGAAGATGCAGGAACATGTGAGTTTGGGGTATGTGGCCCAGGGAGGGTGGAGTTCAGGTGTCCGCTCAGGTTCTGCAGTCACTCACGGAGTAGAAGAAAGAAAGGACAAAAGAAGCTGAGGCAGAGAGGTCACCTAGAGCAGGAGGGAGGTTTAACTTGAGCTTCTAGTTGAGTTAGGAAGGGGCAAAGACGGTCTCGGACTCCCTTCTCCTGTTGGCTCCTCTGAGCTGAGAAGTAGGGGGTGGGATGCCTGGGCCTGGAAGATGAGGTTCTTGTAGGCTTCGTTCATGTTCTTTCCTTCCTGCCCGCGGGCCTTCTCCCCTGTAGACTGACCAAGTGCCTGTGGGAAACATCCCTCGTAGCATCACCGTGCTGATAGAAGGTGAGAACACGAGGATCGCCCAGCCTGGGGACCACGTCAGTGTCACCGGCATCTTCTTGCCGATCTTGCGCACTGGGTTCCGACAGGTGGTACAGGTAAGAAAGGGGTTTGAAAGGGAGAGGAAAGATTTCCGTTTGTCCTTCACTTTTGCTAGCTCCACAGAGGGAACTGGTAATGGCAGTGGTAAAGTAGCACAGAGAGTTTTGTTAGGAACTGAGGGAGTCAGGTGAATGGGTAAGTGAAAGGGCCTTCATCCATACCCTGGCGTTTTCCTGCCCAAGGGTCTCCTCTCTGAAACCTACCTGGAAGCCCATCGGGTCGTGAAGATGAGCAAGAGTGAGGACGAGGAGTCTGCGGCTGGAGAGCTAAGCAGGGAGGAGCTGAGGCAGATTGCAGGTGAGGGGCCTGGGGGAGCCTCGGAATGGGAATTTCTTCCTGGCACCCCTCCCCCCATTCCACCCCCAAGTACTCTGAACTTTCCCACAGAGGACGATTTCTATGAGAAGCTGGCGGCCTCCATCGCCCCAGAGATCTACGGGCACGAAGACGTGAAAAAGGCTCTGCTGCTCCTGCTGGTGGGAGGGGTGGACCAGTCTCCTCGGGGCATGAAGATCAGGGGTAAGGGGGCGGGGAGATGAGGGGGCGGTTGGGAGGGAGCAAGGATGTCAAGGACCAGTGTCCTGTGACTGCTTTGTCACAGAGTAAAAGAGCATCTGGGCTTTGTGGGCACAGGGAGGGGATGAGAAGTAATGCTGGATATCGGGGAGGATCTCGAGTATTTGTCGTTGGACAACTTGCACGGAAAGAAGGGTCACTTGGGGGTTTAACTCTTCTTCCAGGCAACATCAACATCTGCCTGATGGGGGATCCCGGTGTGGCCAAGTCTCAGCTCCTGTCTTACATTGATCGCCTGGCACCCCGCAGTGAGTAACTGAACCCTGGGAGGGGTGAATGTACCAGACAATGGGGCCCCGTGCTCATCTGCTCCTTAGGGGGTGGGGAGGGGCGGTGGTTCTGGTGCCAACACTTGATTTTCAGCTGCCTCAGGAAGGCCTGGACCTGGTGGGGCGGTAGAGCGGTTCCAGTTCGGGCCTCACCTCCACCCTATTCTTGCTTCTTCCCTTGTTCTTTTCCTCTTCCTCAGTGTGTCTGCTTTTTTCCTGTTCCTGATCCTGCCGTTTAGGCCAGTACACCACGGGCCGGGGCTCTTCGGGAGTGGGGCTCACGGCGGCTGTGCTGAGAGACTCGGTGAGCGGAGAGCTGACCTTGGAGGGCGGGGCCCTCGTGCTGGCGGACCAGGGTGTGTGCTGCATCGACGAGTTTGACAAGATGGCCGAGGCCGACCGCACGGCCATCCACGAGGTCATGGAGCAGCAGACCATCTCCATTGCCAAGGCTGGCATTCTCACCACGCTCAACGCCCGCTGTTCCATCCTGGCTGCCGCCAACCCCGCCTATGGGCGCTACAACCCTCGCCGCAGCCTGGAGCAGAACATACAGCTTCCTGCCGCGCTGCTCTCCCGCTTTGACCTCCTCTGGCTGATCCAGGACCGGCCTGACCGCGACAATGACCTACGGTGAGTGGAGCTCAGTGATCCGGGACACACACCCCCGCAGCTGATCTGTAGGGAGGGAGAAGGGGTTGGAAACTTCTCCAGTTCCCTGCTTGTGGAAACTCCAGAGCCTTCCCCTCTTACTGTGGGAGCTAGTGCGCACGGTTCTTTAGGGAAATGGGGGGTCAGGACTAAAATCCTGGGGACGGGGGCGCCTGAGTGGTTCAGTCGTTAAGCGTCTGCCTTCGGCTCAGGTCATGATCCCAGGGTCCTGGGATTGAGCCCCGAATCGGGCTCCCTGCTTGGTGGGGAGCCTGCTTCTCCCTCTCCCACGCCCCGTGCTTGTGTTCCTGCTCTCACTAACTCTGTCAAATAAATAAATAAAATCTTAAAAAAAAAATCCTGGGGAGGATTTCCTGGGAGAGCCTCCCTGCCACACTGTGAAGAGATGGTGAGCTGGGGCGTGGGGTGCAGAGCCCCAGGAGGAGGTGTCTACTTGCCTCCCCTCTTCCAGGTTGGCCCAGCACATCACCTACGTGCACCAGCATAGCCGGCAGCCGCCAGCCCAGTTCGAGCCTTTGGACATGAAGCTGATGAGGTAGGAGAGCTGGGCGCGGCCAGTGTGCCCGACCCGTCACTCCCGTGTGGCAGCCACTTGGGCTGTGTGTGCGTCTCCTGGAACAGGGAGTTTTTCACTACCGCCCCCCCCGCCCCCCGTGGCTTCACAAGAAGAACCCAGCATCAGAACCTTTCTGCCCAGCTGCCCATCTCAAGGTGGAGGCAGGACCCGATTCCAGGAGTAGCGGGATGCTGCTCCGTGTCCTTGATCTCGTTTGCTCCGGGGGGTCCCAGGGAGCCCTCAGGTCTTCTCCCCTTGTCCTTGTTCTCTTGCACTAAACAACGTATATCACCCCCCCACACACACACTGCTGTCCTAGTTTCAGGGGGAGGGGACTTGACCATCTTTTAGGACAGATAGATTTTACTGCTATAAAATCCTTTTTCTGAAAACTTAGAAATCATCTGGAGAACTCCACCAGTGATGCTCAAGCGAATTTGTTTTTCCTACTTGAAAGTGCCCTCTCCCCATCCTCCCCATGTTTTCTTAAATAGCAAACTTTCAGCCTTCGCTGTCCCACGAACCTCCTCTCCCGCAGACGTTACATCGCCATGTGCCGGGAGAAGCAGCCCACGGTGCCGGAGTCCCTGGCCGACTACATCACGGCCGCGTACGTGGAGATGAGGCGGGAGGCCTGGGCCAGCAAGGACGCCACCTACACTTCCGCCCGGACCCTGCTGGCCATCCTGCGGCTGTCCACGGCTCTGGTGAGCGCCCGCCCCGCCGCTCCCCGGGCAGCCCGCCCCGCGCCGCGCGCCGCCGCCTCCCTCCCGCTCAGGCCCTGCCGGTGCTAAAGTGCTGACAGTGCAGATAGCGGTCCTGCGTGCTACCGCACTGTGGGTACTTGCTGCTCCGGTAGGGCACGCACGGCGTCCCCGGAGGGAGAGGCCCGCTGTCGCTTCTCCAGCCTCGCGGGGGGGGGGGGGGGGGGGCACCTCCGCTCCCTGGGTCCTGGATCCTTGCTAGAAACCTGCACTTCTGTCCGCACACCTTGGACCTTAGTCCCGGGGGCTCCAAAGTGCTGTTCGTGCAGGTAGTGTGATTACCTGACCTACTGCTGAGCTAGCACTTCCCGAGCCCCAGGGACGCGACCTCTCTGCCAGCCGCCTTCGTGGCCGAGCTCCCCCTGCTCTGTCTGTCGTGCTGGGGAGCCCAGGGGAGCTCCGAAGGGTCCGGTCTCCCTCACAGGACAGCGGAACCCCGGGACTGGCCAGCGTTGCGAGGCGGAGACTTGGGCAATTGCTGGACGCTGCCCGCGCATTGCACTTGTCTCGGTCTGACAGTGCCGGCCCCGCTCTGCGGCTGCTGGGCGGGCGGGGGGCTCTCCGCGCGTCTTCTAGGCCGCGCTCCCGAAAGCTGGAGCTGGGGGGGCGGGCTGACGTGTTCCCCCCCTCCTCCCGTGCCCATCTCTCCCTCCCTTCCCCGCAGGCGCGGCTGCGGATGGTGGACGCGGTGGAGAAGGAAGATGTGAACGAAGCCATCAGGCTCATGGAGATGTCCAAGGACTCTCTGCTGGGCGACAAGGGGCAGACGGCGAGGTGAGCCGACGCGAGGCCCAACTTCCCGGCCCCGACTACTTAGCCTCATGGCTCCTGCATCCACACGTGTGTGGTGTGGGCCTCGGGATCCTGTCACGGGCCCAGGGTCCTCTGACCTCACCGCCCCCCCACACACACACTGTCCCCTTCAGGACCCAGAGGCCGGCAGACGTGATATTTGCCACCATCCGGGAGCTGGTCTCCGAGGGCCGAAGTGTGCGGTTTGCGGAGGCCGAGCAGCGCTGCATATCCCGGGGCTTCACACCCGCCCAGTTCCAGGCGGCGCTAGATGAGTACGAGGAGCTAAATGTCTGGCAGGTTAACACCGCCCGGACGCGGATCACTTTTGTCTGATTCCGTCCAGCTTGTGAGACACTGGGGTCTGCTCTGCGTTCCACGTGACCATCCCCCTTCCTTGAAAGAGCTCGTGATGCCTCTGAGGGGAAAGGAGGATCCCCTCCTTTCTCCTGAGCTGCATTTGTTTTATTGTTTTTGATAATAAAGTGTTTGAATAGAATAAAGCAATCTACAAACAGGGTATTAGGAATTTTCTAAATTCTTACCTTGTTCCCTTCGTGCTGGTCTTACCCTGTCCACTCCATAAATTTACCAAGTAAGGCACCCACTCTACCTGCCAGGCACTGTTACTCCTTGCTGCGTCCCCAGTAAGTGCCACTGTGCGGAGATGAGGTGGAAGACTGAGCTCCACTCCAGTCCCCTCCTCGGTCCTGCTGTGCCCCCCCCCCCCCCCCAACTCTGGAGAGACCGGGCCAGTAGGACCTGCGGTGCCTCCGAGCCAACTCCTCTCCTTTTCTACTTCTTGAAATGCCTCAGACCTTCCCTCGTCCCTAACTCCCACTCTAAAGCTTTACGTAGGAGTAAGGACGGGGAGTGGAAGGGTGGCACAGGGACATGGGACACCTCACACGGGATCCACACGTAGCAGTCCCCGCGTTCACAGCTGGCCCCCAGGAGGGCCACTCGAGCCTCTGCCTGCTGGGGGTGAGGTGCCCCACGGGTCAGGTGTCGATCTCCCTGTCGCAAGCACTCAGCGAACATTCGCAGTAAGAGAAACGTCTTCGTCTTGGCAATAAACAGGGCCCATAGGATCAGCTTTCGGGGTGTCCGAAACAAACTCACTTAGCTTGGATAATCGGTCATCGGTCAAGTGTACAGGGTTGGTCTCCGCACTGCTGTTGTAGGGAGACCTCAGAGAACAGAGCTCACTTGGGTGGAAGCGAGCAGCCTCTGGCTCAGCGCAGATGCACCCACCTGACCGGACATGGGGTCGCCTCAAGTGGCAGGGAGCTCCTCCTGGTCACTGCAGCCTGTCCTGCCTGAGCAAGGCTGGAACCAAGGGCCTCCTTTTCAGATCCAAGTTGAGAAGGCTGTGTGGTGCCCGAGAGAGAGGACAGAGCCACTGGAAGGGGTGCTGAGGGGCTGCTCCCCTTTTATTATTGACAGGAGGCTTCTCTAACGAGTGTGACACCCCTCCCCTGTGGGGCCACTGTCCGACCTGTGCGTCGTCCCTTCAAGTACCCTCAGAAGAAGAGCCCCCGCATCCGCCTGCCAATGCCTTGTCGATCATAGAGGACGTTGAACTTGTTCACGAACTGGTTCATGGTGTTGCAGGTTTTGGTGATGGTGCCGAGGTAGGCCATGAGCCCCACGTCATTGCATTGCTGGAAGGAACAGACCAGTTGCCCGGGGAGCGGTGGACTGTCCCAGGTCCCCCATCAAGGAAATGACGTACAGAAGCCCCACCTCCCCAGCCTGGGTTTTATACTCACGTCGTAGAAGTCGGTCTTGAACTTGTCTGTGCTGAGCACCGGGAGGCAGTGACACAGAGCATAGGCCTCCCGCAGGATCTCGTGGTTGAAGGGGACCTCTCCTAAAGGCACGAAAGGACTGCGTTAATGTGGACGCCGTCACCTCCCCAGGAGGGAGAGCAAAAGTGGTACGAATGCCAGGGAGACACTCCTACCCGCTTCGGAGGCCTTGACGTACTCCAAGATGAGCTTGACCCGGCTGTGCAGCATCTTAATGGCGCTGTGCTGCGCGATCAGGTGCTCGGCCACTGCAGGGACACAGGGACAGGCCAAGGTGGAAAACGCCCGCGGCCACACTGCCCAGCCCCGCGGCCAAGGAAACCCTGCCAGCCTTCCTCACCAGTGGAGTTCTCCCCGCTGCCCGTGGCTGTCATTCGGGCCACGTGGTCGACGCCAATGCGTTCGGCTTCCTCCGTGGCCAGAGTGTAGGTCAGTTCGGCAAACAGCATCGTGGCCTACAGGGCACAAGGCAGACTCAGAAGCAGGAAAGGCCAGGGGCAGGATCGCAGGGCTGAAGGGCAGGGCATTACCTCTCCATTGATTATATCGATGACAGACTCAAAAACACTGACGGGAAGCTGGAAAGAAGCGACAGAGACCACTCTTACTGAACTACTAGAGGCCAAAAGCTGGGCTGGGCTCTTCTCCACCCTAGATTTTTCCCATCTAATCTTCCCAAGGACCCACTGAAGTAAGGATAATCCCCATCTCACACGTGAGGCGAAAAGCAGTTTAGAGGTTCAATGACTAACCCAAAGTCACACAGCTGCTGAGTGGGAGAATTCATCTCCGGTGACGATTCCACCCACCAGAGATGGGCTAAAGGACAGCAGGGGAGGAGGATAAAAAGTAGGCCCGGGGTATTACTCACATCTGTGTGCTTGGTCATAGGGTTCAATTTAAGAAAGAGCGGGCTCTCGATGATCTCGCACACCTGGAAAAGGGGATGGTGGACGCGACTGTCAAGGCCCACCCTGCTCCCTCCCCCTCCCCCTCGTGCTCTGCCCCAGCACACACGTGTGAGCATGTGTACCTGCTTGTGGACATGGATGTCGGAGGGGTCAGGCGGCCCCCCGGTGGTATACCAACCCAGAAACTCCAGCTCCTTGAACACCTGTTTGACTGCAAAGGAAAGAGCCAACGCACAGGGTATTTCTTTAAACCACCCTCCCTTAATTGGAAGCTCCTGGTATATTTTTCATCAGCTTCTCCCCTCCCCACTCAACTCCTGGCTTAAGTCACAATAATTAATCCCTTCTATCTTCTCTCATTCTTTACTGTCTTTGGGGGGGGGATACCTAAAGTGTTCTCTGAGATCCTTTCCACTACTCTCCTCATGCCCCCACCTTGTCCCGTTCTCCTATTTCTTCCCAACACTCTCCATCTTCCCCACTCTGCCTGTTTCTGACTCCCACTCCTCTCCCCGCCCCAAGTCTCTTCCCCTCTCACACTGCTCCTCCTTGGTGTAGTAATACTCCTTGTCAATGATAATCTTCTCCTCCACGGTGTGGGAGAGCAGCTCAAAGGAGTTCATCACCTCGATATTTCGGCCCTCCTGTTTCCCGATCAGAGCCCCAATCACTGGGGGAGAGAACGACATGTAAAACGTGAGGGTCAGGAATCTTGTCCCTCATCATTACGGCCCAAGGGTCGAGGTCAGTGTGAACCAAACGCTGGAGACACCGTGACCTGGGGGAGGGGGAGCCGGCCTCAGGAACGGAAGGGGCGAAGACCCCTATTGGGGGAGGTGACCAAGCAGAGGAGGTGGGAGAATTACGCCGAAGACGCACCCTGCATAGGCCGCCCCTCCTGGGAGCGCATGCGAATCCAATGGTCTGAAATGTTGAGAATGACGAGGGGATGAAGAGCGACGGAGACGCTCCCCGTCACGCCGGAGGCCATCACGCTGGGGACCACTGAGGGTGGAGGAAAAGGAGGGCGAGTGAGAGTCGGGGCCGCACGTTCTGCCCCGGAGCTGCGAGCGGGAGACGGCAGAGCCGGAGCCATACATCCCTCCCGCAAGTTAGTCCAGGGAGCGGTATTGCCGTCCCGCCTGCTGACTCCTCCCGGGAGCCCAGGGGGACCTTGTCGCTCCCCGAGGGGCGTCACCAGAAGCCGCCCCCGCGAGGCCCGTTACCTGCTGCATCCACCTCCATCCCGCTGCTCCCTCCAGTCCCGTTCGCCGCCGCCGCCATTTTCCCCGCGCCCGCCAGCCTCGGCCCCGCCCCCTCCCTGCCGGCTTCCGTAGGCCGGCGGCGCATGCTCAGTGGGCGCGGGGTCTCGGCGGGCGGGGCGGGGCGGTCCCGGAGCCGGCGGGCTTCAGAAGACCCGGGTCTCGCCTGTCGCCTGCAGCTGCGGGTGAACTGGAACAAATTACTTAACCCTGTCCCCTCCCAACCTTACCGTCCTCGTCAGTAAAATTGGGATAAAACGGCCTAGTTCCTAAGGCTGTTGCAGAAGGAATGAAAAATCACGTGTTTGCCCTCAGAATAAAATCCAAGCCCCTAACCCCGGCGTGCGAGGCCCTGCAGGATCCGGCCCTGTCCTCGGCTTTGCCCCTTGGTCCTCATGCTTCAGCCACACCGGCTCTCACGGCAGTTCCCCTCGCATGCCCCGCTCGCTCCCACATCCCACGATACCTGACACACACGCACCCAAATAGTTTTTAAATGGATGGTTAATTTGAAGTGGTTCACCTGGTGTCCTCCTTGCCGCCTTCCAAATACCGTATTACCTACAGTACTAGGAACATTCCCAGCACTCCCTAACCCTTCCCAACCTCCCTCTGTCCTCCATCTCCAGCAGCCTTTCAAAACTGGCTTCGGGCAAACCTAGCCCTCTCCAGACCTCTCCACACTCCTACACTCAAGCAAGTTGTTGTACGCTGCTTTATCCCCTCTTGCTGCCCCTACAATTTGTCTGGCTGGCTCTTTTAATATGTGTCTGCACCACACCCAAAGTGTAAGCTCTCAGAAAGCAGGTGGACACCTGTGTCTTGATCCCGCAGAGCCACTCCAGTGCCCACAACCAGCAGGTACCAGGAGATGTGTTCTGGTTTATCACCTTCCTCATCTTCAAGTCCAGCCTTTTAGCAGCTGGACTTGAAATCTCTTTCTTTGTCCTTCTGTTCCCTTTGTCACATCGCCTTCTGTAATAAAACCCCCTCCCTGCTTCCTTCTTATAAAGATACCTGGCATTCCATGTAGTGCCCACTGGGATAACCCAGGATAATCTCCCCATGTGAAGATCCTTAACTTAGCCATAAATCCACGATAATCTCCCCACCTGAAGATCCTTAATCATAAATCCACGATAATCTCCC
Organism: Phoca vitulina; assembly: GCF_004348235.1. Lineage (NCBI taxonomy): Eukaryota > Metazoa > Chordata > Mammalia > Carnivora > Phocidae > Phoca > Phoca vitulina. The sequence goes on along the minus strand of NW_022589748.1, from coordinate 283,646 downwards.
CACCTGAAGATACTTAACTTAATCATAAATCCACGATAATCTCCCCACCTGAAGATCCTTAACTTAATCAGATCTGCAAAATCTTTTTCCCTGTACAGTAACATTCACAGGTTCCAAAGATTGGGACCTGGCTGTCTTTGGGGGCCATTGTTCAGCCCGCCACAGCACACGTGGGCCACTGTGGGGGAGCTGGAGAGCAGTGCCCTCAATCAAATGGTCATTGTCTTCATGATCTAGCATTATGTCAGTCCATGAAGAGAATCCTAGTGGCTGAACCAGAATTAAGTTGGAATTCCCTAGGCTCCCTTTTGTTTGCAACCAGGATGGCCTGGGGTAGCCAAGGGGTGGGGGAAGGGGGGAGGGAGAGAACTGTTATACCAGGGAATGGTCAAGGCAGAATCTTGAATTTTCAAAACAAGTCTAGAAAACCCTCCTTTCATCCTGATCATTACCCAAGAGATGGCTGACCAGGAGGAGATGAACACTTTCAGCGAACAGCGACATTTAGCGACCAGGATGTCTTACTAAGGTCTGTGGACCAGGAGGAGGTAAGGGAGGTCGGGATCATCTGGAGGAGGCCATTCCAGCCCTTGGCACTCAGATGCTGCGTATGGTAGGGAGTGTAGAATGTCCATCCAACACCTTGACTACTGACCCATTGTTGGGTAGCTTTTGTGAGAAAAAGCTTTGTGCACCCCAAAGTCAAACTGTAGATGATCTGCAAAACCTAAAACATGACACAGTTTAGCTTCAAGGGCCATAATGATGTGGCCTAAGTCAGGGGATCAGACTGGAACAGGGACATCAGCACCAGGAGAGCCCCTAGAAGGTGTCGAAGGTTCGATGGAGTCGATTTAGGCGTGGGAGGGAGCTTCTGGGCAGTGCAGGCTTGATCAGCATCTTAAAAGGGCCAGCCTCATCAGAGACCAGGTCTCCGCCATGAGCATGCATACAAGTGACTCGACTGTCAGAGCCAAGGTGTGTTCACTGCCCCCAAAGCGTGCACCTTTCAGCTCCTCTGTCATCTTCAAGTGGTAAACCAAGCAGCCAGGCCATTGGCTGACAGCCCAAGTCAGCGAAATGTAACCAGGCTCCTGGGGGGGCGGGCGGGGAGGGCTAGCCAGATTTCCGATGAGAACAGCTTTGAGTTCTGCCCACTGATCAGAGCTGTGACATTGGCTTTCAGTGTGGGGTAGCCGGCCCTGAAGCTGGGCAGCAGCAGACAGCCAGTGCACCCCATCAGGGTTCACCTTAGCTGAGCCATCAGCGAACCAAGCCCAGGCATTCAGGGGAAACTCTGAGGCTTCCAGTCCCTACCGATCCGCGTCTTGGTTTCAGGTTTCTTCCAAAACAGGAGTGCCACTTCATGTAAAACCCCTCTGGGGCCGGACCGACTGTGCTCTTAAACATACCACTCCTGTCTTACTAGTGAGGCCGGGTAGGCTCTTCCCACCTTGTTATTCATTAGCTTTGACTTGATGCACCCCAAGATGGGGGTACCAGGCTGCAGAGTTACCAGGCCGCCGGGGGCTGGAGTTCGGCACGGGCGGGTGCGCCGCCGGCTGTGTCCTGCAGGTGGCGCTGTTGCACCGCCACTGGCGGCACCTGAGTCCCGCCGTGATTTCCCTTTCTCCCCTCCTGCTTGGCGATCTGTGCGGCCTATGTCACCCGCTACATACAGCAGTCCCTGAATGGGAAAATCCCCTCTAATACTTAAGGGACTGGACAATTGCGACCATATACCCACAGTTCCTACTTACATCTTTAGGTGTAGAAGCAGCAAGGACATCGGGCCCCACGCAAGGTCACCTGAGCTTCGCTTCTCCACTGCAAACCTTGTCCAGACCCCGGCAGCGGAACTCAGGCACGTCCTCCCCTACAGGAACAAGGACCAAGGCATCTAACTCGTTTGTCAGGGGCTACAACGACAACCAGCAGGAGACCACACAAATCCTCGCTGCCACAACTGCACTCCAAGAATGGCTTTGGGAATAATATTGCTCATGCACTTGGCGTTTCCCCTGAGAGAGATTCGACCGCGTTCCTCAGCTGCCTCACCTCAGGCTGCAGCCCCAACCCTACAGGACGATCCACCTAGAAGCTGCCCCATCTCTACGGCTTCAGGGCCGTCCAGCGCTGTGGATGTAGGGGGTAAAAAAAGAGATTTCACCCACTTGGTTTACTGAGTGGCACACTGTGGAGACAGCAGCTGGCCTATTAAGACCCGGGTCCTGAGGGCAAGACCCTGTGCTTGTCCCAAGGCCAGCCCAGGAGCCGGGGCCCTCCTCCACTCCAGCCTCGCGCAGGAACCCCCACCACTAGGCCGGTTTCTTCTCCTCACCCAGCCCCTCCTGCCCAGCAGCCCAGTGCAGGACCCAAGAGATGCATCTGACTACTCGGGAGTCCCGGACATGTGGAGACAGAGCAGGCTGAAGCTGTGGAGAGGGACAGACAGGACATCTGGACGTCCTTCTGCTACAGCTCTATGGATGGGGAGCATTGTGACTGGGGACCCCCCTGGATCCCGAACTGAATGAGGGCGATACTCCAGCTAGATTTTAGTTGTTATTGGAAATGGATGCATGATTCCACAGTTCTCTTTCCCCTTTAAATCAAGTGCCCCGAGACCGCAGGGATAGTCTCTGCGAGCCGTGGAATAAGAAGGGTCTCTTAATCCTTACCTTTTGGTCAGAAGCGCTGTGCTAATTCCTTTGGGTCACCCCTTTACTAGGCACTTGCTTATGGCAAGGGCAGCTCTGGGGCATCACCGTGCTGAGAGCTTCCTGCCAGTAATCGGAGGTTCGGGGTCCAGGGGAGGGGTTAGTGCTGTGACCCAGTGCTTCACAGGTGCTTATCACATAGGGGCTCCAGACTAACTCCAGGGAGAAGTGGGGAAGGGAGGGCGATGCAGGGCGCAGAGAGATCGCAGAATCCAAAGGCAGGATCCAGAGCTGTGCCGGGCCACAGCTGCTGAGCCAACTGGCCCACTTTCTCCTCTGTGGGTCCGAGCCCGAGCCCCCCTGCTCACCCACGAGCATGCACGCGGGCCGGCAGGATACATCGGGAGGTGCAGCTAGGGGCTCGGCCGCACCTTGTGTGTACTGAAGGCTTCTCTAAGGCTAGCAGAACGGAAGAACTAGACTCTCACACCCAGCAGCGGGTCCCTCTGACGGCCACAGGGCAGGGAAGCCTCAGCTGGGCTGTGGGCGCCGTGGGTGGGCTGCAGGTGAGCTCAACTCGCTTGACAGGCAGTATTTTCAGCTGTGGCAAAAGTTCATGCGGGTTTTGTGCAAATGGATTTTTTTCTTTTTTTTTTTAGAGAGGGGGGAGAATGAGCGGGGGCGGGGAGGGCGGTGCAGGGGTGGGGGGCGCAGAGGGAGAGAGAGAATCTTAAGTAGGCTCCACGCTGGTCTCAATCTCACGACCCTGAGATCATGACCTGAGTCAAAATCAAGGGTCCGACGCTTAACCGACCTAGCCACGCAGGCGCCGCGAGTTTTTCGCTAAATAGCCACAGCCCCTGTGCGGGCGCATGGGCAGATGTGGCTGCGCTGGAGCCCAGAGCCTCGCTGCTTCTTTTCGGGGGACGGAGTTGCCCTCCTTCTCCCACAGGTCATCTCTCAGCGGCCACACGTGGCTGTGACCCGGGCACCTGTCCCCGCTGCTGCCGCTCGTCCCCCCCAGGCATGCCTGCAGCTGGCCGGCTGGCTCCTGCAGGGTGCTCTGCGGCAACCGCGGGCAAGTTTCCTCCTCTACGACCTGCGGTCAGGAGATGAGAGAGATGTGCATCCCTTGTGGGTTAGGTTACAGGTCAGGAAGCTAAGTCAGATCAGAGAGCGATTCTCTGTGAGGCCCGGCAATGGGGAGGGTCAGGCTGGGGAGAACGGGCTTCCGGAAGGGCCCAGCGGGCTCCGCGGTTGCAGGGGGGTGGCCAGCAGTGGGAGGAGGAGGTTGGTATGGGGATCTGGCAGAGCTAGAAGCAAGAGCACCTGGCAAGCGATGCCGTGCCCAGGACGAGGGAACCGGAGGATCCGAAGTCTTTTTTTTTTTTTTTTTAAGATAATGAGATTGAATTTATTTTTATTTTTATTTATTTATTTTAAGATTTTATTTATTTGACAGAACACAAGTAGGCAGAGCAGGGCAGGCAGAGGGAACAGACTCCCTGCAAGCGGAGAGCCTGACATGGGACTCGATCCCAGGACCCTGAGATCATGACCTGAGCCGAAGACAGACGCTTAACGACTGAGCCAGCCAGGCGCCCGAGAGAGTCATTTTCTGACTCTCAGGGCACTGGGACCCGCTCGGCCGGCTAGTTCCTGCAGCCCCAGCACTGCCCGCTCTCTTGTTCTAGGCTGTAACTCCGAGGGGGAAGTCTCCTGGGCCCATTTATCTTTGTGGCCCCACAGAGCCTTAATCAGTTAGAAAATTAACGACAGCTTCTTTATAGATGGTACTCTCTGGCCACCTCTTGGCCTTCATGAAGAGTGAGCACCTTATCCTCTCTCAGCCCATCCTCCTGGGCAGTGAGGGGAGTGTGTGTGTGTGTGTGTGTACGTATGGGTTAATGGCATTGGGGTATACGTGTGCGTCCGTGTGCATGCGTGTGTGACGGTGCTGGAGAAAGTGCCTACAAGACGGGGACTGCGCACAGATGACTAGGTTGTGTGGATGGGAGGCCAGCGCCTGAGGGATTCGGTGACCTGCAGCTGATGGGGGCGCTACCGAAAGTGACCGACTCAGGAGGCCCGTCCAGTCCCAGCCCAACATCAAGACCAGTCGTTTTCATTAACATGGGCCTGGAGGGGGCCGTCACGGGTGGCCCTAGGAGAGACATTGCTCCTTTGTGCCAGGCAGGGTGTCCCGACAGTCGCCTTTGGCCAGTGCCACATAAGCCAATGGCCCGAGTGTCCTCTGGGCTTCGCTCACCCCCAGCTGCAGCACCCGGTTCCTGCTACAGCCCGGAGTGGCCGGCACTGAGGATGGGGTGCCGGGCACGGGGGTGGCCCAGCTGCCAGGGTGAAATGCAGCAACATGCAATTTAGTGGATACACTTATAATGAAGTTGGGGAAAACTGCAGAAACCAAAATTCAGTTTTTAGATTAAATAATGGATTTTCCTAATTTAAAAATATGAGCCGGACGCCTGGGTGACTCAGTCGGTTGAGCATTTGCCTTCGACTGGGGTCATGATCCCAGGGTCCTGGGATCGAGCCCCCACATCAGGCTCCCGGCTCCACAGGAAGCCTGCTTCTCCCTCTCCTACTCCCCCTGCTTGTGTTCCCTCTCTCGCTGTGTCTCTGTCAAATAAATAAATAATCTTAAAAAAAAAACAGAACTGGGCGAGAAGAACATAACTCAGGCCTTGTTCTCCTTCAGAAGGCAAGTCACTGAAAATTAACCAAGTTTTCTGCAAAAGTTAGTGGATTACCTTGATTTGTCTGAAGAAGCCTTTACAAATGTCAACAAGCCTAAGAGCTACTTATGCGCTCTGTGGAATCCAGCAGAAGATATTAAAGTACAAAGAGCAGACTCCAGAGCCTCCTTTTGCACATCAAAGGGCCACCTGTGATGTGAGCTTTCATCCCCCTCACATCCCAGCAGCATCATCCTCCTGCCAACCAGAATGTTAACCGTGGGTCGATCATCAGTCTTTACTGGACCCCTTTCCCGGTAAAGAATTTATAATCCCTATTCTGAAAGCTGAGGGTTCTTTTTAGTTCTTTGATTTCTGTTATTAGGGTGAAAATAGAGATATGTGAGAGAGGTTCGGTTGTTGGAGACCTCTGTCCCAGCAGAGCTCCTTCTACTCACCGTAATTACCTTAAGGGGATTCTCCTCCTGAGCCCACATGGTCAACAATCCTCTGGGCCTTCATTTCTTCTATGAATATCCTCCTAGTTCATGTGATAGGAATGGCACCTCAACGGGATCAAGCACAAGAGCTGTGGGTTCATTTTCCCCACAGTTAAAAATAACAGGCTGATCTCATCTCAAATTCCTTAACTTAATTAGATCTATAAAGATCCTTTTTCCAAATAAAATAACATTTACAAGTTCCAGGGATTAGGGCTTGACACCTTTGTGTGGCCATTATGTAACTTACTATGGTAGAGCATCTTGAATAACAGCAGGATCTATTTTAGAGGCAGATTTAATTGGATGTAGGAGATGAGGCTTATTCTTCAATTCTCTTTCCTCATCTATCAAACTGGGCCCTTCTCCACTACTCCAAATGGGTTACTGCTTCCAATGTGTTGATGGCATCCCTCTGTCACCCAGAGACCACAGGTAGTGACAAAACGTGGGTTACAGTCTGGCTGCAGGGGCAGAGGGAAGTAGGACAGGCCGTGGCTGGAGGAAATATCTTCCTAGGGGAGATGCGGTTAGCAGAGGATGGAAGCATTAAGAACATGGAAGGGACGTTGATTCTGAGTGTGGGACACAGGGGCGTTCTTAAACTCCCCTCTTCCTCTTCTCGGCAGCTGCCAGAAACCCACACTGAGCCATGTGTGAAGGAGAATGTACTTAGCAGGTGCTTTTTGTTGTTGTTGTTTTTATTTTTATTTTTTCAGTAACCTCTCCACCCAACGTAGGGCTCGAACTCACAACCCCGAGATGAAGAGTCACACGCTCCACGGACTGAACCAGCCGGGCGCCCCAGCAAGGGCTTTTGGGAGATGACACCAGCTACTGTTCACTGAATTAATACGGCAACTTAGTATGTCATGTGCAGTGCTTGAGGCTTTCACATACATTCTGTACCCAGAAGAATCTGTGAACTAGGGCGTGAGGAAACAGACTCAGGGCCTCCAAGCAATTCAGCGGTGGAGGCAGAATTCTCACTGAGGCTCTGTCTGCCTCCCATGCCCAGGCTGCCTGCCCATTTATCTCAGAGTCGTGTAAATCGTTCTGGACTTTCTGTGGAATGTTTCTTTTCTTTACCACAGAGATTGATGGCATTGGCCTTTTCTATTTTCTGTTCTCTTAGACCAAGACTTGACAACTGGGAAGAAGCTGAGCACTCCAGGAAGGGGTGACTGTGAAGCGGCAGGTATAAAATGGAAGACTAGATGAGTATTCTACATCTCCGAGCTGTTTAGAAATAGCAGCAGGGGCGCCTGGGTGGCTCAGTCGTTAAGCGTCTGCCTTCCGCTCAGGTCATGATCCCAGGGTCCTGGGATCGAGCCCCACATTGGGCTCCCTGCTCAGCGGGAAGCCTGCTTCTCCCTCTCCCACTCCCCCTGCTTATGTTCCCTCTCTTACTGTGTCTCTCTCTGTCAAATAAATAAATAAAATCTTAAAAAAAAAAAAAAACAGAAATAGCAGCAGAATTCCACGAGAGAGAGAGAAAAGTATCCCCTTCCCCCAGGTCGTGTCCGAGCACAGCAACAGGCATCCCCAGGAAACCACCCCCCATTGGAGAAAAAGCCTGTCATCCTAAGAAAGCCGACAGAAATGTCAATATCCCATAAGAAGAACGATCTTATGGGATGTCTGGTTGACTCAGTTGGTAGAGCATGCAACTCTCCATCACGAGCTCATGAGTTCAAGCCCCACAATGAGCATGGAGCCTACTTAAAAAAAAAACCTGGGGAGTGCCTGGGTGGCTCAGTTGGTTAAGCGTCTGTCCAACTCTTGGTTTCGGCTCAGGTCGTGATCTCTGGGTCATGAAATCGAGCCCCGCATCAGGCTCTGCACTCAGTGGGGAGTCTGCTTAATATTCTCTCTCCCTCTGCCCCTGCCCACCTATAAATAAACAAATAGCAAAAAAAAAAAAAAAAAAAGAAATGTAAATTAGGTTGCTCAGCCATTGGTAAGCATCAGAAAATCCCCACACTAAAGAAATCCTATTATGTAGTGATTGTGGGAAGACCTGCATCAGAAGCCCCACCTTCTGGCATCTGAGAAAACATGCTGGAGAGAAGCCCTTACTCAGCACTGGAAAACCCATCATGGGGAGAACTCATTTAAGAGCAGCGACTGTGGAAAGGCCTTGAGGCAGAACACACCTCACTGACATCAGAGAATTTGTTCTAGGGAGAAACCATATAAATGTGAGTGCGGAGAAGCCTTCAGGAATTGCTCACAGCTTTCTCAACACGAGAGGTTCCACACTGGAGGGAGGCCCCATGCACGTGGTCAGTGGGAGAGAAACTTCTCCGTCAAGAGGGATCTTACTGGGGCACCTGGGTGGCTCAGTTGGTTGTGCGTCCGACTCTTGATTTTAGCTCAGGTCATGATCTCAGCGTTGTGGGATGGAGCCCCTCATTGGGCTCCATGCTCAGCGGGGAGTCTCCTTGAGATTCCGTCTCTCTCACTCTCCCTCTGCCCCTCCCCACTGCGCACTCGCACGCTCTCTCTCTCTGTAAAATAAATAAATCTTAAAAAAAAAGAAAGAAAGAAAAAAAGAAAAGAGGGACCTTACCAAGCACCTGAGAGTTCACCTAGGGAAAGGCTTGAGATAGCCTCCAGGCAGTTTGGATTCCATCTCACATACAGTCTCTCTGTATACGAGTTAGGATCATTTAGGAACCCTGAGCCAGGGAGGGCCTGCAACTGTCCTGAAATGGGAGGAGTATTCAGTCACTCAAACTCATACTTCAGGAAAACCTGGTGAGTTTGGTGCACCAAAAAGACTCCAACACTGGGAATGTACTTCATGACACTGAACTGTACACATAAAAATGGTAAAATTTATGTTAAGTATATTTTACCACAATTTTTTAAAATTGCCCCAGGGGCACCTGGGTGGCTCAGTCAGTTAAGCACCTGCCTTCAGCTCAGGTCATGATCCCGGGGTCCTGGGACCAAGCCCTGCATCGGGCTCCCTGCTCAGTAGGGAGCCTGCTTCTGCCTCTGCCTACCTCTCCCCCTGCTTGTGTGTGCTGTCAAATAAATAAATAAATCTTTTTAAAAAAACTAAAATAAAATTGCCCCCAAAAGTGTATTGTGCTTGGTGTATGCAATAAATCCCATTTTTAAAAATATTTTCTTTATTTATTTGACAGAGAGAGGCACAGCAAGAGAGGGAACACAAGCAGGGGGAGTGGGGGAGTGGAGAAGCAGGCTCCCCGCGGAGCAGGGTGCCCAATGCGGGGCTTGATCCCAGGACCCTGAGATCATGACCTGAGCCGAAGGCAGACGCTTAACGACTGAGCCACCCAGGCGCCCCTAAATCCCATTTTTTAAAAAAAGATTTTAGGGCGCCTGGGTGGCTCAGTTGGTTAAGCAACTGCCTTCAGCTCAGGTCATGATCCTGGAGTCCTGGGATCGAGTCCCGCATTGGGCTCCCTGCTCGGCAGGGAGTCTGCTTCTCCCTCTGACCCTCTCCCCTCTCATGCGCTCTCTCTCTCTCATTCTCTCTCCCTCAAATAAATAAAATCTTTAAAAAAAAATAAAATAAAATAAATAAAAAAAGATTTTATTTATCAGAGAGAGAGAGAGAGAATGAGCAGGGGGAGGAGCAGAGGGAGAGGGAGAAGCAAACTCCCTGCTGAGCAGGGAGCCCAAGGTAGGGCTCAATCCCAGGACCCTGGGATCACATGACCCAAAGGCAGACACCTAACCAACTGAGCCACCCAGGTACCCCAAATCCCATTTTTTTTTTTAACAAAAAAAGGCTAACAGATATTTGAATCATATTCTGCAACTGTGGAGTCTATCTTTTGAGGAAATTTAGAGCATGTTAAAGACAGAAGATGTCTTATGATGGCTCAAAAGTATATCAAAACTGGGAATTCCTCTTATAGCAGATGAGATTAATCTGAAAGAGTCTATAAATGGTCTTTAAAATTGACTTGAGGGACGTCCGTTCTGTCTAGAAAGACACCACAGGACCTGTCTGGTGTCTCTCTAAGCCATGAATTGCTCCTGGTAGATCCTCCTACTGATATGAATGATTAGTAACACGTCCTGAGCACACACTTCGAGTAGCCTCTAGGCAAACACTTGGCCGCAGGTTGGCTTTTAAGCCTCACAAAACTCTTATCAAGTAACTCCTGTTCACAGAAGTGGCAACTGAGGCTTAAGAGGTGAGTCATTTGCCAAAGGGTCACTTACAGCAAGTCAAGGGACACGGCTAAGAATACCTGACTCTCGAACCCATCGTATTGGTTCTGTGCAGACATGGACCATCTCTGAACAATGAGTCCCAGTGGCGGTTAGGCTGCCCATCAAAGGATCTGGTAGGTTTGTGGTAAGGTAGCATTCCGAGAACAGTCTGTGAAGTCCAGACAGTAGGAAATGGCTTGATAGGTAATGCCCATGAAGTCAAGGATCTGATTGGATAAAAGTTTGTCTCAGTTCCAGGGCGCCTGGCTGTCTCGGTCAGTAGAGCCTGTGACCCTTTATCTCAGGGTCATGAGTTTGAGCCCCATGTTGGGTGTGGAGACTACTTAAAAAAAAAAAAAAAAAAGTGTCTCAGTTCCACCAGGACTTGATCACATTTTGAGTTCATTATGCTATTCACTCAAAATAAACAACTCAATAAATACACCAAGTCCCTGTTGCCTTTCCAGTTACAGCTACCTAACAAAGGAACAGCCCATGTTTAGGACACATCAATTTCATTCCTAATCCTGACTTTTCTTTGCTGCTTTCCAACACGACTCCTTGGTGCCAAAGTGAGCCCTTGTCAATGGGGGTCAGACCACAGGCCATGGTCACTCTGCTGAAGCCCTCCTGTGGCTCAGGTTCACTCGGAGAGCTGGTCAAACCTCCAACGGTGGCTGCCAGCCGGTACATAACACACCCCCCAGGTCAGTCAGGGGAGAGACACAGACAGAGAGCTTTCTTGCAACAGAGTGGCTTAGCTGATTGCAGGGGGCTGGCTAGGCAAGTCTGAAATCCACAAGGCAGGCCATGAGGAGGGGCAGGCCCAACTCCGGCTCAAGCTAAAACCGCTGCCCACAGGTGGAATTTCTTCTGCGAAAGGCGCGCTGCTCTGAGCCTTTCAATGGACTGAATCAGTCCCACCTAGATTACCAAGGACGATCGCGCTTAGAGCTCTGATCACATGGACAAACTACACATTGTGGCTACGCCTCCATCAGTGTTTGATTGAATGGAGACTGTCGCCTGGCCAAGTTGACAAGGAAGCCATCCCCTTACCTCTTGGACCTGACTTTCTCCTGCCTCACCCCGTGCTCTTCACTGACCCCTTATTTCTGGCCCCATATGAACAGAGGCTCCAGGGACCGTTGGGTTCCCTGCTGTGCCCGCAGGTTTACCCCAGGGCCCAGGCAGCTGCTCAGTAAATATTAACTGAATAATGAATGTGCAACCTTTCACATGATGCTTGAGCCTCTATGGTAACACCCTGCCTCTTTCTGAACATTCCAGGCCCCAGGGCCGGCAGCTCCCTCTCTGGTCAGGCCTTTACCTCCCGACAACGTGACCCTTGGCCCAAACCTGTCTCTCAGCAGCTTCGCCTCCTGGCCGCTGACCCTGTCCCGCCTTGGTCCCCTCTCCCCGGCATAGCCCTTCCCGGTTTTCCATGAGCACCCGCCAGCCTCTGCTGCTTCCCAGCCCCCATGCCCTCCGAGCCTGGCGGCCAAACCAAGCGTGATTCTCCCCACTTGTCCCTCCCGGGGTGGAGGGGGACTCTCACCTCCCACACTGTACCCCCACAGCCTCAGACCCCAGTGGCTTTGTGGTCAGGCCCGTTGTATCTTGGTACTCAGCTACAGCCAAGCACCCTTGTGGTTTTCACAGAATCAACTTGCTTGTAAACCTCCTTTGACTTCCTGTTACCTGGGGGGAAAGTGAGCCAGTCCTCAGCTTGCCATGAAGGGCCCTTTCCCGTCTGACCCTAACGGGGGTCTCCTGCTATTCTCCTGGGGGCACCCTCTCCTTGGCCACCTGCCCTCCTTCCCCTACACAGCTGGTCCACAGACCCTCTCCAGCGGGGATCAGCCCACCCGGGTTTCTCCACCATGAAAGACGCCCCTCTCTCCGCCCTGCAGCCTGGTTTCCCCTCAGGGACGCCACATTGGCCAGCGGAGCCAGTCTTCCTGCTTTGGTGAGTTTACTTCAGTGGTTAGAGAACCGGCAAATCCTGCTGTTCACCCCAGCGGGCCTCTCAGCCTCAGCCTCTCTTCTCTGCTGCTGTGACCCCCACCTGGCCCACTGCCAGCATGTAAGCCAGCTTGTCTGGCCCTAAGGTGATGGGTTGAGAGAGGGAGCTCCCAGTCTCTGGCCGCTGGGACTCAGGGGTCCGGTAACGTCTACAAAGGGGGTGCAGCGGCAGGGAAAGGACTGGATTAACTGGCCAGGAAAGCGAGCACACTGTGCTTTCCCACCTCCACGGGGGCATCCACCTTGTGGATTGCCAACTGACCGGAAAGAGGATTTAAGTCGGGGTTCCCAAACTTGGTTGTGCATCGAAATCACCCTCGGGTGGGGGTGGGGTGTGTAAGGGACCTGAGCATTGCAGGCCCCGCCCCCAACCTCCTGATCCTCCCTGGGCAGCGTCGGGGGGTCATGGGACCCAGAAAGCTAGCTGTGCTCCGGGGGAGCCGGAGCCACAGTCGGCAGCCCCGCGAGGTCGGAGGGGCCAGAGGCGCGAGTCCCTGCACTGCCCGGACGGGGGGGTGGGGGGGCCGGGGAGGACGGGGGGGGGGGGGGGG